>NC_088332.1:34790000-35390000 GCF_036884655.1 Musa acuminata AAA Group | reverse complement strand
TTGGAGATTCTACTTTATTTGATGGCTTAAAGCATGGAACATGCTCACAAAACCACCCTTATCAAGTTTTAAATATATGTTAAGATCAAATCATATTATACAATAATAGAATACAATAATGTGTAAACTATATACCTACACATAAGTTATGTAATATGAATAGATATTCTTTTAAATAGCTGACAATCTCTCTCCCACTATTGCACCAATTATACTTGTTCAAAAATTTTAAATTGTCAATAGTTGATGCTGAGGACCACTGTAATCGTAGGTACTTTGACAAAATAATATACAAACAAAAGTATATAACATATATATTCGATAAAAGTTCTGATTCATTATCACTTGAATGTAAATTTATTGTCAATATTTTTAAATCCTTACAGGTTAGTCATTTAGATTAAATAATACTTTTGTATAAGATACCCTATGGATCCAAATGTCTTTGGATCAATAACTTCTTGGCAGGTAGAAGACATAAATCATAGAAAAAGATAGACCCACTTCATTTACTAGAAATTTATTGTTCTCGGACCATCGTTTCATAATTATCAATATTAATCCGCTAGATACGAAAATACCAAAGATATTTAAGAAATAATCAGATATAATACTTCTTATAATATAATATGCAAGTGACATAGTCTTAGTGATAATGAGATTAATTTTGCTAGACTATACATTATATGTGTTTGAAAAAAGTGACCAAAATTATCTACAAAGCTTTATCCTAAATTATTCAACTATAATAGCTTTTTCACCTCTCTTCATCATAAGAATGGCATGATCTAAGGGTACAAACAAATAAAACTGTAAAGCTAAAATTTAAAAAATATCAATGATAATTAAATATAAATTAAATAGAAATTTACATAAACAAAAATATACCTATGCTTAAATCGACATTCTTGCAATGACAGACATTCTACACATATGACAAGCGTTTTATGAAATAATTATTTCCTATTTAAAGCCAAAAGGTATTATAGTTAATAATTCAATGAAAAATTATCTAACTAGAAAAAACAAGAAGAAAATGAAAAAAATGACACACTATGCATATGCTCAGAAATCTATAAAAATACAAAAAAAAATTCTAAAATAAAAAACCAATAACATACGTCCATAAGTGTCCTATTCAAAGTTGTTTTAAAAATTTAAGATCATTTTAAATAGTACATATTTGTGATGCGCTGTTTTTTTTTTTTTTCACAAAAACAAGGCATTACCTATTAAGAATTTTTTTTCTAGATATAATTTTTTATATATTGTTGACCTATTTAGAAGCACAAATATGAAAATTTATTACATGGATGTATTATAATTCAACCCAAGTGATTACCAGGTCACTTTAAAATACGGATGAAAATATCATTAAAATACATGAAAAAATAAGCTTAAATGTTCATTAATTATTGTAGGATGGCTCTGATAATAATTGTTGGGTTCTTTAACGTATCAAATATGGATCAAACAATTGTTTTATAGAATCAAAACCGAATTTTGGTCCAAAAATAAACTTAATAGATCCAAAACAATGGATTAAGAATGTTTCCATAAAACTTATTAAATCCATTATAATATGCATAAAATCCTATAATAATTAAGAAACATATTAACACGGAAGCATACTTGATAAATCCATTAGAGTATTTTCTGAATTAATTGGTGACTTAATCTTTCAATTGCAAGTATCCTTAAGAACTTTAGATTTCTCCTTGACGGGTGAAGAGAAACTTTATTCAATACTGTAACCGGGGACCATAACCTTATTTATAGTCATAACTGATGAATCTACAATTATGATTATATTCATAATTGATGAATATACAATTACGCTTCAAGAGTTTCATATTCCTAACTTATCTCATCATTAAGTTAGAAATATGACTGATGGTATCCACACAATTAATTTTCATAATAATAATTATGTCCCTTAGCCAAATAATTTTACTTTAATTGGATCACTTTAATTTTTGACTAATAAAAATAATAATTTAATATATTTAATTATACATGTGTGACCCTTAAAATTCTAACACTTGTCGCTCCCTCGATGTTGGCTATAACATCTACGACGTAGATTTGTGATGAGTCTATCTCCTCTACGCTTCCAACTATCCCAATCATGTTGGCTCCCCTTCGCACTCTATAGTCTTCTTGTCCTCTGGATCTTATCTCTCCACCTCAAGTCCACGATGACACCTTAAGGTGAAGAAGCCCATAAATCCTTAATGGGAGGCTATAAAGCAATAGCATGGGGTGGATGAGGAGATGGTGGAGGTCATCCTACCAAGTTGGAACTGGAGGATGGGGTTGCAGAGCGAACAATGATGTGAAAGCAACAACCTGTATGGTTGGCCGGAAACAACTACGACCCTGCCACTACTAAGTGAACCTCGCAACTATGTTGTGGTTCGCCATCAAGCTCTAGGAGCAAGACACAACAATAGAAAAGGGGTAATTAGACAATGCTTTAACGATTAGAGGGGTGCTCCAGAGTGCTTGTGAGGCTAATCGTTGCCATCATGTCATGAGTCGCATAGGTCACCAAGCACGAAGCTCGAGTCGCCAATGCATTTACCGACCGATATTGATATAGTTGCAGAGTGTCGACACGTGTCTTTCTCTTTCTCCTCTTTATTTTGTCTTAACTCTCATCATCACCCTCCCTCCTCATCCACAACAAAACAATAAGAAACGGTTCATCGTGGCATTGTTGTTCGTCAACATCAAAAATATAATTAAGACGTTAAAATTATTATTTTTATCCATCGAAAATTATTATTTTTCCATCATTTCATACTTCTATCATTAAAATCGATACCATTAAAATAAATAAAGTTAGATATTTTAATCTCATAATTATAAAAGATTCTAATATAAAATTTTTAAATCTGATCAAAAATAAAAAAAAAAAGTCTAACAACAACACGTGGTTAGCCTCCGAATCGAACGCTTACAAACTAGGGCTTTGTTTGTCTCTTCACCGCACCACTTCTACAGTGAAATCCATCCCCTACTCTTGTCTGTCTCTCGTTTTCGTCCCTCCGTCGTCGGTTTTCCCCGTTCGCCAAAGGATTTCTTGTGCAAACTGCCTTCCCTAGCCGAGCA
Organism: Musa acuminata AAA Group; assembly: GCF_036884655.1. NCBI lineage: Eukaryota > Viridiplantae > Streptophyta > Magnoliopsida > Zingiberales > Musaceae > Musa > Musa acuminata. Next base: position 35,386,886 of record NC_088332.1, on the reverse strand, counting down.
GCTTCAATCCTCACATGGCTCTACCCTTATGCCATCGAGTTGATCCCGTGGGTTGCAGCTGCTTTCTCGCAAGTCATTCCTCCGAGTCATCTATAGCCTCCGATTCCCGCTGTTGTTTTGGTTTTCGCTCCGCTTCGATTCGGATTCGTCGCTATAAGCGCTGGTTCTGACGCTTTAGAGCTTCCGCCATGGGGAAGAGTAAGCTGCTGCATCAAATATTATGTTATATGTTCGGCCTTTACCTCGTTAATTGTTGATTTGTGAAAAAGATCGAATCATGTGGTTGGTGCTTCGCCAAAGTCGCATTTTTTAATTGGAATTCGGCGGTTGATTTGCCTGAATCTCCACTATTAAAGATTAAAAATAAAAGAATTGTTTTGATAGATATCCTGATCATGCAGGTCACCGGCGCAAAGCAGGTGGTGATCAGTTTGATAGCAGCGATGCTGACAGCGTGAGCTCCGTCTCAACGGGCTTCTCGGAGCTAACGCTGGCTAACGACACTGAGTACGTGAACTCCCAGGAGTTCGAGCTAGAGAAGTACATCGATGCTCTCAATGAAAAGAGGTACCTTTGTATCTCTTATCGTATATAGAACACAAGAAAACAAATCCCTGGACTCTGAGTGCCTTCATTTCTATATGCAGAGTTTTTACCTACTTTACTTTGAAAAAGTTGTTTGAAACTGCCAATCAGTACATCAATACTTCAAATTAGCCGATATGAACTTAATCTTTAAGGATTTCTCTAAAAGAATATTTCTAAGGGAATTTCTTCTTTTGATAAAGATTTTTGGTTTACATCAATCAATAGAAAAAAAATAGAGAAGCAGACTGAAAGTAAGGGAACTTAAGGTGAAAGATTCAATGTTGAGGACGTACGTCCTGGACAGTGTCATTCATGAGAAATGTGTCTTAATGGCTCAAGACTTGATATGTACTCTCTTGTCCAGCTTTCCTTGCAAATACCGAGGAGGATAGCTTTTGTTCTCCTGCTTTATATCATATCAAATAACTATTTAGAAAATTTGTGAAGAACCTTCTGCTTCTTAAAAGAACCTGGATGCTTTTTTCTCCATTAAATCCTGATAAATTTTTTTCGAAAAAGAATAAGCATGAGTTCTGTAAATCAGATTGAATTTGTCTTAATTTTTGCGATGCTAATTCCGGAAGAAAATAACTTCTGCATTTTGTGTATTTGCTTAGATCTCGAATGCTTATGTATGCTTTTAGCATCATTATATCAACTGGACATGTTGGCTATTCTGGAATTGATTTTACTCATTAGGCAATTTTTTTTCTTTTGGTGGAAGAGATTAAATGATGATTGTTAAATTTAGTAAAAAAAATATCTCATTACCATTTCACCTATTTTTATGTTCCTGTTCTTTTTTTATTTGCTGATAAACAGTGTTACCTATATGCTGAGAATTTCAATAAACTGAATAAAAATATCCTATTTCATGCTAAAGGGGATCTACAAGAGAGATGGCTTTGTCCATGCTTGTGAATGCATTCGAAGGAAATGTGCTTCTTGCGTTTGTCGAAAACAAGTGGGTTAATTCAACAGGCTTGCTTGCTATCTTGGTTGGGCTGTGTATGTGACCATATATTTTATTTATCAGGTTCTTAATGACCTGAAATTTAGAAGTTTTTTTCGTTTGCTTGTAGAAAAGGCAGTTGGAAAAAAAATGCTAATATATATACTCTTACTACTGCTACTTGTGTTTCACTAGTTCAAGCTTGTCTGATCAACTGACAGATGTTCGTAGAACCAAAATATGTTTATTGATTCTGCAGTTCTTTATACATTTGTACTATTGGCTAGGCGGTTCTTTTTATTATTTGCGTAAAGAAATTATTCCCATCGTAACATATTAAGATTTTTCAATGGTCTGTGACCTCTTTGTGTCTCCATATTATTTACCATTTTATTCACTTGATTCTGCAAAAGAAATTCTTTACTCATGAACTTTTGGAAGTGAATTTATAATGTACTTGTGGTGCTTTGACCTTCAAACACTGTTTATTTTGTACTACTATAATAAAATTGACTTCAACTTTACATAGTCCTAATTTGATTAATTGAAGTAATCATATATATGATGTTACATCTGAGTTGTCTAACTCATCTAACATATCTGGCTTGCTTATGGTTGTTGCAGGTTTATTACATTACTAAGTCAGTACATCAATTCAATCAAGAGGGGTTCTACAAAAGAGGCTTGTTTAGCTTCTCGTGCTATTGGTACTATTTAGTCCTTCATGAACCATGTATTTGACGATTATCTAGCTGATGTTGCAACTAATTTGCTTCTTTTTTGTTTCAAGGACTGCTTGCCATTACCATTGGTGCTGGAAGTAGTGCCCACGAGATAATGGAAGAATCAGTGTCCCGACTCTCTCAGGCCCTTATCTCTGGGTCTGATTCACTCAAGAAATCATCTGTATGGTTTAGTTTTCTATATTCTGTGTTATATAACTGTCTCTCTCTGTTTCTTTGCTAATTCGCAGACTCAATTTGCTGAATTTGTCATATGCTATTCTAGGTACTGGATTGCCTTGCTCTTGTAACTTTTATAGGTGCAAATGACTTGTTTGAAACTGAACTATCGCTGAAAACAATGTGGCAAGTGATATATCCAAAATCAGGTCCTAATGTATGTGAGCCTGTTCCTGATTTGAAATGTTATTTGAGTTTAGTTCATTTTGATAATTAAATCCATGTTTTAAGATTCATGAAATTTCTTGCTTATACATTCAGGTTGGGCCAGTGAAAAAACTTCCCCCTACTGTACTAGCAGCAGCAATATCTGCATGGTCATTTCTTTTCACAACTGTTAGTAGTTGGAAAATCAATCCTGACAATTGGAAGGAGTATGTGAAGTGGAAATGAATTCTAGTTTGTTGTTCATGTTTTTAATAGTTGGATTCTAAAACAAATTTTCTCAATCTGTCCAGGGAAATTTCTTTCCTTTCAACTCTATTAGAAGATAATGACCGTTCTGTTCGTATTGCTGCTGGAGAAGCAATATCCATTTTCTTCGAGTTAGGGTCCTTAGGGATATTGGACCAGAATGAGCAAGTTGGTACTGACAGTATCAACCATGAAGATTTGAAACATGGAGTGCTTGCATATATGCAATCAATGAAGGCAAAGATACTGTTTAAAGCAAATGAACTCTCTGTTGAAGCAGGAGGTAAAGGAACTGACAAGAAAAATCTTAATGATCAACGAGACTTGTTTCAGAAAATCTTAGATTATGTCCAGGTGTGTTTTTTTTTTTGCGTTGAGGCTACGTAGCTTGTGATATATGTAATATCAACCAATATTATGTTTTTGAAACTGGTTTTTTCATTGTAGACTGGTGAATGTCCAGAAATTTCATTGAAGATATCAAACAAGCATGGTTTCCTCAGGGCCTCAACATGGACCGAAATAATACAAGTACTTGATTTTCTTCCTATTGTGATTTTTGTAAACAAGAAGTGCAGTTCTTTAATGTGATTGTTTATGTTGAGCAGCTGAACTTTTTGAAGCGTTTTCTTGGGAGAGGCTTTCTGAAGCATTCCCAGGTCGGTGATAAACTAAGCTGTTTAGTCTCATCACCTTCAAAATAAGACAATTAACTGTTTTACTTGTTACTTATCTGTCCTCGATTTTGTCTTCAAATGAGTGACTTCTGTTACTGGTAATGCAGGATAATGAACTACTACATGATATTTTTGATTTTGCACGAGATAATTCAGAAAGTCTATCAAGTAAGGAAAAGGTGAACTTCTGATATTCGTAGGCACTTGAGATTATCTTCTAGCGAATTTATTTCTTATTATGTCGTTTAACCTACGTAAGTTCTTCCTATTTCTTTTTTCTCTGTGAACAATGTTGCTAAAATGTTTGAAGTTCTGTTCTATGTTAATCCTCTGAACCTTCTATATTATTTGTATTTGGTATGGTTTTGAAATTATTGCATCATGTAGTTACAATGATGAGAAACATCAATGTTGCAGCATGATCTTTACTTGCATGCTGAAGAATGTGTGGTCGTGGTTCTTGGGTTATTAGAACTACGAATTGGGGCAAGGATTTTGATGATGATATGTTTCTTAGCTGTGTTGTCTCACTTAAAAAGCATGTAAAGCACTACCTAATCGATTGACATGCTACTATTTGAAGGGGATGCCACTCAACCTTTTGTATGATTATGATGAAGTTGCAATTTAACTGTTCTTTCTTGTCTAATGGCTATTTTGGTGGTAAAACTTGGACTGATTTTGATCACACCCATCAACTTTGTAATGCACATATATAGCTTGACATTCTTTGCTCTTTTTCCCATTCCGGACGGAAATGTTGTTGACATAAACAATGGCATATTGACAGCTTCATGCTGTTTGCAAATTAGTTAATATATGCATGAATGCGAATGTTGCATAACTTGTCAGTTTTTTGTTTATGCAGAAGATCTCTAGGACAGAAGGTGACAAAGGACGGACTCAAAAGATGAATAAGGATCGTAAGTTGGCTCAGGTATATGATTTGCTATGAAAAACGAACTTGTGCCTTTTCTCATCAAACCGTGCCCAGAGTGGATCTATATTTTCCCCCTTCTTTCTAGAGATTCTCGGTTGCACATAGGTGTTTGCTATTAAAATCCTATCGGACATTCTATACTGGAGATGCCTTTTGATGTATTATGTAATTGTATCTGCTTTTTTGATGTCAGTCATCAAGGACCCTTCAAAACTTAGGTTTCATTCATTTGCTCTTTGATCATGCAATTCAAGATGATCATTGGTTTAACCATGTGGTATGCTTACAGGAACGAAAACAGAGGCCACTTCATCCCTCGAGAGGAGTAAGACCACACGCAATTTTCAATCGTTACAAGTAGTAGTGGATTCAATTTGAGGACTTTGCACTCCTTTTAATCTCCTTTTAATCATTGTTGCAAACATCGTGCATTAACTGAACTGCCTTTGTTTGACAGATATTATCTTGTAATCTTAGACAATTGATATTAAAATGAGATGAATGTAACTTGTTTTTATCGACGCTATGCGATCTACTAGTATATTTATTTTCTCACAAGTTGTCTCTTGATCGAATAATTAAGCAAACGCTGAAACGAGCTTTCAGTTGACTTTTTAAGTATTATGAGCTTTCATTTGACATTTTGATGCAAGCATCGATGCTGCTCATCGTGACTTGTGCTGAAAAGCTTGCTTTCTTCCTCATGCTTAACTTATCTGTTCTTTTCTTTTGATACAAAGGTTTACTGGCCTCCAGTGAAATGAATCTATGCATCATCGGTTGACTGCCCTTTGTTCAAGCAAAAGAGAGAGAAAAAGAAAGAAACCTCAGCAACTTTCTTGGGTCTTTTAAATATGAATTAATGTTTGATTATTATTATTTAATTATATTTGATTAAAATATTATATTACAAATGTTTCGATAGCATTAGTATTTTAATATTTACGAGATATTAATAAAAAAATTTAAATTCTCAAATACTTTATGATATTATCTAAAATCATAAAATTATCAACATGATTTATGCCTTGTATAAATTAAAATTGGCATAGCAGCATTCAACTAACAAATTCTCGCAACACCCACTTTCTAGTTCTTCAGGATTATAGTTTGTGTCTAGTTCATTTCCAACAGTAGATTTTCTCACATTTTATATTTCTTTCTTATTTGTTATACATACTTCCATAGTTTTATTTATTTATTTATTTATTTTCAAGGGTTATTTTATATTTATTTATATGATTATATTTATTATATATATATATATATATATATATATATATATGATCATATACTTTTTTAAGATTACATACATACATACAAACATTTATTTATTTTATTAATTTACTTATTAATTTAAATAAAAAAAAATATATTCACCATTAAATAAATATTAAAAAAATTAGAAAGATAAATTTATCACATAATAATATTTAATGGACTATTGAAATATAATTTTACTAAACAACAATTAAAATATAATATAGCAAACATTCAAATCATTCAAGAACTACACATTAACTAAGTAGTCTCTTTCTCCAAATACATATTAAAAATATAAATATATTTTGATCCACTTTCGAATAATAATAATAATAAATATTTATCTAATGTTATCGAGTAAAACATGTCTGAGCCCCTACTCTTATCAGATATTCAAAACATTCTCGAACAGAAAATACTCGATCCATATTTGTTTGCAAAAAAAAAAAAAAGTCTAATCAACTCTTGAGCAACAATAATTATTATCCGACTTAGTTTTTGTTGGGTATGTTTAACAATTATCTAACTTAGTTTATTTGATATGTTTACCGACCCATTTTGTTTGGGCAAACAAATAAAATTACTCACTCTTGTTGACTATCTTGCCTAATAAATATTTTCGATCCATTCTCATTAGGAAAAATATCCTATAATTGTCGGGCAAAAATAACTAACCTACATTAACCTACTTAGTCAAATTAATCGAACCACCCTAGCGAGTGTAGAGGCTAACTACAACTTATGCTCCCTAATCGATCAAAGCACTCTCCATACACAACTCGTTTTTCTGTCCAAGACTTAAAAACATCTTTATGTACCCAATGCATCTACTTTTGGATATAGATATTCAAACTATTGATAAATTATCTCTGATGCATTAATCTTAGATGTAAATATTAAAATACATGATGATTCTTGATCAAACAAAACATCTTGCACATGATAGGTCCATTCTCAACATAAGCATCAAAGCACACGATGCACTTTGTCTAGACAAAAACATATTTGAAATGCTCAATACATGTACTAACAGTCCTAACATGACAAAACATCTCCCTATGACTGATGTGCTTTTTCCAACAAAAACATATGGAGTGTTTGATGCACCACCCTAACTAAGCAAAATATATTCTTATGTATAATGCATCCATCTACGATATAAGTATCAATGTGTCTAATATACCCTATATCTTCTTATGCATGATGCATCCGTATAGAATATAAGTAGAAACATCTTAGTCAAGCAAAACATCTCCCTTTGTGTGATGCCTCCACCTAGTACATAAGCATGAAAGCCTAATTCACTAAATCGAACAAAGCATCCTATGTCGAATGCATCCAACGTAGATAAAAACATTTAAAGTAGTCTCTGTTTATTTTTCATGAAAATAATAATCAATGAGTGTACATGAGATAGGTTATACTTTGGCATCAACAAACCTTTATCCTCAGTACAAGGAGGAAGGAGGGTAAATGATTTGAAATTTTTAAGCAGTCAATTGAAAATTCACAAACGAACCCCAATCTATTCGGAAACTAACAACAAAGACAACTGAGTATACCACATCGATATGACATATAAAGATAATATTCCCTCAATTAAGTGCCTAAACCCAATGATCTTACAAAATGAATGCTCAAAAAGAAGGTTTCTCAAGGTATGCTATGCTTTTGACTTCTCAAAATTCATTTTGAATGCTTAAACCTTCCTCATCTCTTCTTTTGTTCTGTATGAAAAATAAAGTCACGTTGAGTTGACCATAAAAAATAACATGAATAAAATTTAATGAGCCTATTTTAAGTTGGTTAAGACTAAACATGATATTGAATGCCAATATAACAAAGTAACTTAAGTTATTAATGTGGCTCGATATGTTAGTCCTTAACGTATTATGCTTAAGGATATCTTGACATTACTCTATCGAATTATCATGTACCGTTATGTCACGAACGAACATCGCGCACCCGCAACAACTCCGTTCAACGAACTGTTCGTCGCTCTAATCTACATATACAGTTGCTTGGCAGCATGTTTTGGCTTAGTTTTAAGTCCTTTTGCTTGTAAAAATGTAAGTTCGAACAAGATACAACACTACAGTGCGACCGCTCACCGAACCGAGCAAAATAACCCCCCAAAACAGCTCTATTTTCACGTATCACGGGCTGATTTTTATAGCCCACTACTGCACACAAAACGTCACACAACTCAGCACCCTGGAACCCCTCGAGTGGCACAAGGCTGGATGGGGCTTCAGTATAGTATCGAGCGTTGAAGTTACCTTGACGAGAACTTATTGTCGCACCCGACACTTGGTGAGCAGCTGTTTGTGGACTTGCAGCTATTCATTTAACCTTCTAAAGTCCTTGTTTTCCTCCTCTCCCTCTTTTCTCTTGTGCACACAAGGTGCTCGCTGAATTGCTTGTAAAGCTTCCCCTTTTCGCGATACGTCGGGACTTGTTTATCGCTCATTCTTCAAACTAATCAACTTTTTCTTTTACAGATCCTTCGGGACCTGCGAGAGGTTGTAAGTGGGCTGATCTTTACGGACGTAAATCGCAAGTGCGAAGCGCGACTTAGGCAACGCAAGCTAAGTTCACATCTTTGCCGCAAGGGTGCCTCGCGACTTAGGCAACGCAAGCTAAGTTCGCGTCTTGGCCGCAAAGGTGCCTCACGCCTTAGGCAATTCCAGCTAAGGCCATGACATTGTGGTATCAAAGCGGGCAAGCACTTCGAACGAGCAGCGAAGAAACTTCGTAACTTCGCCATAGCAAAGCATCATGGCGAATCAAGCAAGACGGGGCAAGCCGGACCCTTGCCCCAAGCAGCCGCAGGTGGGCTACAAGTGCACACTCGCTCTCATGCTATTAGAGCCACTCATGAGGAGCGCGACAACGAACATGATGATCAAGAAGTTGGCTACTCTCCATGAGCAGAGGAGGCGCAATCTAGAGCGCCAACTAGGAAAAAAAGTTACAAGGAGAGACTCACAACAATGGAAACCCACTTGGATGTTTTTGAAACGAGCTTGGAAGAACTCTACTATGGCCAATGAAGGTTTGTTGGGGTAAAGAACTCACAAAAAGAAGCGGAGTCCAGGATCGACAAAGTTGAGAACCTAGTCAACCGACTGTCAGATGACACCAAAGACTCCATGCAACACCTGCAGGAAGTTATGGTGGAACTTACTTCGAGGGTGACCATGCTCACAAGAGCACTAAATGCGGAAGGAAACAACACCTGTATTGCGTAGCCATAAAACTTGAGGGCACCCAAGCCTCATGGTTATGGAGGGGCCAAAGATGCCAAATAGCTTGAGAATTTTTTGTTCGACATGGAATAATACTTTCGAGCTACAAGGCCTGATTCTGAAGAAACCAAAGTTTCTATAGCAACAATGTATCTGAACGGAGATGCAAAACTTTGGTAGCGAACCCATTGGGAGGAGATCCAACAAGGTCGGTGTCGAGTTGACATATGGGAAGACCTGAAGCGGGAGTTGAGAACTCAGTTCCTATCGGAGAACACAGAGTTCATCGCAAGAAGGAAGCTAAAACAACTTCGCCAAAATACTTCCATCCGAGACTATGTGAAGCAATTTTCTACGCTAATGCTGGACATCCAGGACATGTCCGAGAAGGATAAGTTATTCAGCTTCCTTGATGGTTTGAAGCCATGGGCTCAACAAGAACTACATCAAAGGAATGTCACCAATGTGATTGGGGCAATTGCGGCTGCAGAAAGGCTCACCGACTTTGTTTCCTCTGAAGATCCGGGAAGAAAGAAATAACCTTCAAGCAATCGCCCTCTAAAATATTCTTGAGGGAATGAGCTTGGGGGCGAACAAAAGAAGAGGAGTTCTCACAAAGGGCCAAGCCCGAAAGGCAAGGCCTCGAAACCTAGAGTAAGCTTCTTGTACAGAGGGTCACACATGGTGAGGTAGTGCCCACAAAAATAGGCACTCAATGCTTTAACAACTTCCATCCATCCATCAAAATCGGACAAGGGCAAGGCTGTTGCTCTTAGTTCGAGTAGTTCTGAATCCAGCAGCGACGATGAGGAGTCGCAAGGACCCCGGATGGGAGCGATGCGCTTATTAAATGCCATGCGGGGTCAAGTGGGAGAGAACACGAAGACAAGACTACAAAAACCAGGAAGTGGCTAGCTGATGTACGTAGATATTAAGCTCAATGACCAAACGACCCGTGCAATGGTGGACACGGGTGCTACCCACAATTTTATTGTCGATCGAGAAGCAAAGCGACTTGGACTGATTTTGGAGAAGAGCCCGAGTCGAATGAAGACGGTGAACTCGAAGGCCAGGCGAATCTCTGGGTTGGCAAAGGGAGTTCCCATCAAGATCGGACATGGAGCGGGAGCACAAACATGATGGCGGTGCCACTAGATAACTTCCAAGTGATTCTTGGAATGGAATTTATGCACTCAGCGAAGTTGGTGCCAATGTCATTCCTTAACTCCCTATGTGTGATGGGAGGAGATAACCCTTGTGTGATTCCTGTCTCTCGGAGAGGAACCAGAGAACCCCAACACATATCGGCATTACAACTGAAGAAAGGGGTATGAAAAGGCGAACTAACATTCGTGGCTGCTATGAAGCTAGAGCCACTCGACGAGAAGGCCACTCATGAACCTGCTATAGTGGCAGACATCTTGAAGGAGTTCACGGATGTTATGTCACCCGAGTTGTCGAAGACTCTACCGCCACGCAGAGGCATGGATCATCACATCGAGCTAGAGCCAAGAGTGAAGCCTCCAGCGAGACCACCCTATCGTATGCTCCCGCCAGAGTTAGCAAAACTCAGAAAGCAGTTGGGTGAACTGCTAAGCAGTGGTCTCATCCGCAACTCTAAAGTACCATTCAGAGCTCTCGTTCTCTTCCAGAAGAAACAAGATGCGAGCCTCCGACTATGCATCGATTACCGAGCCATCAATAAAGTGATGGTGAAGAACAAGTATCCCATCTTACTCATCGCGGACTTGTTCGACCAGTTGGGCAAAGCCAAGTATTTCTCAAAACTCGACCTTCGGTCGGGGTATTGGTAGGTGTGCATTGCTGAAGGCGACGAAGCGAAGACTACTTGTGTGACCAGGTATAGAGCGTTTGAGTTCTTGGTGATACCTTTTGACTTAACCAATGCTTCAGCCATATTCTGCACCCTCATGAACCAGCTATTCAAAGAGTATTTGGATAAGTTCGTGGTCGTCTACTTAGACTATATCGTCGTCTATAGTCAAACGCTCGAGGAGCATGTCAAGCACCTTCGGACAATCTTCAAGGTTCTTAGGGATAACACTTTGTTCGTAAAGAGGGAGAAATGCTATTTTGTCCAAACGAAGATCTTATTCTTGGGGCATCGAATCGGTGATGGCTCCATTCGGATAGACAAATCAAAGGTGCAAGTGGTTGCGGAATGACGAACTCCAACGAAGGTGCTAGAGTTGAGATCCTTCCTTGGCTTTGTCAATTACTATCGATACTTCATAGCGGGGTATTCAAAGCGTGCAACTCCACTGACGGAGTTGCTGAAGAAGGAGCAGCCTTAGAGGTGGTTTGATAAATGTGAAATTGCATTCCAAGATCCGAAAGATGCTGTGTTGGAAGAACCAGTGCTCAAATTGCCAGACTATGGGGGGCCCTTCGAAGTCCATACAGATACTTCAGACTTCACTATTGGGGAAGTACTCATGCAGGAGGGTCATCCGATGGCCTAGGAGAGCCGCAAACTCAACGAGACCGAGCTGCGATATCCGGTGCATGAGAAGGAGATGACAGTAGTGATCCACTATCTACAAGTTTGGCGGCACTACCTTCTTGGATTACGATTTGTACTAAGGACAGACAACATAGCTTTGAGCTATTTCCAAACATAGAAGAAACTCTCCCTAAAGCAAGCACGATGGTAGGACTTCCTAGCTGAGTTTGATATGGCAATGGAGTATAAGCTTGGAAAGGCGAATGTCGTGGCCGATGCATTGAGTTGGAAAGTGGAGCGTGTGAGTGCCATATAATTGGAAGACCTGATGCAGCTCATTAAAAAAGGCAAGGCACGACGGTTTTGGGTCAAAGAGGGACTCATTTACACCAAAGGGAATAGAGTCTATGTTCCTTGAGTGGACAGTATGAGACGTGAACTCTTAAGAGAGTGTCATGATTCCATTTGGGCTGGACACCCAGGCATTTATAGGATCTTGGCTCTCATGGAGAGAGCCTTCTATTGGCCAAAGATGGGGACTGATGTGGAGGAATATGTTCGAACGTGCCTCAATTGCCAACAAGACAAGGTAGAGCAATGGAAACCGGTAGGACTTTTAGAGCCATTGCCCATACCAGAAAGGCCATGGGAGAGCATTTCCTTGGACTTCATATCAAGCTTGTCCGTAGTAGGGAGACTCGAATCGATACTCATGGTGGTCGATCGATTTTCTAAGTATGCAACTTTCATTACTACTCCCCTACACTGTACAGCAGAAGAGGCGGCTAAGTTAATGATGAAGGATATGGTGAAGTATTGGGGAGTCCCGCACAATATCATTAGTGATCGAGACGCTCGATTCTTGGGACGATTCTGGACCGAGCTATTCAAATTGTTGGGGTCGAAGTTATACTTCTCCACAAGCCTCCACCCCCAAATGGATGGCCAAACTGAAAGGATAAACTCGCTCATAGAGGAATATCTTCGGCACTACGTGAGTTCCAACCAACGAGATTGGGTGAAGTTGTTGAACATTGCCCAATTCTCCTACAACTTGCAGCGGAGCTCTACGTCCAACAAGAGCCCCTTTGAGATCATTATAGGGCAGCAACCATTAACTCCTCACACCATGGTAATTGGATATATTGAGAGTAGTCCGTCAGCATACCACTTTGCAAGGGAGTGGCACCGAAATGCATATATTTCACGGGCTTACTTGGAGAAGGCGGCAACAAGAATGAAGAAGTGGGCAGACTTGGGAAGGCGACCGTAAGAGTTCAAGATCAACGATTTGGTGTTGGTCAAGCTCCAACTAGCATCACTCCAATTCTTTAGGAATAAAGTACATAAAGGATTGGTGCGCAAGTATGAAGGGCCCTTCCCAATTTTCAGTAAGGTGGGCAACGTCTCCTACAAATTGCAGCTATCGGTGTGGTTCAAAATTCACAATGTTTTTCATGCCAACAACTCAAAAGCCTATCACTCGGATTTGCAAGATGCTTCCCGAAATGTTCCAACTCGGCTACCCCCCACCACAGCCTCCTACAAGAAGCGAGTTGAAACCATTTTAGCGGACCACAAGATAAAGCTACCCATTGGAGCTAAGCAAACTGAGTACTTGGTGAAGTGGCGAAAGCTTTCCCGAACTGAAGCCAATTGGGAGCCTGAAGACATCCTACGATATGAAGAAGCAATCATCAACAACTATCAACAAGTGTCGACGAGGGCGTCGACAGTTTAAGTGGAGAAGAATGTCACGAACGATCGTCACGCACTCACAACAACTCCGTTCAACGAACCGTTCGTCGCTCTAATCTACATGCACAGTTACTTGGCATCATGTTTTGGCTTGTTTTTAAGTCCTTTTGCTTGTAAAAATATAAGTTCGAACAAGATGCAGCGCTACAGTGTGACCACTCATCGAACCGAGCAAAACAGCCCCAAAACAACTATGTTTTCATGTGTCACGGGCTGATTTATGCAGCCCGCTGTTGAACGTGAAACGTCAGCCATCTTAGCACCCGGGAACCCCCCTAGTGGCACAGGGGCTTCAATATAGTATCGGGCTTTGAACAACCTTTCGTAAGTTCGCACGTTACCTTGACGGGAACTTGTTGTCGTGTCCGGCTCCCGATGAGCAGTTGTTTGTGGACTTGCAATTGTTCGTTCAACCCTCTAAAGTCCTTGTTTTCCTCCTCTCCCTATTTTCTCCTGTGCACGCAAGGTGTTCGCTGAATTACTTGTAAAGCTTCCCCTTTTCGCGAGACGTCGGGACTTATTCGTCGCTCGTTCTTCAAAAACTTTCTCTTTTACAAGTTCTTCGGAACTTGCGAGAGGTTGCAAGTGGGCTGATCTTTGTGGATGCAAATCGCAGGGGTAAAGCACGACTTGGGCAACGTAAGCTAAGTTCGTATATTTGCCGCAAGGGTGCCTCACACCTTAGGCAATTCTAACTAAGGCCGTAATAGTTAGGCTTAACATGATAAGATCATAACTAAAACGAAGAGAAATACATAACTATTTCCTATTATTAGCAATGTTCATATAGGAATAATGGTTCTAAGAACTCAATATAATAAAAATTTTCTAAACCTAAAACACCATTTTAAAGCTCATTTTCTTAATCTCATACTAACTTAAACATCACTATTAATGAAAAATATAATTTTACAGGGTTTAAAGAGTCGGATGAATTGATTATGGATTGAGATTAGACTAACACAAACGTGTAAGAAGACCCCGATTGACTTCGACTTTCGATTCGGATAATAAAAAAATCAGTTAACACTATACGACGATCCTAAGATCCTACATCATTTGATTTTTATAATCAATATAATCATCACATCTATATCAAATCTCAATTGAAAATGTTTAATCTATCAAATCGAATATGGTAAATCTTTTAAAACAAAGAACTATAAAGAATACGTTTTTTGGCCTAAGATTAATACTTTCTTCATTTAAACTGTCTATTCTTTTCACCTTGGAGGAATCTTCTTCACTTAGCACATTTCATAGTCGCATGCAGTAAAGCCATCTTAAGTCATCCTTTCATTAAATAAACCACAGAAATAACCCAAACAAGTTTTTAAGTTTCTTTGGTGCTTATACAATGAATGATACTAGAAATATTTTACACCAACAATATGACACCACCACTATGATCCTCATTCATTCCACTCCCAATGATTTTCTTTATTTATGAATTGAAGAATCGATGATCTAATTGAATGAAATTGATGAATCGATGATCTAATTGTTTATGTTTGAATATGATAGAATAATTTTCTTTTAATCAATCGAAACCGGTGAGTCGAACTAACTCAGAATTGAATCTTTTCGATTTTGATTCTAAATTTTATATAATTAAAATCGATTCTATTCAGATTTGATAGAACAGAAGTTACAAGTTTAGAGTTTACAATTTCGAATGAATATAATTTTGATTTTAAATTCGATAGAACCGAAATCGATAATTGGGAACATCTAAGTTAGTAGTCGGATGTCTCTACCTATTCATATCAAAACAAGTTGACGTCCTACAAAATGTTTTGCAGCGCCGCCTCCAACTGTGGCAGAAAATATTTCCTCGCCATTTACTGTACGACGATGACGTGCCAAAGAATCGCACCACAAAAGCAGGACATAACACGAGACTTCCCAAGACGGTGGGGATCGGGCCAGAATGGACGGCTCACAACACATTCAGTCCACAGAAAGATCAAGGGCAGTTGGGTCATTTCCCTACATCCTTACGAGGGAAAAAGGAAGAACCGGTTTCGTCTCTCGGGCGCCGCCGCCATATATCTCGGCGGATTCGACGCTCCCACCATTCGAAACGATCGCATACAACGAAAGCGCGCAAGCGAGCGACAGATCAAGAGAGAGAGAGAGAGAGAGAGAGAGAGAGAAGATCATCAAATGGAGGAGGTGAGAGCCACCACGGCCTGGGTCGCCAACCGCGCCACGCATGTGATGGTCGACTCTTTCGGTCGGCGCTCTCCTTCCCTGCCCTTCTGTTCTCCTTGATTCTAGGGTTGGGGTTCCGTAGGGGTGGATTTTGATCGACTGAATCCGTCTTTTTGCGTGCGTCCTGTACGGTTTCTGCTTCCGCTCGTTTTGTGCGTTTATGGCAGGCAGTCATCCAAATAGGAATAGATAAGATTTTTTTGTCCTTTATTTTAAACAATGGTGGGGTGAGTGATCCCAAATGCATCCGCATGCTGCTGTCATGGATGTTTACTCTGGTTTCCGTTCTGTTTTGTTGCTTGGAATCATGTGTTGGTGATTGATTTCTGTCTCCATCTCTGGATTTTGTGAGTAAAATGAATTTTTAGTAGCATTCTTTTTAGGAGTCAAATTGAGCTCTCTCGGGCTTTCTTTCTGCACTTAAATTATAGTCATCAGGATTCCTTTTTTCCCTTTCCTTCCATTCTTTCGTATCATTGACATAGCAAAATGCATAAACGTCCATCATTAAACATGAATGGAGATGATTTTGTTATGGTGTAAGCAAGCCATGTGATAAGTTTGAACTGTCCAGTCTAGTTATCCTTTCTTCTTTGTCGAAAGGTTTGGAGGATACCATTGTCATATCTGAAGGCCAAAGCCAAATAACGCTTTACCACATTGTCCTTTGACTGCACCCATGTATATGAATGTTGCATTGACGCAATAAAATATATAAAAAAATCAACTATTTCCAACTCCCTGGTTTTGTATATCCGATTTAGTAGATGAACGTCTAACAAGACCCTGTTCACTTGATTGCCGTGGCATCAAAGTTAACAGCGGTAGCAACATCAATGAATACTCGATGGGAATTTTGCCTTAATAAATTTCCTACAAATAACATACACTGTTTGATTGGAATTGTTGATTTCTAAGTGTTTGAATTTTCATGCATCGTGGTTGGGGCTCTGGCAGGATTAGAATGTTTAGGCCTTGATAAAGTTGCTACAAATTTTAATATAACCTTGGGTTATGTTGAAACATCTCCTACTGTCGGGGTTCAAGGTGATTGAGCTCAAAGAGTTGTTCTGATTCAACAGTTGCTACCATATTACTTCCCTTTACTTTTGTATTAATCATTGTTGTAGGGCTATTCTAGTTTGTTCATGTTGATTGTCATCTGATTCCAGTCACTTACCGAGGTACAAGATCGAATATCTAAATCTAACTTTGTTCTTGTACTTTACCGATTTTAACAATATTTGGCACATACACATCAAGTGCACAGGTGCATTTGTGTATTACTCATTCTAATGAGGTATCCATGTCTTGCCTATTGGCTCGGAAGGACAAATAATAACCTATATAGGTTACACATGTCAAAATAAATCACATTTTGATTTTTCTTGGAAAGAAGAAAAGAAAAATTACAAGATGTGATATCCACATTTGCACCCTGTAGGCACCATATATATACACCATGATTATACCAACATGCCAAAGATTCTTTTGGTGCATATCATGCTGACCAGGGAGTAGCATGCACACCATATTTCTTACTGGGATGACCTTTCATGTCATCATTAGTTTGTTGAACTTCAGTTTAAGTTTTCTTCGTTATTATTCTTACTCCTTGTTCTTTTAGAGCTTGAGAAAGCTGTGGATAGTATTCAAGGTTCAGTTCCGAAAGTGAAATGGGATTTTGAAGGGATTCACTACTTCGATGGTGGGCCACTAACTGTTCAATACTTATTTGTTCTTGATGCACTCAACTTCTGCTTTTGGCCAGGTATGCCATCCTTAACTTAAACATAGTACACCGACTATTATAATATTCTTTTCTTTCTTCCTCTCAGTTTCTGCTTGTGGCTATTGTAATGTTCTTTTTATGCCTCAACAAGTTAGCTGCTGTAATATGCAAGTTTTATTCAAGTTTTGGTTGGTCATATGTTGTCAGTACTTTGATCATATTGGTCTGATAAATAAATGATTTCAACTTTTTAGCTTATAACTTCCTGCAGTGTTTCAATGTTCATGTCCAATGATGAATATAATTCTGTATTTGAATACCTTATGCTCTGAGATGATTCTATAGTTTCTTTTGTCATTTCACTGTTGGTTAATGCTTGTTGTTTTTGTGAAATTGCAGGATGAATTTCTTTATTAGCCAAAGTACTATTGATCTCTGATGCATGATTCCCCATCTCGATGAAATTTTTCTGCAAGCAACTTAAGAAAAGCCATGATATGATATCTTCTAAAGCTTTGCTGTGAAGAACAGAATTTTATCTAGTAATGAATCAGTGAGCTCTAGTTTTGGCCTTCCATGATTTGCCTCTTCAAATGTTTAAAAGGCACCATCCTCCTAGTTCCAGTTTCAATCAGTTCTTTTCCTATCATTGAAGTTCTCAGTGTTGCCATGAGCTCATTGAACTACATGTGGGACTTAATAACAAGAAGCATTTATTTGTAATTGTCACAAATGTCACTATCTAAGCTAAATCTATGTGCTTTGACCCTTTGTTTTCTTTTCTTCTAGTAATCTTTCTAAAGGAATCTAATAGGAAAATTGATTAACTTGATCATCTACGGTCAAAACTTCCTTTAGCTCCATTTTTCTAAGTTGTGTACTTCAAGTTTTCAGCAACAATAGTATTAAGTTGATATTAAAACATGTTCTTGAGTACATCTAGGTGTGCTCTATTCATGTTATACATGATGGAACCATGATAAAAAATGCTCTTACATGTCTTTGGTATCATTTACTGTTTTCTGTGTTCTTCTATGTACTTCTATTCTTCTTCCTTGAATATGTTGATTATGTTGGTTAGTTTTTACAACGAATGTGGAATTTAGTTGTTACATGTAATGATATACATCTTCAAGAGAAAAAGAATTTAACTATATTTCTTTCATAAATTTTGAGTACCATTTGCAAGATGTGTGAACAAGGTCAACCAGAGGCAATTTCTTATGTAATTTTATTAGGGTAAAGTAATCGCACAACCATGAATAAAGAAAAGCAATTTTTTAAGTATCACTGGGCATGGAAAATGTGACTTAAAGGTATCTAATAACTGAATATTTTTGAATGAACTGATTTGTTTTTTCTTGGCTTCAACTATGTTCAAGGGCATGAAATAGTTTAATGTAGTATGATACTGATTTGTCTTCGATGAGATTCTCCTTGCAAGTGGGATGCTTCCATGATGTCTTTGTTTGATTTTATGAGCATTCCGTGATACATGCCTTTTATGTTATGCATTTTGTCCAACAAGCTTTTATTGATGTTAAGCTCCCATTATTTTGTCTAAGCAGATGAAGAATTAATCTATGATCACTTAGCATCAGGCTTAAAGGCTTCACTGCAGAAAGATAAATATGCCCTTGATGCAAATCGTTTACAAATGTACACTGGTATTACTTTGTGTTCTTGCTGCTTATATTTCTAAAACATAGTAGCTCAGAGTTTTCATTCTTTAAATCTAACTTCTTATTCTTGTAGTGTTTTCTTTATGTTAGAAAATATGATGTTCTAGTGCAGTAAACAGTTTATGGAACTTGTTTTTTATATACTAGGTCCCCAACTGCGTGAACTATTGAATTGGTCACGCCCACTTCCACTAGAAGAGGAGCGAGTTCGCTTGCTGCACGAGGTAATATTCTTTGCCGACTAATTTAAATTAAGCATGTTGCAGATTTTTTTGGAATTGTTGTGACACCGGTGTTGTAAAACTGTTTTTGTTTTTCATTGTTCATCCTCATGCTTAAAAGGTCCTTGTTATAGGTTTCCTGTGTTTCTTTTGGTCTCTAATTTTCTGGTCACATTACTTTCCATTTCTAGTAGAACACAAAATTATCTTGAAGATTGTTTAGCTAACAATCATTTCTGCCTTCTTTTCTTTAATTCTTTCAGGTAGGTCTGGAACTTGAGAGAAACTTTGGAGGAGAGGCAGCTAATCTTGTTAAGGCATCCAAAAATTCTGCTGCATCTTTAATTTCAATTATTACAAGCAACTTTCCTGGTAAGCTGCTGCTGTTCTTTCATCTTTCGTCTGTTAAGCTGGTAATTTCAATTATTACACACAACTTTGCTGGTAGTTGATGTAATAAAACACATAATCATCAACTAGAATCTTTATGTTTTGCTACGATAGCAGAAGTTCCTGCAGTAGTCAAGATATATATATATATATATATATATATATATATATATATATATATATATATATATATATATAGTACAATTGTAAGCTGATGAATCATACTAATTTCATTTTTCTGTAATTTGTCATGCACATGTTTAATGCATAAGTAGTTGCTTCTTTTTCTATCAGCATGAATTATTCTTTTTTAATATTTTTTATTAGTGTTATATCATTTATTTAAGCGTCAGAAAGAAATATATGCTGTGCACTAATCTTGTAACATTGAATATACGAACTGTTTAGGCCATTTATCTTGTAAAGGAGAACATCATCTATAGCTAGATGCATCTTTGCCTACTAATATGAATTGATTTTTTGAGGGATAGTATTTTTGATGAGTGACTCTTTTGCTTTTCCACACTAGACATTTGAATGCAATGTTCCAAGCTCATGATCATGAAAAACAAACATTGCCAGTTTAGGCTATTTATTTCAACAGTTTTTTCTTTTGTTTGAATGTCACTGTTAATAAACTAATCTATGAACCGAAAAGTTCAGCATCCTTCAAATTATCCGAGTGTCCATAGGATTATAAATTACTGAACTTTCAGAACTATAATTTGTACTTTATATGTCTTTAAAAAAAAATTATATTTTTTTCATATGCTTGTGAATTCGATTGGCAGTAGTCTTGTGTGTCATATCTATGCTTATTTGATGCTAACACCTAAAGCCTCAAGAGTCATTGGCAAGAATTTTGCCCGAAAGCCATTCCACCAAGACCATCTACTAAAACATTTGCTTTTACTGCTTTTTTTTGTTTCTCTTGTCTGTTTAGAGTTTTATCTTATTAACTTCATTGGCAAGAATTTTGCTCGAAAGCCATTCCACCAAGACCATATACTAAAACATTTGCTTTTACTGCTTTTTTATGTTTCTCTTGTCCTTTTAGAGTTTTATCTTATTGACTTTGTATGATGGAAACTAGGTTTTCGAGATCATTCTCTCTACAAAGGTCACCAGGTTTTCTTATACAAGAGGGCACAGATCTTTGTTGCTGATTTATGGGGTGCCTTCAAGGGTGAAGGATACGGAAAGTTCAATGACATTAGTTCCATCACAATATTTGCCGACTATATCATCCCTGCTGTCCTGAGGCAGCTTGGCATATTGAAGTACAGTTCAGCTTTGTCCGACTCTATCGACTCAAAAATTGAAGTTTGCGCTGGTAGTGAGGAAGAAGTTGAGATACGTGCTTGCTCTATTTATGCTGTGGAGAAAATGAGAGAGCTCATCAAATCAAAGTTCAAAAAACAGGTATCTAAATTGCCGACATAAATTGACAATTCAGGATGAAAATGGTCCTGTTTATTATCCATAGATCTATTATTTGTAAATGGTGGTCCTGTTTATTTTCAACAGCTAATTGGTGAGTTATATTTCACTGCACAGGTGCTCAGTATAGAAATGGATCTTTGGCTTTGGTCCTATGGAGTTCGAAACTCCGCTTTGCCTCATCATCGCACGCTTTCAATATACTACTGATTGATTTCATCAGCAGAGTTTGGTTTTTTGGCATCTTCAAAGACAGGTCTGACTTGATTCTTACAAGTTCAACTAGTGAAGCTAATTTTAAGAATTGTTTGCTCTGCCCTATTATGAACAGGCCATATTTTTTTTTGCCAAAATTTTGATTTTAATTATCATGTTGCTATAACGTATGCATGTTGTGGGGTTCCAAATCAGATTCTTATTCCCTCGATCATTTC
This sequence comes from Musa acuminata AAA Group, assembly GCF_036884655.1. NCBI lineage: Eukaryota > Viridiplantae > Streptophyta > Magnoliopsida > Zingiberales > Musaceae > Musa > Musa acuminata. The sequence continues at coordinate 35,365,507 of NC_088332.1, read as the reverse complement.
TGCTAGACTATCAAGTTTTTTTTTTTTCTTTTATACTTTTTTTTTCTTGGTATTCCTATTTATTTTACGCAACCACCACCATCAAGACACGAGATAGTTTATAAAAATGTGCTCTTATATATATATATATATATATATATATATATATATATATATAAGAGCACATTTTTATAAAGCGTCCAATCTGCTTGCAAAGCAATTATACGGTCAAGAAGAGGTGATCGATCGCGAGAACACGTCGTCGCCAACTGAAGCCCCATAACCTTCGAAAAGAAATCTCTCCTTTCACCCCTTTTTATTGCAGGCGGTAATGCAATCGCCATACTCCATCGCATCCTTTAATATAGACGTCACTACTGTTTCAGAATTAGTGGTTTCAATTTCCTAAAATCAAGAATTTGAATATAATCGACAAAGAGCTGGTTTTGGAATCTGAACTGAAGTCTCCGATTTCGATTCAAACAATTATTTTTATCATTTTTATTTAAAAATAAAAACTATTTTTAAATAATAAAAATAATTTAATTTATGAAACCCATGATTAGAATCATCAATTTTTCCAACTTTATATATGTATGTATATACATGTATATATATGTATTATAATGACCTTGTGATGATATGATAAATATTACCAATTAAGCTAGTTAGCACTAATCATCAACTCACCAACAAGAAAAATTGAAAGATATTTGCAATTTACCAAACTAAGTCTACAAATTCATATTCACTGGATAAAATTTAAAAAATATATAAAGAGCCATCGACCTCAATGTGCCCTACTAATAACCTGAAGTCCAGAAGCAACCATTAACGATCTATAACATTACGGTGCAACTTGTTCATATGGTTAAAATATATTCCAATAAAAGTCTTAACCAAGTCAAAACCTAGCAAAGATGGCATCGATAACCGTGATAAAACCATTGGAATTTAGCTTACTACATTGTTCCAACTGTCTTTAAGGGTTCAATAGGTGAACAAAATCCAGCAGATCACACATATTACCAGAGTTCATATGGAAAAAGAACATGTGAAATAAAATAGCTCCTTTCAATTTCACAGCCTCCATCCCTACCAATAGCAAACCTCTTCAGCGGTACTGCACAAACCAAAAACAAAAGAAGACATGCATCAAAGATTGCATCATGACACACCAAAAACAACCAAGGAGAAAATGTAGTGTAATGAACATAAGAAAAATCAGAAAGCAACATATACCGATTGCCCGGTTCTCTAAGCAGCACATATTTAAATAATGTAATTTCAAATTTCAAATTTTCAGTTAGTGAAATCTAACTATAACAGGACTGAAATTTTATGTTTTCACAATGACATGAAATCACACCTAATTTAACCATATCAATAAAGGAACATAAAACAAATGCATCATTGATACGAACAAAATTTCTTTTCCGGTTAACTATGTTATCTGCATGGTTCTCAAACCTGGAATGAAAGGAATGCATTGACTTCTCACATTTAAGAGAGCATTTAACATTGATCACCATCTACAAGCATAAATCAATTCATGTGCCCTACAAGAACACCTTTCAAGAATACTTATTGCTTCAACAATCATTAAAGTTGGAGGTAAATGATGTCAACACCAAAAATTCAAACTCGATAGGTCATTTAACAACCACATATAACAGGACTGCAGAAGTATTTGATATTTCCTCCATTATCAAGCTACAAAACACTTGCACATAACAAGGCAAATATCAATCGCTAAAAAGACTAAAACCTAAAATGAACAGAACATGATTTTTCAATTGTGATACTTTCTTTAGCATTGAATTATTTGCAGGTTCCTCACAAAGTCAAAGGCAAATCCACAATAGGAAACACTTTGGAAGATATTCAAGTTCTTTTAGAAACATCTCCACATGGACATAGATCAGTAGATGCAAATTCAAGCATAAAAGGCATGGAACAAAACTAAATCTGAGCATCCAAAACATATATCAATATAAAAAATTAAAGAAAGGTCAACACTTGATGCTAAACAAGAATAGAAGATACATTCGAAGAAAAAGCTCCTGGAAAACAGCAAGAGAACCAAAATCAACTTAGGAATACTCAATAATAAAAAATAAAAAAAAGACAGATACAAAGATGGGCTTAGGTGGTATTCAATGGTAAAAACAAGAATAGAAGATAGATTTGAAAATAAGAGCTCATAGAAAAATAACAAGGAGCTAAAAATGGACTTTGGGTCAGAAAATAACAGCACTGATACCTACCTGATGCTTCAAATGATTATCTCTGAAACCAGAATAGTCAAATAGATCCATGGTGAAATTAGATATGAAGACAAACAAAAGACCTAGCAGAATGTTAACATTGTAACATAGTAATTCTATTTTACAGATTTTTCAATGTGACAATATCCAAAAAGACCTATCCCTGCGTCGCCTACCTATACAACCGAAAGATAGCTAATTCTTAAACTTATCATCGTCTTCAAATCCTTCAACAAAGTATCTTGAGGATGATTGCAAGAGTAGATAAAACATAAGTAAGCACTACAATAAGAAGCTTATTTAAAATGGTCAACACTGAAAAAAACAAATCTTACACATGTAAACTTAATTCCACCAACAAAGACAAATCCCTTCATCCAACAATATATCAAATACTCAAAAAAAAAATCCTTTAACCACTAAATGATAACATCCAGAAAGCACAAAGAATAATTCAGAAGCGCGACAAGCAATGATCTGGTCTCAGCTGCATTTAAGAGAATACAAATCTACCTTAATGAAGCCAATTGCTTTGGCATTGCTGCGGAAGCACTGTCTGCAACACATAAGCCCATACTTCCTGATCAATCCATGAGGATTCCCACAAACACGGCTGCAGAGAAAGATAATAATAATTAGGTTAAAAATGATTCAGAATAACACAAAAATTACACTATGATGCATTAGTGACGCGAATCTCAAAACATATTGACTATCTATCACTAATCGCTTAAAAGCCAAAGTACAACACCCAATACTGTCGTACATAATTGCCAGAAAGACCAGCTTTTGCTGAATCATCCGACTTCCGCTCCAAACTATGCGGTTATAATTGTCAAAATTCCTTTCTTTTTTCTCTTTACATGTTCTTGTAATATGACAGAAACAGAGTTTTCGGAAACCGAAACATAATACAGCTGAAAAGCAAACAAAATTTGAAGGTGCATCAATCAATGAATAAAAGTCAATTTGAAAGTTACACACACGAAGCAAGATATATCAATGAACAAGTTCCCGATAACAGAGTAGGATCAAAACTAAGGACAACGTTAGATATTCTCATCTTTGACTCCAATGTTTAAACCAACCACATCATCTGGGCGGCGGGCAAGAAGAAACGGAGATCGCATCCAGGTTTTATCAGCAATCTCAAAATTACTTAACAGGGAGAACAAATCTTAAATTGAAAGGCACGGGATCTAAAAGGAGAACCAAAATCGCTCACCAAACTCGGGATCCGGGGCCGTAGTTCTTCGGATGCGAGTTCCACACGTTCGAATGCCCCATCTCTCTTCGCTCGCCGTTCTCACGCTGGGTCGCGCCGAGCCTTGATCCGTCGTCGATGGACTTATGAGGAGGGAGCTGCGTTTTATAGCATCGCATCGGGAACCCTAATTGACTTACCTAATCTGTGATCCACCGTCCGTTGATCCATCCATCAATATCTGCAGTCATGATCGGACGGTTGAGTTTTCAGACTCGTATGGAAATAACACAGTATCGCGGAACCTTCCACTTCATCTCCTCTTGCTTCGTTTCTCCTCACGGACTTGACAATGGTTCATTTATTTGGTAGGGTAAGAAAAATTCGATTTTTAAGATGTTGGCATTGTGCTAAGAGTCATATTTCAAAGAGGAAACATGTGTTCTTCTCTCACCATTTATGCTTACCTAAGTTCTATTGGTGTCAACTGGAACCTAGTAATGATCTTGATCAGTGTCATGAGATTATGATCTGCTAAGGTCAATATTATTAATATTGATCTTCGACTCGACATGATAATAAAATTATTTTGAATTATTTATTTTATGTGTTTTCATGTCTAAAAGAGAAAAAATATGATGAGGAAATCAGAGAGAGTTTCTTTTGATGATAAAAATTTTGTATTCCAGTAGCTCACATTTGTCATATATTTGGTATCTCATTTTAGTCTATAATAGTAATAATAATGATAAAATCATAAATCTCAATTATTTGGGATCATGTCTTATTTATTCATATCATATATCTGATAGTACTCCAATGACAATAAACACTTATATTTTGTATCCTATATAGTAAAAGTAAATAATAATTGTATGTCATAACTCGTGTAAGTTTGTTCCGGTGAAAGAATCATGTGAGGATGCTTGTGGCTAGACCCCTCTAAGGATTAAGTAAATTTTGATTTGTTAATAATAAAATAAATCGATAAGAAGTTCATGTGATTAGATAAGTTTAGTAAATTTGAGATGATTACTTTGTTTAGTGTTGTATTATAATCATTATCGATTATGAGATATTTAAGTAGCTTAACGAGTCTTTGAATACTATATTAATATGACATATCTAGTTGGTTTTTCATCATTTTCTAAATCTAAGATAGCCCTCCAATCCATGTTTGGTTATATTTGGGCTAATTAGTTGATGATGATAGTCATATCTTGCCCTGTTATGCTTCATGTAAGGATTTGTTTATCTGATAACATAAGGTTTATTTTAGGACCTCAACAACTATTGTTTGTATAAAAAAAGACTTGTACTCATATAATATGTGGGCTAATTGTTTACATAAAAAATGATTAAGTGATGAAATTTTTTTTTAATCCTAATAGTGTTGGATATTTTATTTTTTTAATTTTTTATCCTAGGCGGCTTATCACATATAAAAGGGATGAATTAACTGTATTGGATGCTTCATATTATTTTATCACATACAAAAAAATGGGTTATATATATTTTTTTCGACGAGAGTGGGTTGTACATAATTTGCTTGGGTCAATATTTTTTCTTTTGTTCAACAGGTCGAACATTCTTTATTCAATAAAGTGGTTTTAACAATTTTTACTAAAGAGTAGGTTGGGCATTTTTTACTAATAAGAACTAATCAAACATTTATTTTCTCGATGAGAGTGGGGAGAATAGTTTTTAGTTAATAAGTGTCGATCGAGCATTTTTTGCCCAACGAAAGAGACACCTTTTAGAAATGTATGTTATTAATATTAACATAAATGAAAGAATAATATGGTCATAAAGAGAGATCTCTCCTTGAGGATAGGATCTTATACATAATGAGATTTTTGAAGAGATTCTTATACTTATTTTTTGAGAAGATACATTTCTATCTAAATTGGTGGGGTTAAGAGTTTTTGTCCAATCTTATGTGGTCGAGCATTCTTGCTAGATTTGATGAGAAGAATGGAGTGGAGTTAAATAGATCAATCGAATTAAAGATGTGATGATATTCATGAAGACATGAGTGACTTTGGTTAACTTGAAAGACAATCGTTTAGAGGATGTCGATGGCTTAAGGATATGTCAATTTTAGAAGATATACTTATTTTAAGGATATGACTATCTTAAAGGACATGATCATTTTGAGGATGCAACTGATATAAGATTTGAATATCTTGAAAGATAGATATTTTACAAACAAATACAATCGACTTCTATCTTGAAGGATATTGTCATTCTAATAATGTAATTAACTTGAGAATACGACTAAAAGAGCAATTGACTTGACTCAAGGGTACGATCATTTTTACAATATAACTATCTTGACAACATCATTTTCTATACTAGTAGTAAGAGTATGAGTGCTTTTAACTTTCGAATGTCATCTAGCCTTTGGTGTGCATTGTCCCTAACATGATACAACCTTTTGAGATAATGATTGTTAAGATTAAGGTTGTTCATCTCTATATTACTTTCTAGCATTGTCCCTTTTTCTTAATATGAGTATTTTAGCCATTAAATATTGATTTATCATTGAGTATTTTTTTTTTATTGAATAGGGAAACATTGACGACTTGAGGCTATAAAGGGAGGCATGAATTACCCAGAATGGTATGGATTGACCACTTCAATTTGATGATGTAGTCAGCTATAAACTCATCCTCCATATGGATTGTCAAATAACCAACAAGGTTATAACAAACTTTTCTGAATGTTGGCTGATAATTGGAGCCCATAAACTTTTACCAACTTTTCCAAGGATTTGATTAATGATATTTTCATAGGAGTGTTAGAAGTAATGTATAGGAGGATCATTTTGTGTCTTGAAAGTGGCAGCATATTCTTGTGGTCAGTGCTTCCATAAGTGTCAAGATTTGATAGATAAAAATTGGAGAGAAGAATTTTATCAGTCAGATGGAAAGGAGATTGATACTAGAGATCTACTTGGCTGAATTCTTTTTCAAGTTTCATCTCATGTTGTCAAGATGCTTGTTTATTTCATATAGTTGTTAATGTAAGGTGAGACTCATCTTATTAATTGTGTATTCCTTGGATTCTCAAGTAGAGGTAGTTGAGGCCAAATCAAGTTAATTTTTTAGGAGATAGTTAAGGTGCTTGAGGAAATATTGGGTTTGACAAATATTTTGATATTCCTAGAACTAATATCTCAATCGGATTAGAAGTCCTAATATGAGAAGAGGACTTGATGAAGAAAAAAACTCTAGTAATTAGGGTTTGGTTCTTCTGTAGTTTTAGTTTTAGTGAGAGAGAACAAAATATGAGAAATACTTTTCCTCTTCTTAGGTTTCTCTATAGTGTATTTAAAAATGGTACTCTTTAGGATTTTTAAAGATGGTAAGAGAAATTATGTAAATTTTTTAGGTTTATACGAGAGGCATGCAAGATAAATTTGTGAGGATAACTTAAGGTCATTTAACAGTTCTTAGGTTATTTTATGGCAAGCAAGTTGTTAGGTTTCTGAATTCTTCCTTCACTTTGCACTCGATATCGTATGTGATGAAGCAGCAGCAGCACTCGTGGTTTTTGGGATCCAAATCTGAGATGGTTTGGAGAGGCAAACAGCTTGAGAGCATCCAAGCATAAGCTTCCACCTTTCAAAAACCATATTTTTAAGGAATATAATGGTTTGATTAATAAAAATGTTATCGATTTATTACAAAAACAATTTTTTCCTCTGTGCTCTGGCAAATAAATAGCTATGTCTTCAGTATTAACAATCAATCACACTACAATGGCTGCAGACCACAGTTTTGGACTCTCTCTCCAATAAAATCTAGATGTTAATAAAAATTATTTAGGATCAATTATATAAATCTTTTATTATTATTATTATTATTATTAAAATATGTAAGAAGTTATATATTTAGTTAAGTTAAGAATACTTTAAGTTTTTATTTATAAAGTTTTTTTTAGATTTTCTTCTATTTTGACTACTAACATTAATTATTATTATTATGCTTATATTATCGTAAACGATTTTCTTTTATCCTATCTTCTATCTAAACGATACCTAATTAGTCATGAATAAAAATATTTTTTTAATATTTCTTAGTAACTTCATATATCTATCTCAATATTTTTATCTTAACAACATAAATTTACACACACACACACACACACCTTTGAGATTAAAGATTTTTCTTTTAATCTCAAAGGTATTCGATAATCACACAAGACTCCTAATATTTCTCGCCATTTTAACTAATATATTTTTATTATATAAATAATATCTTCATCTTGTTGAATAATTAATTTAAGATGTCTAAAGATTTTATTTAAATAGGCTTATTATCTATCCAACCTAACTATATTCTTCTATTTATTCCTAAAATTACTATAATTATATCTTATATATTTAATTTTAGTCATACTTAATCTAAAATTTTTAATTTCTAAATATTACTTTAATATCTTAAGTCTATAATTAATTCTACTTAAGCTCTTATCAACTAAGATAATATCATCAATAAATAACATACACCATATCATATAAGTGACTAGTAAGTTCATCCATTATCAATGTAAAAAGATAAGAATTTAATACGAATCCTTGATATAAATAATCCTATGCTAATAGGAAATTTACTAAACATACTCCAAATAATTCTAATACTAATAGCTATATTATCATATATATTTTTAATAATATCAAAAATAATTAATGAATATATTTTTTTTATTAAAATTCATCATAATAATGTTAGAATTTTAAGAGTCACACATGTATAATTAAATGTGTTAAGCCATTATTTTGATTAGCCAAAATTAAAGTGATCTAATTAAAGTAAAGTTATTTGGCTAAGGGACATAATTGTTATGAAAATTAATTGTGTGGATACCATCAGTCATATTCCTAACTTAATGACGAGATAAGTTAGAAATATAAAACTCTTGAGACATAATTGTAGATTCATCAATTATGAATACAATCATAATTGTAGATTCATCAGTTATGACTATAAATAAGGTTATGGTTCCTGGTTATAGTATCGAATGAAGTTTCTCTTCACTCGTCAAAGAGAAATCTAAAGTTCAAAAGATACTATGCAATTGGAAGACCAAATCACTAATCAATTTAGAAAAAACTCTAATGGATTCATCAGGTACGCTTCCGTGTTAATATGTTTATTAATTGTTATAGGATTTCATACATATTATAGTGGATTAAATAAGTTTTATGTAAATATTCTTAATCCATTATTTTGGATCTATAAAATATGTTTTTGAATCAATTAAGGTTTTGATTCTATGAAACAATTGTTTGATCCATATTTGATATGTTAAAAGAACCCCAACAAATAAATTTTAGGAATCTTATTATAGATTTTCTCTAAATCAATAAGAATCATATGCAATATATATATATATATATATATATATATATATATATATAATTACTGAGACATATTCTTTTGATCTACAGGATATATGGGATTATTGGTCTACAGAGCTCGAATAAAATTATAATCCTTGCTAGTAAGTAATTATGTAAATTGCAATGTTTGTTGATGACAGCGATTAAAGTTGGTGGGAAAAGCAAGCTTGTTACTTATTGCGTGGACTGCAGCTGGCAAGAGTAGATCTGCATCATTCAATGTGGTAAATAATAGTCTTCAACACAAAACCTCTGGAGACAGTAAAAAAAAAGAATCCGAGTGAATGCATAAGTACAACAGGCGGCGGTCCCTCCCGCTCAGAACCGACAACAATACGACAGCAAAGAAGGGAAACAAGAGACAAGAAACTACTGTTATGTATCATGTCGCGATCTAGGCAAGGATGACGGCAAGCCCCAGGAGCAGGGCCAGCCCTCCTGAGATGAAGCCTCTCACTATCTGTGCACCACTCTGCAACATTACACATACAACGAGTCAGTATCAGGTTTTCTCCGTCGTGATGATCTCTTAAACTAAAACAATTAGACATCTCTCATTGATAAGGGTCAAGCTATTTGATGTGTGTAACGGCCTAACATGCACCGGAGATATATATATATGACTTGATATGCGTAGATTAGCAAAAAACATCACTTTAGCTAAAGGGCACTGAGCAGCATTTAAAGCCTAACGGCTCTGTCGGCGCACGTTAGTGAGCTAAGGACGATAATGCGCTATCGTGAGCATGATCCATCGGATCTAGGTTTGTATATGTGTGAGAGAGAGTACCGTTTCGTCGGCGGCGACGCTGGGACCCGGGGAGGTGGCCTCGGACGAACCCGCGGGAGACCCGGCGGCCGGAGCCGGGGGGCTCGGAGCGGGGGCCGCGGCGCCCTTCTTCGCCTTCTTCTTCTTCTTCTTCTTGCTCGGAGTCGGGGCGGGCGTCTCGGCGGGCTTCGGCGGCGCCGCGACGGGGACTGGGGTCGATGGGATGGGGGAAGCCGCCGGGGGAAGCAACGTCGTCGGAGGGGGCGCGGGCGGGGATGTCACCGGCACGGGCGCTGGAGGAGCCGAGGTTGGCGCGGCCGCCGTGGGCGCTTTGGCGGGGGCGGCGACGGGCGCAGGGGTAGTAGGTGCGCGTGTCGCGGGGGCCTTGGCGGGAGCCTTGGATGTGGGAGCGGCGGCCGGGGCCGGGGTGCTGCTGCTTTTGGTGGGAGCGGCGGCGGGAGCGGGGGTGGTTGGCTTGGCGGGAGCGGCTGCGGAGGTGGTCGGGGCGGCGGCGGGGGACTGGGCCGCAGAGTTGGAGGCCGCGAAGCAGAGGAGGGAGATGCAGAGAATGGCTCTGAGGCGATCCATCGCGAAGAGAAGAGTGTAGCAGACAGTGGGTGAGCGAGTGAGCGGCTGAAGCGGAGTTAAAAAAAAAAAGGGGTTCAAGCACATGGGGGGAAGGCGAGTCGGCCGCAGACGAGCTACCGCGGGTCCCGCAGGGGCGAGCAATCACTGTGCGCCGCGGGGGAATCGGGTGGGTTCTAGTTGGAGGGAGCGAATAGCGGTGAGGAGGGGTTCAAGCTAAGACAGGCTGGCGCGGGCCCCGCCCCTCTGCTCTGCTGGTGTCTGGTGCCGTTGTGGGACGCGCCCGGTTGTCTCCTTCCCTCCCTCCACTGCCGTTGCGCGCTTCTGCTGTAAGTCTACTCCATTTGGCTGTTGCGATCGGACGACCGCACGTTGCTCCACTGTCGCCCAAAACGTTTTGTTGAGCAGGTGTCGGTGGTGGTGGATGAGACGGGCTCTCTCACTGACCGTTGCCGGCAGGACAGGACGTTGGACTTGCAGGAATGGTCTGGGGAGATGGAGTAATTAGGCCGTCATCATTTTGCTCGTTGCAGCCTGCAGTCAGAGGACATTGTCCAATGATAAGAGCAACTCTGATACGGAGGGATAGGTTATGGTATCCGATGTTTAGCTACCATATAGGGTCGCATTGAGGTGTTAGAAGACTATGGGGCCTTTCATGTTTGACTGTTACTGAACTCACCAATTGCTGACGAGTGGATCACGTTTGGACGTTTGATGTGTTTGTGTCGGTGGAGCAAAGGATACCAACCAAAGATTAATCCTTACTGGATTCAATATTGGGCTGTACAATGGGTCTTAGACTCCGTAGGAGTATCAAACACTTGTGTGAGGCCCATAGCCTCTACGGTCCTTCCCCTCGTTCGGCGGTTGGAGCTTAAAGCAATCTGTACCGTCCAAGTCTCCACACTTTGGTCAAACGGATGTACGGAAACCCATGAATGACCCTTCAAGGCCGGCCGTTCGATCACGCATACCCTCAGCTGGCGCCTTTTGCAAATCCAAAACCCTTTCGTCGGCTGCCGCCCACCGCTCGCCACCGAAGCGCTGACCATGGCGGCGTCAATGAGCTGCTTCTCCGGCTTCGAGGCCGGAGGCCAGGCGCCCGCACTACTGCCCCACAGGAGCTTCGTCCCCTCCGCCTTCTTGTTCTCGAAGAGATCGCCCGGCCAAGTTGCGGTCCGCGCGACGCCGTGAGTGTCCACGAAGGGAAAGCCGAGGGGTATCCCCAAGCTAATGTCGTATGACCGGAGCTCCATTCCAATATCTCTCCCTGCTTCCTCATATTTATGTGGTAATTTTCTCATTCACGTCTACCAGTTGTGATGCCGCTCATTTTCATTAAAGGAGAATTCTTGACTATTTCTTCTACAGTCGTCAAATACACTTTAGTGATTAATATATTAATACAGAAAACGGAGGAATTCTACTAATATTTCAAATCCCAATTGCGAACACTTTGTGAAGTCTGTCGTCCCGTGCCCAAATAGCTTTCCTCTAATTTGCACCTTATTTTTTTGATTTAATGGCCATTTCCACACTATCTAAAGTGTTTTTAGTATCTTTTGTAACGCAAATCCATGTAATTCCCCATTTCTTCCATGCTTTTAGTGACTTCCTTTTTTATTATTAAAATATAAAATATGAATTTTAGATCATATTTGTGCACTATGACATTTCATCTAGTTCCAGGATTAATTCGTGTTTTATTCTCTTATAAATGCAACTCTAGATATTTTTAAGAATAGTAAAAATTTGATCTTATTTTATGTACTTCTTGCAACAACTTGCTATGTTCCATTTCCGTATTTGATTTCAACTAAGATGTAGTTGTTAGTGCACAAGTTATTCAGACTTGAAGAAAAGCTAACCTGTGCAATTCTGAGCTTCGCCACAAGAAGGAAAGCCAGGTCGACGATGACTTCATTTATCTTATTTTCTTGCTTGCTTCGTGTGAATAAATCAGTTTGTTGTGTTCACCCATGTGGACTTGAATTCTAAGACACTATGTGTATTTTATGGCTCTATTATCTTTCTCAATGGATTTCATCTTTTTATAATTGCTGCATTTATGAATGCATTTGAAGATCCTAGGAGGACAAACGTTTTTTTAATTCATTGATAACTTGATCTTGTTTTGAATGGTTCAACATACTTTAGCATGTCATAAACTTAGTTGATTTTGTCTAAATTATGTGATATATAAATGATATTTGCTCGTAAGGGTTAGTCTATGTCTTAACCTTGTACAGTTTGTATACAAAAGAAAAGGTTAAAAAGACGAACATATGAATAACATAATATCGTCAAGCATGAAAAGGACAAAATAACTAAAATCATAAGTAACACAAACAACTAGTTTTTATTAGGGCAAAAGACTTGCAAATGAGTTGAATGGTCGCATACAAAAGAGTTCTAAAAGTAGGTGCAAGCCCAATGTTCACCTAGACATATAATTAAGATCCTATAGGGTTTCAGGATGCTAAGATAATTGACATTTCATACCATAAGATCGTCAGCTAGCAATTAGCTTGTGGCATATGAAAATGAGATTGTTTTTTACTATTTTCCCCTCCTCGCAACGTCACATTGCTAAAGATGTTTTCAATTTTATAAAGCAGAAATAGAAAACAAAAACACTTCCAATAAAGTAAAATGGGATTGATAGTAATACTTTTATGTCTATACTGCCTACAATCTACCCTGTACTTTATTAGGCATTTGTTCTACAACTAATCTGGGACTAAACATTTCATCAAAGCTTCCAAGTTGGGGAGTCTTAGGTTCTTTGGGCTCTATAGATCTAATGAGGTCCATCACTCGTCTTCATTGGTGTAAGATTTGAATTGCAAGATTTTGTTCCTTCAAGGTATCTCTAGAAGAGGCATCCTTGACTCTCTAATTCTCCAATCAATATTAGACCATATTTTGGCCTTATCAGACCCCCTAGCTGGGGAGCGAAGTCCTTAACAAATTCCACGATGACATATGATAAAATCCATCACTAGTCTTTGCTAGTATAAACTCTGTGAGCTATGAGGAATTGTTTGCTCGAGGATGGGCTTTACATGATTTTGTCGTTCAATGATGAACCTCGAAAGGCATCTTTAGATGAGGAATCATTTTAAACTGTTTGATAGGCTTTGGCTTTCCAACACTTCACAATGTGGCTTTATCAGGAATATTGAAGAGTAAAATAAAAAAAAGGAATATAGAAGAGTAATTTGTATTATGATTAGTAGCCTTGTGTAAAAGGTGATATGGACATTTCACAATCAGTACCATTTCTGTTTTTAATACATTTACATTTATTGCAGGGAATATTCAACAGTAATGAGAGACAAAATAAATAGGATTTTTTTTACAAAAATGGAAGAAAAATATTTTACTTCCAGAAATTAAAGAAATAATGAATTTATTTCTAAAAATAGAAAAGGAATAAATGTTGGCTGAAGGACTTGAGCTTCCAATTTTTCCTGACAGATCTCATCAACAAAGATATTTAAGAAACAAAAGTATGTGAGAAAGTCCTCTCTAGTCATTTTATTCTTTCTCCTAGTGAGACCAAGCAAGATAGATCCCCCTAAGAAACAAAGGGGGAGCAGCATGGTCCATGAAAGGAGTTGGATGCACAGTACCACTAGTTGCCATGTCATTTATTGGTTTCTGTATGTCCCTGAATCTAGACAAACATTCCCATCAGCATTTGATTTTAGGTCTGAGAGGTAAAAGTGTCAACATATCATCATTAGTGTCTCCAATTTGATTGATGTTTGATGAAGAGAATTCCTTCGTTTTCTAACTGTCAAGCTAACAAACTTCTAGCCTTTCTTTTTCTTCACTTTAATTGTAGCAATCTGCACAAGTAGCTTGAGTATTGCAATGATTACTGGATTAACTTGTTTGTTCAAATAGGAGAAAGAACATCTTGTCTACCTTATCTTCTTCTGTTTATACACTTCCAGCAACCCTTTTGTGTATGATTTGAGGGGCAAAAACCCTGCGACAAGTGCAAGGAATTAAGAGTATGCCTTGATCAATTAAGAACGACGCCCTCCGATGCATGAAGATTTTGCTAAATGTAACATCTGGGGAGGATTATTTTATATAGTCTTACCTTCACAAGCACAGTGATTGTTGCAATTACATTCTTTAATTGATTTAATCGACAATCAAATGCTTCGTATACTTGTTAGTTAGTTGTTTGGATATGAATATAGTTGAGACAGCCGCTTTTTGTTCTTCATGAAGGGTTCTTCTTTTGCAGCACACAGACAATATGGATCTCAAGAACTCACAAGTTTCTTTCTCTTACTATGGTCATGTTGTTTATTAGTTACAGCCAAACAAAGAGGACTTGACCAGTTACCTTACATGATGAAGCAGGAAGCAACTGATTTGGATCTCTTTGTGTGTCCCTTTCTGACTTCCAAATTGTGGGGGGCTGAAGCACATGGATGCAAGTGGCGAAGAACATGCACCTGTGAAGAGCATTTAAGGCCAACACAACTGGTGTCTACTGCAGCTGGAAGTTCAGCAGGACTGAGTCAGAGGTAGTTTAGACAACAGAGTGTGATGCATGCAGCAGTCACTACAAAAATGCAGGAAAATATTAAAGTGAACAATGAAGATGATTAATTTGAGAAGGAGATGGATAATATATCAGCAAAGGTGGTGATAACATCAAATTCAACCAGACTTGTGAGAATCAAGAACTTGAAACAAAAGGATCTGGAATTAGAACACTCAATCTATATACTAGCTTCTCAGAGCTACCTAAATTTGCATCAAGTTGCACTTTATTTTAGTTTTACCATAAGAAACAACAGCAAATTTATCTGCTCCCTGTTCATGATTGATGATCCTAACCCAAGACTTCGAACCTGCAAACGATCTTCTCAGGCATATCTTGTGGGTATCTAGAGCTGAACTTCCCTCTTACTCCTCGAGGAAGCTCACATGCTTCGCTGGTTGAACCACGTCTCATGTCAGCTGGGGGAATGAAGCAGTCCATGGAGAGGCCAGGTACATTGAAGGCCACTTCATCTATCGTCCACGCCTCCTCCATCCTCCTCTTGGTGTGGTTCATCGCCTTCTCTCCGAACCTGAACAGAGTAGCTGTGGAACGACCCGAGTGGGCGATCATTATGCCGTCCACCAGGCGGTAGTCGTCGAGGGAGGAGTTCATGGTTGTCTCCCAGTAGACTGCGTCGCCTCCGTCATTGGCTTGGATTCTGGTCAGGTGGGAATCTTCCATGTGGACAAGAAGCCCGGTTCGCTGGCTGAAGTAGCCGAACAAGACATGCCGTATGATCTCAGCAGGGCCTTCGCTCCGTGCTCTCAGGGTTGGTGGATCGGCGCTGAGCTTGAGAACGAAGCAGTCCTCCCCGTTGACCGTCTTCTCCCCAATGCAACGCGCGTCGGCGAACATGCTTGCGGTGGTCAATGGATCGAGACCCTACTCAAAGAATCATCTCAAGATCAATCCAGGTGCAGAGTCTTTCTAAAGCAATTCAGACAGTGCGGATTCGGTGACCTGGAGAGCTCGACGGAGGGGACGGGCGGGGCCTTTGGCGGCATGGGAGCCGAGCCAGGGGGTGTGGCGCCACACGACCTTGCCATTGGAACCGGCGTGGACCTTGCTGCCGCCGACAGCGAGCTCGACGTACCACATGTCCGGGGCCATCTGCCAGAGCACGAAGCCACCGGACTCCGTGGTGCTCGACGAGACGCAGCCGGTCCTGACGACTTTGGCTGTGGCCTCGAACTCCGACGCTACCATTCGCACCTTCCCGGTGGCGTAGGCGTTGCGGATGGATCTATGGAGCCTCAGGCCGCCTGACGCCGCCGTGTACTGTTGCATTATGTACTGAGCCGACGAGGTTTCCTGAGAAAGAAGAATAGGCGAAGATTAATTGGATTCAAGAAGAAAAGCCGCATTGATGTGGAGCAGAATGCGTCAAAACACCATCTTGGAGCTACAGAAGCCACGGATTCAATGCAATTTCAGCAATAAATTTGGAGCTTTTACTCCAAAAAAGGTGCATTTGAGGCCGGAAAAAGAGGGAACGCATCAAAACGTCATTTTGGCACCAAAAAGATGCAGGTTTTGCTCGAGGAACGGAAGAACGCAGCACAAAGAGAGAAAGATAATTGTTGGAGGACGAAGAAGAGACGGAGAAGCTCACAATGGGAGTGTCCTTGACGCTGAGGTGAGGCAGAGGGTCGAAAGAGCTGACATGAACGGGGGCGAGCGGCGCTCCCAAGACTCCGAGCAAGAGGCGGAGGTCGGAGCGGAGGGCTGAAGAGGGCGCGCCCGCCGCAACGGAGGAGGTGGCGGCGGAGGGGGCCCGTGAGAGTTGGCCCCGGATCCAACGCCCCCACCCTTCCTTCCTCGGGTCCCCGTGGGCGTCTCGAGCGCCGCCGCCGCTACCATCGGGGCCCTCCACGAGCGGCGCGAGGGTCTCCCGGGAGCCCTTTGACCACGCGACCGGAGCGACCGCCTCGGGCGCCTGTGACAGCGACGGGTGGCGGCGGCGCCCCTTCCTCCGCCGCTGCGGGAGCGGCGCCTGGCTCCTCACGGAGCCCTTCTCCCTCGACCTCGTTGGCAAGGGCCCCGTCGCCACCTCCTCCTCCCTCAGCGCCGGTAAGAACCCTTGCTTCTTCTCCATGGACTGCCCTGCGAACCTCAATCTCCGAAACGGACTCGTACGGAACTTATAGGCGCAGTGGCGGCCAAGTTGCCGTCGTCTGCTTGAGAAATTTTAGGGACCGGAACGCGAAATCTTGTTCGTAGAGGGGGTGGCAGAGGAGTATATATAAACGGACAAGGAAAAGACCTGAGAGAGGGCAGTGAACAGAGACTCCAAATGCTATTCCCGTGCGGTCCCCTGACATGGAGGAGATGGTAACGATATATATATATAATAGTATGCCAACACCTAAGAAATGTTACGATAATAATATAATTACTAATAACGATAATAATTATATAAAAAAATAAGGATATCTTATAAAACAATAATAATAATTATCTAAAATAAGGATATCTTATAAAAAATTCAATAATAGAGTTTACCTATTGACGCTCATATGTTTGTTCTTTACGAGGGATATCTTTTTTTTCACAATTAAATCAAAATGTCATTTTAAATTCAAATCATGATAAATAATATTTGTTGACCATATTTGACCTTGGGCTCTTTGGTTTGAGCACGTTTGTTTGATATGAATCGGACCATATCAGTTTAAAATAAATTAATTATTTGATTCATTTATTTAGTCTTAGATTGGTCGTTTGTATTTTTCTCAAATTATATTATCAAACCTTATTTATCATTGTCAACTTTCTTACCACCGGTTGTGGTCAAATCTTATTTATCTAGCAGTTGAAGAAGTCGTAGCCATCATCTTCTTGCTAGGCCTTAGGTGGTCTTGCGATGGTCTTCATCAATGGGGGAGAAGATTGTTGTCGTCACCTTGATGAGCATTGATGGTCGCAATCATTGTTGCTAGGGTAAAAGGTTGGTGTTACCTTCTTGCTGAACATTGGTGGTTATGGTCAACATCATCCGAGCAAAATGACGCTATTGATGTTGCCAACGAGGTAGGATGTCGTCATCACCATCTCGTTTGATAGTGTTCTACTCAAGTTACACTCATTCATAGTAAACATTGTCTAATGATAGTGGTGTCACTTGTATCCAGTGGTTCACTGGATAATGGTATTGTCCTAGACCAAGCAATATTATCGTTCAAAACTACAATAGCATTTTTGAACAATTTAGTTCATAAAATTATCTAAAAATAAAAAATAAAAATATACCAAAAATATTAGAATCATATTAGAATACTTATAGAAA
The DNA here is from genome assembly GCF_036884655.1 of Musa acuminata AAA Group. Taxonomy (NCBI): domain Eukaryota; kingdom Viridiplantae; phylum Streptophyta; class Magnoliopsida; order Zingiberales; family Musaceae; genus Musa; species Musa acuminata. Next base: position 35,347,434 of record NC_088332.1, on the reverse strand, counting down.
AGTTTAGATAGGTTTGGTAAAACTTTCTTTAGTTACACTCGATGACATAATCATAACACAAATCTCATATTTGGATAAAAATCAACTAAAAATTAAAAAAATAGAAAAAGTGATATTATGTATACTAGAATCATATTAAGATATTTATAGAGAAGTTTCAAAAGGGTTGATGAAATTTTGCTGAGTTACGCTTCCATACTTCATTACAGATTTAAGGCACAAATACTTTATTTGGACAATTAATCACTCTAAAATCAAAATAAATTAGAAAAAGTAGTAGTAAATATACTAGAATCATATTAGGATATTTACAGAGGAGTTTTGATTGGTTTAATGAAAATTATTGAGTTACATTCGGGTAATGCCCGAGTTATACTAAATTAAAAATTAGTCACTCTAAATTTAAAAATAATACTAAACTTATTATAATCATATTAGGATAGTTATTGGGGTAGTATGAATAGGTTTGAGAAAAATTATTTAGTTACGCTCACGTTATACTCAAGTTACAGTTGATCGTAGATTTAACCCAAAGCACCCTATTTTGTAAATAAAATATTCTAAATTCACATACAAGTGAGAACCATCATAATCACTTATAAGGAATTACAATAAAAACATGTTTTTAATAATCACAAACTAAACACATGGAAGCAATTCATAACATAACAACATTAATCAAATTAGTAAGATGATATAACATTGTCAACAATTTGTACAACAACATAGGTCATCATCAAACTTTTTATTGCTTAATTCTAATACCCCAAAATCTTTTAGGTAACTTTCTCTTCTTAAAAAAATATGGGCTATATTTTAAGGCTTGATATATTTTCAACATATATAACCTATGGACTATCGAAGGAATAGCCCTTGATCGATCATTAGATATCGTAGAATGTACTACAAAAGTCATTGGATCATCAAAGGATCCAAACGAATGATCCTCTATGTCTAGGGCTATAGGATGACCAAGTTTATGATCTTCGAGTATCTTTTAGAATCTTTTAATTTTATCGTCTTTCTTTTTATACTCAGCACATTCTTAATTCTCTCCGATGTATGTGTTCTACAAATAGTTTAATATATCAAATAAATAATATATTTTAAATACATAGATGAAAAATATTAAATTATTATATCTTGGTATTCTCAACTAGATGAGACTCAGTAGCTATTGAGATAAGCACTTGATATACCTATAGAACATGTGTACACAATAGTTATCGATAACATTGATGCTTACTCGATCGTATTTCCATAGTCATGATCAGGATAACAGGATGGCATAAACATATTCATACACTCGCAAAGTCATACCTGGTAACAAATTAATAAATTAAGAATCAAAATTAATTTATATTAGACTTTTCATATATATATAGAAAAATAAGATTTGATTTACCATCAAGAGTAGTGCATAGCCTCTTATATATCTAATCAACTTAGTGCTACCCTTAAACTTTAACTTTTTTTATATGAGCACCAGTATTGAAAATCTTGATGGCAATGTAAGAATAGATAGTCATCATCTAATTGTAATTTATCAATGAATCTAAATCATGAACATAAGATGGTATTGCAGGGGGTAAAGTATGATTTATTTGATAAAATAAAATACAAACAAAAATATATAAAATATACAACTTACAAAAATCGACAATGTCAACATCATTATCACTAAACATTAGTCTACAAATTAGATTTTCTATATTTTATCTACTAGGAAATTGATCTTTGAGGTATTTCTTGAACATATAACTTGAAGTCATTGCTTCAACATCTATAATTTCTCATGGTTGGGAACCCCTAAAATCAAAACAATATTGATCGAGCTAAACTCAACTGGGACACCATCAAAAGTAAATGTGAATCCTTCCATCCAATATTATAGGATATTGTATAGAGCAAGTTAATATATAGGAATATCTATAAAATAATAAAAAAGTGTCATCCTGGGAAAAATGAAGATAACACCACCTATAGGAAATAGATATAATGTGTCATCGACTTCTACCACTAGGTTCATAGATAAAATACTTAAAATGATCCATATAACAATGATCACTATATATTGTGGAGGGGATCTTGAAGGAAGGGGTGACCTGGGAGAGGGTTGATGTAGTAGGAGACGAACGAAGAATGAGTATATGAAGCTTTTTCAATTTTAAATTTAAAAATAAAATTTAATTAATTATATATAACTTAATAATGATTACTATGTTCTATATATATTTACAAAATTAAAGGTTATAAATAGAGGATAATATATCCAAAGTTTATTGGGTGAAAAAGATAAATAAATTTAAACATATACATATCACAAAACATAGTTGAACACCCTTATATTCTAATTAAGTAATATGTCTAACTAAATAAATTAAAATGAGTGTAACTCATGTGTAGCCCCAATGTAACAAAAGTATAAATAGGAAAATTGTATCCAAAGCTATCCAAACTTTTCAAAAATTATTATAATATAATTATAACATATTTACTATAATTTAAATAATTATATTTTATTTTAATATTATTAATTATCAAAATAATATATTTTTATATTAAATCTATGATCTGAGTGAACGTGAGTATAACATAAGTGTAACTTTAATGTAACTAAAGTATAAATATCGACAAACCTATCCAAACTTCTTCAAAAGAATAATAACATATTTCTAACATGTTTTATATTATTATTTTTTATGTTTTTGGGTCATTAATTGGTGAAATAGAAAATTCCTACATTAACTCGAGTATAACACAAATATAACTTCAGCGTAACTCAAATATAAATATATTTAATTATCTTAAATTTATTCAAACTTCTCAAAAGTCATTATAATATATTTCATGTATATATATATATATATATATATATATATATATATATATATATATATATATATATATATATATATATATATATAGTTTCTAATTTTAGAGTCAATAGATGGTGAAATAGATGATTTTTTTCTTAAGATTTATTAGTCTTATCTCATAATTTTTTGTTATTCAACTCAGTTATAAAGTTTTGAAGAAGACATTGGTAGCAATATAAAGAATTAGATTCTTTTTAATATCTTACTTTTGTGACTAGTGTTATGATATCTCCATCGATAAAGAGATCACATCGTTCATAGTCAAAGAGGAGATGAGGTCACCTATCGAAGAGGAGATGAGATCACTGAAGATGATGATGTTGTAGCCATTATAGAGGAGATAAGTCATTATTACTTGATGATATCATCAATAAAGTCATAGAGGATGGCACTATTGTTGGCTATTAGAGAGGACTAGAAGATACTAATGTAGAGATGATCATAGGATACATTGGTCATTGTTGTTAGAGAAGGGAGGATGTTATCATAGGCGAGAGAGGATGCCATCGTCATTCATTACTAAAGAGAGAGGAGCACTCGTTACCACTGTCTACAATAGGATTATACTTGTTCGATGTAACCCTTGCTTTTCGATTCAAACTCAACCTAACCCATAATCCAATCCGACCCGCTTCGAAGGATTTGACCCGAATTAATTCAATCTAAATTGAGACTCAGACTTGGACCAAACCAGCCCTTGGGTCGATCGAATTTGAATCAAACCAATAGGATCAATACAAAAGGTCAGAATAATATTTTTAAAATTTTAAACAAAATAGGTTAAAAAAACAAATAATGGGCCTCATCCCATCATTGGTTGTTTTTTTAAATGCCCTAAAATTAACAACAAAAATAATGGTGACAAAAACATCATTAATAACAACAATAGGCAAATGAAATGGAATGAAATTACGTAGATAACAACCATCACAATCCGGACGGAATATTGTGTTAAAGTTTCAAAAAGGCAACAAACATTCCCAAAATCTAATGGTGTACAAAGTATATACCTCATCCGTGTGAATAAACATACAAAACAATATCTCATCGGAAAACCATTTCATCTAAGTCGTACTATGCTATATTGGATTATAAATCAGTCGATATGGAATCAAGTTTTAAAAGACGTGAGCACTTTATGTTAACACATCAAGTTCATGGCGAATGCGTCCAAAAAAAAAAAAGTTGTCAATGATCATTCGAGCTTTTACTACTTTTCTTCAAATTGTCAAGTCCTTTTCTCCTTCCACATCGTCATCGTCATGGCCATGGTCATCATTATTTTATACCAAACGTAATTATGAGCAAGACAATCTCAAGCATTATCGTCATGATCATGATGATGCAAAGCCTATCTCCAAAGTCCACACATGATCCACTCCTAGCAAATCAAAAAATTCTGATATGATCAAGTCTATCTATAATTATGTCATGAGTTGGGTCAATATATGTCATGAGTTCTGGGTTGGATCAAAGTCGATTTTTCTTTGAAGGTTGAAATCTACCCTAATAATGATGTCTATCATTTGTTTGGTTGTTATTCTATTTTAAATATGTTATTAGGTGATCATAAATCTCAAATCTTAAGTTGTCAGTAAACGACTCGATATGAAATCTGAGTATTATACAAGCCCAAGTGAAAACTGGACAAAGAGTCTTTGAGCACATCATTAATTGTCATAATAATAACAGGGGAGTGGAGTTTGACACATGAGCAACCCGATGGTACATCACCTATTACTCGAATGTCGCCCCATCAACCTTCTTCTATATAGGATGCATCACGTAACTCACGTGATCGGTATGATAATAATACCAATTGCAACGTTCGATGGATTCTCACGTGTTACAGGTAGAGTGATGCCAAGCGGTGATAGCAAAAGATGAAGACTGACTGAGATAGTGATCATCCCCACACGCACACGCACACGCACACACGGTGGGCAAATAGAGTTCGGAGCAACATCCATTGAAGTCTCAGCGATTCAACGCCACTTTGTCGGCAAACTTTTTTAAGGTCGATGACTGCTCTATGATGCTAATCCCAGAAGCCACCATCAGCAGCCCACACGGATGGGTTATTGCTCGCCATGCTCCTTTCGAGAGCACATGCGTATGCCCCCTTAAAGTCTCGCATCCATGCTGCTTTCTGCACACCCTGGCCCTTCGTTTTCTTCTTCTTCTTCTTCGTCATCATCTTCTTCATCTTTTGTGCATCAAAGCAAGAGAGAGTGGTAGTAAAGTAGAAGACGACGAAGAGCAGAATGGGGCTTGTGACGCGGACATGTCGCTGCTGGACTTTGATCCAACACTTCGTTTGAGATGCCCGCATAAGAATAAACGGGTGCAGAAAAGACTTCAAAATCTTTACCTATAGTAGCTATGTAGACTAGTGAATAATGAATTCGATTGGGACTCTTAATATAGTAGACTGTGTTAACTCGATCCTTGATCTCAAGCGAGAGATGCCAAAGGTGAAAAGCCTATTTATAATTAGGCTGAACCCAAGAAGCCTATGAGTTGAGTTGGGCTTGACGGTTGGACAGAGAGAGGTTACCCGTCCGTATTGCATGCAAAGGGGGAAGCTTTTTGTTGGTGTTGCTGCATCAAGTTTGTCCATGGTGAAGATAGTGTCGGATAAGGAGAAAGTCTAATCAAAAGTTATGTCAGGGTATACCTGATAAGATCCCTTCGATGCTTAAATTAGATTGGATTGGAAGAGCTTAATACATAGGATCTTTTTATAATATAATACACAATCGTTAAATTCAAAATCATGATGAATATCGAGAACAGTTATGCATATTGTCCGATTATAAATAGGATCGTGAAGTCATGCATTAAACACGAGAAATACAAGATAACTGTGAGGTTGATTGTGTGTAGCTGAATCGATCCCTTCAGTGGTCCAACGCTGTCAAACTGGTAGGTTTCGACCTAATATGATCATTTTTATCTCTATAATTCAAAAAAAATATTTTTCATGATCTAACTTTAGTTTTCCAAAGAAAAGAAAATTAGAAAGAAGGATTGTTTTTGTCCCTCAAGCGGTTAGGGAACTTTTTTTTTTTAATCTTTATCTTCTTTCAAAATTCATTTATTATTAGGTAAATGATTATCAAATTAATCATCAAAAATAAAAATACATAATAAAATGCAGCCAATTTACAAAAATGAGTTTTTCTTCTTACTTTTTATTCATAACAAACATAGGAAGTTCCAAAGGTAAACAAACACATGAAAAATAATTATTCATTAAAAATATAAAAAAAATATTCATATGTGAGATGAAGATTTAGATAAGGATAAAAGACTAATCTTAAATTACTCAACGAATCTCCTCATATGTCATTACATCAATAGTCTTTGCTACTTAAAATAATAAAGAGATCAACGAATCTTCTCATATATCTTTAACCCTAATCAATCTGACTCAAACTTATCTCATAAGATGTCTACAGGAGGCAGGCAGGTAGGGAGTGGAGAAGGGTCGTCTCAAGGCAAAGGGATGACAAGTCTTTAAATAATAGAATTAGAGTCTTGGTTTTAGACTACCATCTTTAAATTCGTCTTGAATGCATATGTTTTCTTGCACAGTTGTTTCTTAGGGAGTATGTGTGCCTAGGTCAGAAGCATCCCCACCTTCATGCCTGCAAAGCTCTCTTTAGCTGTAGCGGTGGATGTTAGATTATGTGGTCCTATTTAATTAGGTAAGATATATTATAAATATGATTGGATTCTGATTATGATTATTGGTCAATTCCTTAGGAGATAACTCTCCTAATAACTTATCATAGACCCTCCACTCTCGCTTGTAAATAGACAGGACTTCTAGGGGCTAAAGACATCATCTGTGTGCATCTGAGTGCATCAAAGTGCATCTGAGTAGCATAAGAGAGATTAAGGTTTTTCTCTCAACCTCCCTCTCCCCTAATCCCCTAATCCATCAATCTAGGTGGTCCTGTAAAAAGATAGGAAGAGAGGAGAAGGATCTAGTTCTCCTTGCAGATCCTTACATATTGATATTTCAAATCCGAAGATAAAGCACTTGTAGATCATATAAGGTTTATTCTTCTGAACAACAAGAAATGTACGTATCGTAATATTGTCAGATCTAATTTATTTGATTCCAATCTTGGCATAAAAGTTTTTTCGCATTACGGATAGCATGATTATAGATTTTATGCTAACAATTGGTATCAGAGCCAGGTTCTTAAAATCAAATATATTAGATCTATTATTTTTGTTTACGATGCCTGAATGATTCGTTGGATATTATTGATCTGTTTTTTCTATATGATTTGCTCGATTATGAGCAATGTATAATTTTATGTTTGATCGATGAATTTACTGTTTACTATCATCGATGTTATTTAGACGATCATCTTTGTTGATTGTTGTTGACGAAGGGCCGTGTACCACCCCGCAACCGCGCATCACGGTCGTGCACGGGTAGCGGTCTGCTTGTGAGCAGTGGCGGGCACCACGGGCATCCTGCACTGCCTGTGAACGCGATGACTAGGGAAGGGCGATGGCCGCAAATGGCTATAGCCGCTGCCCCCGTGGACAAAGGGTAGCGACAGTAGCCACGCCAAGGCGACGACCAAGTGCAGGCAGGAACCCCCGCAGCGGCCGCAGGCGCGTAGGTACCGTCGTGAGCTGGCAACAGCCCCGGCTAGCTGTGCACGCCGTCCGACGGCAATGCCGTAGCGGCTACGTGTAAGCAGCGGCAGCGTCGCGCGGTAGCACCGCACGCGCAAGTGGCGACGGCAGCAAGGCAGATTAGGGTTTTAGCATAATTATGATTTTGACCTCGAGGCTAAGGTTTTGCAAAATAATAGTTCTGTCCTTTGTAAATTTCGTAATTCCAGTTTATGTTCTGTCAACATATTTATAATTTTACCCTCGGGTCTAATTTCTGCCAAATTACATTTTGCCATTCATAAATTACATATTTTTGATTTATATCCTATCAAATATTTACAGTTTTATCATTATGAAATTGTATATTTATAATTTGATTTATATTCTCAATTATAAAATTGATAAATATGATTTATTATAATTATGATTGAATTTAATCATGATTATATTTTGGTTATTTGATTGGATTTAATTTTTGATTATAAAAACTATAATTTATAGTTTACTTTATAGTTTTCTTATATGAATTATTGATTATACATATGATAAATAAAATCTAATTATTGTTCTTTGATATTTATTTAGTTATTCATATATATATATTTGAAATTATAAAATAATGTTTACCTTTCCATGAAGGCATGATTTATATGTTATCATGATTATCATATGAGTTTTCTTTTGTTGATTAATGTTCAATAATTATTATGGTTATTATTCTATTATTGAACTATTTAGTATTAATATTTAATAATTATTATGGTTATTATTTTATCATTAAACTGCTTAGCATTAATGTTCAATAATTATTATGGTTGTTATTCTATTATTGAACCACTTAGCATAAATTAAAAAAATTTGATGAATATTATTTGTAATTTATCTTCCTAAGTTTTATCTGACCGGTAGCTACTAAAATAACCTGGGATAATAGGCTTATGGGATATAAATTATAATAAAGTTCACGTCATTCAAGAGATATTTTAGATTGTATTTTATCTTTTTGTATTGGTCTTGTAGCCACCAAAGTGACCTGGACCAATAATCTATAAAATACATTATGGAATTCATCCTAAATGATATTAAATAAAATAATATTCACGATGGCACATATAATTATGAGATTTAGATAATCCCAAAGGAGAATCTATTTCAAATAATTATATGATGGGGTAGGATGATACTGTTTTGGATATTCTTATAGTTTAGGGTTGTATACCCAAAGGTAACAATACTATTCCATAAGGATGATATCAGTCCTCCATAAGTGATCTTAAATGAACACTAGATATGTCAATATTTCACCCAAAGGTAAAATATAGATGATATCAATAATTTATCATATTTTGAAAACTCAAAGCATTAATGTTATATTATTACTATGGCACTTCCTTTATTATATTTCTATAAATGTCCTTATACTTTCTAAAATAAATGGCTTAAGCATATACAAGTTGTATTGAGTGAGTGAGACCTTGATCAAATTAATTGAATAGAATATAATCTTAATTACTGAAAGTTCTGTGAAATAAATAATTGAGGTGACTGATCAAGAAAGGTATGAAATACTCAATTTTATGATACTTAGACTTTAGTACAGTTTATAACTAATGCATGAGAATATCTAAGGATCAATTTAAATTTTCTGATAAGTCATTAGTTGATATTTTAAAATGATAATATTTAAGAAATTCAAGATTATATCCTCAAAATAAATGATAAAGCTGTAAGCTCAAGACTCATAATATTTTGAATACTACTCAGGGAGTATATAACACTAAAATAAGGATGAATCATAAGTCCATATGAGTTTATAATTACTATATAAACTCATAAAAGAATATCTTTATAATAAAGTGTTACTTTTGTAGTAGATAAAGTTATGTGAAGAAGAAATATACTATAAGATTTGATTTGATTTGAAATGAAAAAGGTATAAGTATAACCTTTATATGGTTTAAATCAAATATTATAGATATTATTGTTGGATTAATTTAATGCTTTATCATATGTTACCAATAATAGATATTCATTAAAAGAAAAAGAAACATGAAGAGGGATAAAACCAAAAGAGAATGAGATATTTATCAATGTAGGGAATCATCTTAAAGTGAAAGCGATATTAGTTTGTATTTATCGCTTATATCTAAAGATGATTCAATTTGATAAATCTTGAGAATCCATATTGTGTTCTTATAATTCTAGGAATTTGAGTTCTTTACCTAGAATTATTAAAATATTATTTCTCTTTTGGTGGTTGTAAACTTACTGTGATTCAATAAAATTAACCTTTGAATTTTGTATAATTTTCTATACAGAATTAATATTAATAATAAGTTTTTAATGATCTTACAATTAAATATTAAAGTGAAATGTAGTTTTATAAACTCCTTGAGGTTATGTCTATCACTCTATATTTTTGTCTAATTAAAGAGAGACATTTTATCACCATATAGCTAAACTATTGAGATATAATTATATATATCTAATTCATGTAAAGTCTATGACCGTTTACACTATTAAAATATATATAAATGAAGTTAATAGACAATTAGATAGAAAAGTCAAGATCATCATATCTGACAAGGGTGATAAATTTTATGATATTTATGATGAACCCAATTATAATTCTTTTGTTAGATTCTTAGAAAAATAAGGTATATGATTTACCAAATGTGTTACAACAGAATATGATTGCTGAAAGATATCATCGTACCTTATAGATATGGTTAAGAGCAATGATAAGTTATTCTTTTGTACCCAAATCAATGTGAGAAGAAGCTCCAAGGACAACTATGTATATCTTGAATGGTGTTCCTAGTAAGTAAATTACATGACTTCTTTTAAGTTATGAAATGATAGGAAACCTGACTCAAGATATTTATATATTTGAGATTGTCCTATAGAGATAAGGATCTTCAACTCACATAAAAGAAAATTAGATTTAATAATTATTTATAAATATTTTATTATCTATTCAGAAAAGTTAAAAGGGGTACATATCTTATTGCTCTAATCATAGTACGAGGACAATTAAATCTGGTAATGTAATATTCCTATAAAATAGCAAATTAGTGGGAGTGAAATTCTCAAAATTTAATTTTGATGTAGAGGAGATACAAGTTATATTATTCGAGAGATTGTTGTTACTCAAATCATTAAATGATTTGATAAAAGTGAATAATAAAATAACATTACTAAACTCCCACATTATATTGATATCATTATTAATGGTCTTGTAGAACAACCATAATTAATAACTTTGAGAATATCTCAAAGGGGAAGGAATTATGTCATTTATAGCTATTATGTTGTATATCTATAAGAATTATATTATGATATAGGAATCAGAATGGATCCCTTATTTTGTTATGGGTCAAGAAAAGTAATGATTCTGAAAAGTAATATGATGCAATAAAGGAAGAGTTCAAATTAATAACGAGAATAGTATCTGATAAATTTATCGAATTGTCCAATAATAGTAAAAGAGTCTATTATATAAATGTGACTCAAAAGACAATGTCGAACGATATAATGGTCAGACTTATGGTTAAAAGTTTTATTCATAAAGAATGTATCGATCATAACGAGATTTTTTATGAACTCGTTAAGAATCATCATGACATTAGTGACTCATTATGAGTTTGAGTTATATCATAATGATATTAAAATATTTTTAAGATATTTAGCTTTATATGGGATACTTTAAATGATTTACAAAGAAAATAATAGAAACATAAAGTTTGGTATGCAAATTCAGGGATCCATTTATGACATTAAACAAGCTTCAAGATAATGATATATAAAGGTTCTTGATATTATTATTTTCAGATTTAAGGCAAATACTGTTAATCACTATTTATATCAGTTGGAGCAAGTTTATTATATTGATCTTATATATGGATAATATTTTGCCTTACTAATAGTGATCTTGATTTTTATACTAAATCAAGAAATTTGTTACTAAAAATTTTAAGATGGTTGATATGAATAAGACATATTATATTATTAACATTGAGTAATTCAAGGATAGATCTCAATGATTATGAAGATTGTCTTAGAAAGGATATATTAATCGAGTTTTGAAAAGATTCAATATACAACTTTATTCAGTCAATCATAAAAGCAAAGTTTTAGTCAATAGTAAATACTGTAAAATGACTTGAAAAGAATCAGATAAAGAAGATATTCTTTATATATGTGCAGTTGGAAGTCTATGCTCAAGCCTGTGTTAGAAAAGATATTAGTTTTTATAGTTAAAATGTTGGGTATATATTGGATTTATCTAGAAGTAAAAACACTAAAGTACTACAAAGTAATAAAATATCCGAAAGGGACAAAGAATTATATGCTCACATGTATGAAATTATATCAGCTTGAAATAATGGTATTTTTCAGATGCTGATTATATAAATTACCTCGATAATAGGAAGTCCACCTTATGGTTAATATCTATATCAATTAGAGAAGCAATTTATTATTATTAATAATATAAGTTGATTTTGTGGTATGCTTTGAGGTCACTAATCAAATTTTTTACTGCAAAATTTTTATCTCAGGACTAAGTGTAGTCAGACTCAATTACCAAATCGTTGAAGATATTTTATAACATTACAGTAGTTTTATTCTCTAAGAATGACAAGTACTATTGTATCTATATGCATTATGGTATAAAGTACTTGATGGTTAGAGAAGATGAGTCCAGAAACATATAATGTCAATTAATTACTTGAGTTCCACTGTATTGATTGCTGATCCATTCACTTAGGACTTATAGTCTAAAGTATTTTGAAAGAACATGTTCTTATGATTGGGTTTGTGAGCAACCCATAAAGGATATGGTGATGCATGTTTGAGTGGATACTATAATTGACATTCTTGCTTACGTACTTAAAGTTATTTGTTTCTACTATCCTGTTCACAATTATGTATGTATATATTATAATTGAATGTGATGATAGGATTGTCTTGTTGTCATACTATATTAAGTATGACACTGATAGCATACAACCGCTATGACTCATATTGTTAGTCAGACTTAATATAGTATTATTATTATTATTGGACTTATTAGCCTATTTTCTAAAATTCACGTGTATATAGTTTTCCTAAAATTTTAGAATTCAATTGAGTCAAATTATTTTTAAATAAATTTTATTTATTTATTTTTGATTTTAAGTTTTTTTTATCTTACCAATTATTGGGCAAGTGGGAGAATGTTAGATTATGTTGTCCTATTTAATTATGTAAGATATATTATAGATATGATTAGATTCTGATTATGGTTATTGGCTAATAGAAAAGAAGTTCAATTAAAGTAGGATTCCTTAGGAGAGAACCTTGATGGGAGGAACTCTCCTAATAACTTATCCCAAACCCTCTGCTTTCGCCTATGAATAGATAGGACATCTAGGAGCTAAGGGCATCATCTGTGTGCCTCTGAGTGCATTTAAGTAGCATCTTAGTGATGAGGATAGTAATTATGATAAGACTCGGCTAACGTTAGATGACGCCTCATGCCTCGATCGACACGACAGCACCTAGTCAAACGGACTGGAACGCCGACCGAGGCGCATTAACGCCTACTCAGGCTCGGTTCTTCATGCCACAACAACACCAATGTCAGACGCTACTAGCCTGCCCCCTACAAGCGGGCACATCAGGAAACAGTAAGCTTCCCTATAAATACCCTCACATTCCGTATGGAAAAAGGGGAGAAAGACTTCTTCACTTGAAACCCCCTCCATATCAACTAACTCGATCGTCGAAGGGGTCGGGTCGAGCTTCCCGACCCGACCTTTATGCAGGTGCGAAGCCGAAGATCCCCGCCGGACGCGCAAGTGAGGAGTTCCTGCCCGAAGGAAAAGGCAACCCCGTCCCGATCGGACACCGCATTCGACCACCTCGGCGGGCTCGAGGGACGCCCTAGGGAGATCCCCGTCGTCCGGACCTGAACCGAGCCGCGTCGGCCCCGAGGCCACAGCTCAAGTTTGTTTACACTAATATTTTAGCGCTAGAAGGAGGGCCCGGAATGTCGGGTGATCACCCGAGTGGCTCAGATGAGCCCACGGCTGAGAGGTCGCACTCGACCGAAGCCTCGGGGGAACATCCCCCGCACGGAGACCATCGCGACGAACACCCCGCCACGACCTCCGAACGATATTGGCGAGTATTCAACGACCCGGGCTTGCCGTCGCCCGACGGCACCCCAGCCGACTCGATGCCCGTGTCATCCGAGGCCTTTCAGGACCTCGCCCGTCAAGTCCGAGCTTTGATGGGTATGGTGAAAACCATTATCCCGCTCGTTTCTCATCCGGCACACCCGCTTGCGATCGAACCACTACGACAACGCAAGGCGCTCGTTCGGGCCCACATGACACTTCCGGAGCCCCCCACTTCGCCTCGGGTCCGACCGGCCCCACTCGGGGATCCAGTGATGGCAAACCCGAGCGGCCGCCCGGAACCCGAGGCACTCTCTTCAGACTCCCTGCGGGCCCAATTGGTCTTCGTCAGCCAGCGACTTGACGAGGTGCGGAAAGAGGTTCGCAGGTCCAAGGGAGAGCTCGGGGAGGATGCACACCAAGGGTCTCCCTTCACGCCCAAGATTCGGGATCAGATAGTCCCCCGGGACTTCGAACTCCCCTCTCTGGACACTTACGATGGCTCCATCGACCCAGCGGACCATGTAGCTGCTTTTCATGCCCAAATGGTGCTATACGGAACCTCTGATGCCCTGATGTGCAGAGCCTTCCCTACCACTCTGAGAGGGCCGGCCCACGCATGGTATGGCGGCTTGAAGACCGGAACGGTCGCTTCCTTCGACCAGCTCGTCAAAGACTACGAGCTCCACTTTGTGGCCTGTGCACAGCCAAAGCCTTCCGCGGCACTGCTCCTCGGACTCAAACAAAGGGAGGACGAGCCCCTCTCACATTTTGTGGATCGCTTGGCCACACAAATCCGGGGTTTGCCGGACACTCACCCCTCTCTGTTAGTGCAGGCGTTCATGATAGGCCTACGACCTTCCAGATTCCTCTGGTCCCTCGCGGAGCGACCTCCCACCGCGATGCCAGAGATGCTCCATCGGGCTAATCGGTACATCGCAGCGGAGGCCTGGGCGACCGTGAGGAGAAGGGATGACTCCCGACCACGGGCTCCATAAGAGAGGTCAAGCACCTGCAATGGCTATCCGATGTAGTCCTCATGAAAAGAAATCTAAGCCCTGCCTTAGTCTCTTCCGAGCGAAGGTTCAGTATCTACCTGACTCCCTCTCGGCTCGCGGTTAGCCCCGGCTTAAACCCTTCTGAATCTACCCGGCTCGATCGTAGACTACCCGAGCCCACCTCAACGCGGCCTGCCCGCTTGAGCCGTCCTTCGGCCTGAGCCATGCCCTTCGGCCTGAGCCGTGTCCCTTGGCCGTAGACTACCCGAGACCACACCTGCGTAGCCTGCCCGCTTGCGTCGTGCTCCTCAGCCGCATGATACCCGAGACCACACTTGCGCGGCCTGCCCGCCTGCATCGTGCTCCTCGATCGCATGCTTCACGAGACACACCTGCGCGGCCAGCCCGCCTACGTCGTGCTCCTCGGCTCCATGCTTCTCGAGACACACCTGCGCGGCCAGCCCGCCTGCGTCGTGCTCCTCGGCTCCATGCTCCCCGAGACCGCGCCTACGCGGCTAGCTCGCTTGATAGCTGAAACCATACCTCAGACTCCCGTTACAATGACCGACGCATAGCTTCTTTCCGGGGGGGAATATGATGAGGATAGTAATTATGATAAGACTCGGCTGACGTCAGATGACGCCTTACGCCTCGATCGACACGAAAGCACTTGGTCAAACGGACCGGAACGCCGGCCTGTCACGGACAAACTTCTAAACAAGATGTTTGATGTAATGCTCATGTATGTCCGTGTCTCTTGGCATGTTCATGCCTTGTACAGAATGTAGAGGGGCGGCCGAAGGCTTAATAGTCCCATTTTAGTTGGGTTGGTGGCCTCTTTAGGCTTGTAAATAAAGGTTATGTCATGTGGACACGTGCGAGAGATTTTCGGTCTGTAATGGACCATTTTACCCTTTGTTGTGCCACTGTTCAGAGCTTGTAAAGTCTGTTTGTAATTTGCATTGTCTATGAAGTGTTTTTCGGAGATGTTTGCTTGTAGATCCCGATTGAGGCGTTTCCTCTAGCCCGTTCTCTCTTTTGTTGGTCCTAAGGGACAATGAGAGGCTTCGGGGAGGCTGACCTTTGCGGACGGACACGCAAGGGTGCTGCACGACTTAGGCAAAACCAGCTAAGTTCGTGACAGATGGTATCAGAGCGGGACAAGCACTCATAGAAACACTTAGCATGCAAACGTGGGGGACCTAGCGGGGCTGCGTTGAGGGCAGTCAGCACACGCGCGACCGTTTAGGGGGAAAACGGGCATGGAGATGTAGGGAAAAGGAGTCGCTCAGAGGAGCGGGCATCCGAGATTGTCATTCAGAGGAATGGCCAACCCTTCGCGCAAGAGGCACCACGAGAACAGGCAAGCTTGGAAGAATGCGGAGCGCACAAAGGTTGGGATGGCTGAGTTTGAGCTACGGCTCAACGTTGACAACTATACTTGATGGTACTCTAGGCAAGCGAGGCGCTTGGCAAGAATGAGACCATGCAAGGTGGAATGAGTTGTTCAGCGATTGAAAGAGTTGTGCAAAGCTCACAGAGGTGAGGGGAATTGCTAACTCAAGGAATTTGGTACTCATACATGTGCTTGTATGCGGACGATGGAGTGTTTGCGGCCATCCCAAGGTGATCGAGACTCGGCGCCATGGAGCATTGAAACTTTCTCTTCGGCATGTGAAGGATACGTCTGTAGGAGGCTGAAGTGTGCAACAAGTTCAGCATGTTGCTAGGCCTTGAGGGGCGCAGCGGGGGCTGTATTGACGGGGAGGTACAATCTAGTAAGTGTGTTTGCAGGAGGCAGAACAATGCATAGTTTGTTCAGCAGATCGGAGTAGTCCAAGGGGATGGTGGTCTCCGAAACGAAGAGAGATGTTGCTCCAAAGGGGATAGTTATCCAGGAGGGATAAGTCCCGGCTCTCCAGAGGGAGAATCATGTGCGACGGACTGCACATGTTGAGGAGGAGTACCTCAATAAACAACAACTCCATGAAGCTCGATGGACTGAGCAAGCGGCGAGGAGTCGTCGCATGATCTCGCTTGAGAGAATGCATTGGTGGATGCATTGCGAGATCAAGTGGGGGAGCGACCCAAAGCAACTCAAAGGGAGGCACACTTGGAGTCGATATGGAGATCGGACTCAAGGGAGGGCTGACCCATGGAATGGTGGGCGCGAGGGCCACCATCGACTCAATGCAAAAACGAGGAGCGGAGCAACTTGGGTGTAACTTGGCGAAGTACCCAAGCCACATGAAGGGAGCCAGCATAGAAGTTGGAACATTGAGCAGAAGCACAGTGCTTTCCCTAGACAGAGGTCAAGGACATGAACTCTTGCAGAGGCATGAGTAGAATCATGCTGTTCCATGGGTCCTTCATTCTGACGAAGTGGACTCATCTTGCATGGTGCCAAAGATAAAGGGAGCTTCTGGGCACATGCACCTTATCTCGGAGGAGCATTTGATGGAGGAACTAGGGCGACTCAATTTGCGGAGGCGAAGTTGGGTTCAGAAGGCCTTAGCACGGGGCAAGAGGACGCAGAGGCGGGTACTCTTGAAGAATATGCCACAGTGTTGCCATTCAAGTTGCCATGAAGGAAGCGGTGCGCAGCGGATATTGTGCTGGTAGGGGCAGAGGCCAGGATCCAGACAATGGTGCACAAATTGCAGCAAAGTCGGGGGACTTCGGGAGCTACTAGGCGACGGACTGTCCTAGAGCGGTGCTTCATCTAGGTGTGACCCAAGAGTGGGTGGATGAAGGTCGGTTGCCAAAGGAGCGAACAAATTCGAAGATTGAAGAGACCTTGCGATGTATTGGCAGAGGCCACACATGGAGGGTTCACAATTCGAGTTTATTTCACAAGGATCAGAATGCAAAGGAGATGTCACCAGGAGGCGACATGGTGCAGCGGATCGTGGTGGAACAGTTCGTGGCAATGCGACACACACAATCTAGTCCCGGGAGGGGCTAGATCATATGGAGGTATGATCAGGAGCTACTGGAAGCTCCACTTCGGTGAACAACACGACGACAAAAAGGACTATGGATTTAAGGAGTGAAGGCTATGGTACCGCAGAGGCGGGTCTTCCGGGCGTGCATCGAATTTTGCATCGGATGAAAACCTTGGTCATCAGCATATGGGGGCTGTGTTTCACTAAGGGAAAAAGTTCGAATGCAAGTACCAGTGAGTTCCATGGAGGGACTTGATCATGCAGAGGTATGATCGAAGCAGCTGGAGAGTTGGACTGCTCCAGAGCCCATATTCGCTTAAGGGAGCCCGACAAGTCAGAGGACAAGGTCGAGTAAGCGAACGTTGCTACCAAGGAAGCTAAGGAGATCAGAATCGGTGCAAACCCTACAGCGTGATGGCAGAGGCCATGCATGGGAATTGCAGTCTGTCTTTCCATCGACCAAACAGTCTGCTTGGAGAACACAGAGGTGTTGAAGCAGGGGGTTGAAAGGGGCGAGGAAGTGACGACGAGTCCAGAGGGACTTAGCTACCCAAAATCAAGCATCAGTTAGAATAGAGGTGGACTCAGAGGAGTGCCACGGAGACATATCTACTGATCGTGAAGAAAAGGGATGCAGATGCGAGGCAACGGATAGTAGGGCCATGGGCATGGCAGCGCCATGGTACCGCAGAGGCGGGACTTCCGTGAAAGTCATTGATCCCTTGCTCTCATGGAGGGAGAGCGCTTGGTCGTGAAAGGGGCCGAGGAGGTGGAGCATGCAGAGGCAATCTCCAAGTACCGAGACAAGGCTGAAGGGCAGAGGCCGAGGAACTTCGTAAGACCGGTGTCAACAAGTTTCTCATCAAGATAGCCGTAAGTGAAGGACTTCGAGTCTTGCAAGAGTGCACGACCAAGGAACGAAGCAAGCAGTACGTGGTGCTGTACCCTTGCTACTCAGTGGAGTAGGCGGCAGGGTTGATGGAGAAGACGGTACAATCCCAAAGGCGACCTCATCTATCAGAGAATTACTCCAAGTTGGGGTGAAAACTTCCTGCATTCCAAAAGTTCGATGGCATTGAGAAGGTGAATCACAGTAACTAACTCAACGCAAGGAGTGCAAACACTTCAAGTGCTTCAGAAGTGTGAGCAAAGAGCAGGCGAAGGCCAGTAACCAGCTCGATGCATGAAGTACAACCTCGAGGAGGCGGGCGAAGTCAAGTAACCTTTGACTTCTCAACTCTTAAGAGGATGGGCGAAACCGAGTACCCCAATTCTCTTATCTATCCAGCAGAGGAGCTCTGCACAAGTTCAAAGACCCTTCGAAGATAATGGAAGACAATAGTTGTCAAATCCTCACCAACGGTGATCAGTGCTACTAAGAGTAGATTGTCCGCTTCATTTCCCAACGAAATGCCAATCGAAAGCGGAAGTGATGCGAACCTACTTGGATGTGACAACTAACTGAAAGAAGAGTCAATGAGCAGATTCTGTGGAGGAAGGACCCAAAACTTCAGAAATTTACGAGACGATGCTCGTTAAAGCTCCAACAAGCATCCAACCAGTTCAAGCAGCATGAGGAATCTTTGAGAGACTGGCGCAGTAAGGATGGTCTTTTCCTTCATCTGGGGGATCCGTAGGAATCAACAAGGATCAACACAACTCAGCCAACCCCACACCAGAGTCAGAGTCATTGGTGAGTTGCAGCAGCATGGCGGATCAAAAGGTTCGACTACTCAAAAAAATAGCAGCGGAGAGCAGCTAGGAGCCAAGAGGCGCATTGTAGCTGGAGCAGAAGATTGAAGACTCAGCAAAGGCGAGGAGTTGCAGTGTCGACAAAGGCTTCAACGAGGACATCGAAGGAATAAGTGGGGGAGAATGTCACGGACAAACTTCTAAACAAGATGTTTGATGTAATGCTCATGTATGTCCGTGTCTCTTGGCATGTTCATGCCTTGTACAGAATGTAGAGAGGCGGCCGAAGGCTTAATAGTCCCATTTTAGTTGGGTTGGTGGCCTCTTTAGGCTTGTAAATAAAGGTTGTGTCATGTGGACACGTGCGAGAGATTTTCGGTCTATAATGGACCATTTTACCCTTTGTTGTGCCACTGTTCAGAGCTTGTAAAGTTTGTTTGTAATTTGCATTGTCTATGAAGTGTTTTTCGGAGATGTTTGCTTGTGGATCCCGATTGAGGCGTTTCCTCTAGCCCGTTCTCTCTTTTGTTGGTCCTAAGGGACAATGGGAGGTTGACCTTTGCGGACGGACACGCAAGGGTGCCGCATGACTTAGGCAAAACCAGCTAAGTCCGTGACAGGCCGAGGCACATTAATGCCTACTCAGGCTCGGTTCTTCACGCCACAACAACACCAATGTCAAACGCTATCTGCCTGCCCCCTGCAAGCGGGCACATCAGGAAACAGTAAGCTTCCCTATAAATACCCTCGCATTCTGAACGGAAAAAGGGGAGAAAGACTTCTTCACCTGAAACCCCCTCCACATCAACTAACTCGATCGTCGGAGGGGTCGTGTCGAGCTTCCCGACCCGACCTTTGTGCAGGTGCGAAGTCGAAGGTCCCCGCCGGACGCGCAGGCGAGGAGTTCCTGCCCGGAGGAAAAGACAACCTCGTCCCGATCGGACACCGCATTCGACCACCTCGGCGGGCTCGAGGGACGCCCCAGGGAGATCCCCGTCGTCCGGACTCGAACCGAGCCGCGTCGGTCCCGTGGCCACGGCCAATAGAAAAGAAGTTCAATTAAAGTGGGATTCCTTAGGAGAGAACCTTGATGGGAGGAACTCTCCTAATAACTTATCCTAAACCCTCTACTCTCGCCTATGAATAGACAGGACCTCTAGAGGCTAAGGGCATCATCTGTGTGCATCTGAGTGCATCAGAGTGCATTTAAATAGCATCTTAGTAATGGAAAGATTAAAGTTTTTCTCTCAATCTCCCTCTCTCCTAATCCCTTAATCCATCAATCTAAGTGGTCCTGTGAAAAGATAGGAAGAGAAAAGGATCTAGTTTTCCTTGCAGATCCTTGTATATTGATATTTCAGATCCGAAGATGAAGTGCTTATATATTTATTCTTCTGAAAAAAAAAAAGGTACGCATCGTAATATATATTTTATGCTACTGGCGGAAGCTCGTTGATTCCATGGAAGACCAAAAGCCACATGCAACTCCATGCGTGTTGCTCTCGCAAGTCGGTGGTGGCGCAGTACATGAAACAAGAATATTTCTTTTGTGTCAACAAAACAGCACCTCTCTCATATCCCGAGTCCTGCCGTGGATACAGTAAATCTAGCACCACACCTTCCAACATCATTCAGCAACTTCCTCCTTCTCCTGTTCTTCAACTTTCAAATATGTTCATGATTGAGTGGGCAAACATTTCCCACTCCTAATTGCTCGTTGGATTAGAATTTGAGTAAAAAATGATTAGTTAAATATATTATTTGAGTTCTTTCAATCCTTATATGATCATATAGGACCTGATTTTAATTCTCTGATTTTAATCCTCAACCTTCAGTTTACAATATATGTCTTTCATGTATGATTTCATTATCTTCCCCATATTAATAAGAGTGTGTGACTCAGATTATTTCCTCAAACTTTATACAAGTGACTTAATCTTTCTTTAATTATAAGTTAAATTGGTTAGGATTAACATACATGAAACAAGACATCAATTTAATATAAACTTATAGGTGTTAAACCATATCTCAAACCTAATATATGTTAGTAGCTTTTTGTAAATTGTGAACATGTGGTACTAATTTTAACTTTTATTTAACATTATGATTGAAATGATGGGGATATAAATAGGAAAAATGAATAAATACTAGAAGACCATAATACACAACGGAATTTAATGGAACCACAATCAAATAGAACACCAAGATATACGTGGAAAACCTCTTCAATACGAAGGGTAAAAATCACGGGGCAAACTAGAGATAATCTACTATGAGAATAATGAATATACAAATCTCAATCTCTTGCCCTAAACCCTAGCAATAATCACAAGAGAATAACTGGGATATAAGGATCACGTCACTACCTACAATATCTAAAACCTTCCCAAGTAATCACAGCAAGAGTCTACTGTAGATTTGATCTAACCTGAGATGAGAATACTACTAGATAATTGAGAACAGCCTCTCTGCGTTGTCCTTGTCTTCTTCCCTTTCTTTCTCTTCCTTTTTTGCCTTGTTTTCCTTCTTTTCTTTGGAATCCCGAGATTGTCTTTTCCCACGTTGCTGCCCTATTTATGCCTTTTTCTGCCTCCAAAACGTAGCCAGCACACCCCCTAATGTTAAATAGGGTTAGGTTAAGAGGGGGTGAGCTGTGGGCTGCCCAAGCCCACTATGGGCTGAATTTGTGGGCTGCTAGCCCAACAACCTCCCCCTTCAGCCCATAAGGGAGGCTATCCCATGACTCCTCAATGTGAAGCCATGCCGACCAACTGTCGGCATATCTCTTGTCTTTCTTTTGGTAAAGTTTTTGTCAACATGTCTGCTCCGTTGTCATCTGTGTGAATTTTTTGAAGCTGCAATTGCTTCTCTTCAAATACATTTCGAATTCAATGGTATCTGACATTTATATGCTTTGACTTGGAATGAAACATTGGGTTCTTACACAAATGGATGGCACTCTAGCTATCATAATGCACCACATAATTTTCCTGTTTCAACCCCAATTCTTGTAAGAATTCTTTCATCCATAACATTTCTTTGCATACCTCTATAGTAGCAATATATTCTGCTTCTGTGGTGGAGAGAGCAATACACCTTTGCAACCTAGATTGCCATGACACAGCTCCCCCTGCAAAAGTAAGTTCATAACCTAAAGTATACTTTCTCGTATCTATATCTTTTGCCATATCTGCATCTGTGTAACTTGTCAACACATGTGGTCTACCTCCAAAGCTTAAACAAACCTTAGAGCTCCCTCTGAGATATCTAAAAATCCACTTCACTACTGCCCAGTGCTCTTTGCCTAGATTTGCAAGAAATCTGCTAGTAACACTAACTACATATGCGATGTCTGGCCTCGTACATACCATTGCATACATTAAACTTCCAACTACTGAAGCATAAGGAACCTTTTGCATTTTCTCCTTCTCCTCATCACTTGACGAACTCTGTTCTGAGCACAGCTTGAAGTGACCTACAAGAGGAGAACTAACTAGCTTTGCATTGCTAAAACTGAATCTTTCCAATATCTTCTCGATGTATTTCTCCTGTGACAACCAAATCTTCTTATTTTTCCTATCACGGGAAATCTGCATACCTAGTATTTGCTTTGCTAGCCCCATGTCCTTTATTGCAAAAGACTCACTCAGTTCCTTCTTCAATTTGTCAATTTTAGACATATCTTTTCCAAGAATAAGCATGTCATCAACATAAAGTAAGAGAATAATAAAATCCTCACCAAACCATTTGATGTACACACAATGATCTGAAGCTGTTCTTTTGTATCCATTTTCTATCATAAATGAATCAAACTTTCTGTACCATTGTCTTGGAGCTTGCTTTAGCCTATACAAGCTCTTCTTCAATTTGCAGACAAAGTTCTCTTTACCTTTAACTTTGAAGCCTTTTGGTTGTTCCATATAAATTTCCTCCTCCAAATCCACATGAAGGAAAGTTGTCTTCACATCTAACTGCTCAACCTCCAAGTCCTAGCTAGCAGCAATACCAAGAGCAACACGTATAGAAGACATTTTAACAACATGAGAAAAAATCTCTTCAAAGTCAATACCTTTCTTTTGACTAAAGTCTTTCACAACCAATCTAGCTTTGTACTTTGGTCGAAAACAATATTCTTGAGTCTTCAACCTGAAAACCCACTTGTTCTTCAAGGCCTTCATTCCATTTGGTAGTAGTACCAAATCATAAGTGTGGTTTTTTTGAAGAGCATTCATCTCTTCCTACATAGCAACTAACCACTTCTCTTTCTGCTCACTTTCAACTGCTTCCTGGTAACTCTCTAGTTCACCTACATTAGTAAGTATCACATACTCATATGTAGAGTATCTTCTGGAAGGTTGACGTTGTCTAGAAGATCTTCTCAACTGAGGTTCTGCTGGAACCTACTCTCCTACTTCTTCTTGCTCAACATGTCCTGCAGGTAGATCAACGTTAGGCTCTACACCATCTTCCTACATATCTCCCCCATCACCCTAATATACTGGAGGAATAACTGGGTCACAATCTGCTAATCCTTCTGCAGAAGTATTGGCTGGTGCCTTCTTCTTCAAATCTTCAAAAGTTTGATCCTTAAAGAAGACTACATCTCTGCTTCTAAACACCTTATGCTTTTCTGGATCCCAAAGCCTGTAACCAAAATGATCATGTGAGTAATCAAGAAAAATACATTCTTTAGTCTTACCATCCAGCTTGGACCTCTCATTATCTAGAACATGTGCAAATGCACGACAACCAAACACTCTCAAATGCTTATAGGAAACATCTTTCCTTGACCATACATGCTCTGCAACATCACCATCTAGGGTTATACATGGTGATAAGTTGATCACATCAACTGTAGTCCTCAAAGCCTCATCCCAAAACCTTTTGGGTAGCTTGGCCTGTGAAAGCATACATATGATCTTTTCCATGATGGTGCGGTTTATCCTCTCTGCAATTGCATTATGCTGAGGTGTACCAGGAACTGTCATCTCATGTTGGATCCCATATGACCTACAATAGTCATTAAACAATCCTATATACTCACCACAATTATCTGATCTTATGCATTTCAATTGCCTTTCTGTCTCCCTTTCAACCCTAGCATGAAACTCTTTGAAGACATTAATCACGTGATCTTTAGTCTTCAAAGCATAGGCCCAAACTTTCCTGGAAAAATCATCTATAAAAGTGATAAAATAAAGTACACCACTTATACCAAGAATATCAATAGATCCACCATGAGTTTTTATCCTCAAAGGACCACATACATCTGTATAAACACGGTCTAAGACATGCATTTTTCTAGACAAAGCAGGACTAGCAAATGAAACTCTATGTTGTTTACCTGTCAAACAATCAATACAAGGGTTCAGATGTATGCCTCTGAGGTCTAGTAATACCTCTCTCTTGGAAAGAGCTTGCAGCCCCTTCTCGTTCATGTGTCCTAATCGTCTATGCCACAACTCCATGCTGAAGTCTTTTTCTGTAGCATTTAACTGCTCACCATAAGCTTTAGCCTGGAACCTGTACAAAGTATGGCATTTCTTTCCATTAGCTATAATAAGAGAACCCTTATTGAGCTTTCATTGCCCTTTGTGAAATCTGCTATCATAGTCTTCATCATCTAGCCTTCTAACTGAAATTAAATTTAGTCTCAAGTCAACCACATGCCTCACATCCTTAAGCACCAACTTGCAGCCAAGGTTGGTCTTTAAATGGATATCACCCATGCCTATGATGTCTACTGTGCTATAGTTGCCCATCTTGACAACACCAAAGTTTTCAGACCTGTATGTAGCAAAAAACTCCCTCCGTGATGTAGCATGATAAGAAACACCTGTGTCAATCACCCACTCAAGATCTTGACACACACAAGAAAAAATATCATCAGAAGGAGACAAAATCAAATAATCACCACCCTGCATTGTAGCTGTGATATTATCTTTTGACTCTATAGGCTCCACTTCTTTTACCTTTTTCTTGCTCTTTTTAGGTTGCTTACATTGGTTCTTGTAATGTCCTTTCTCACCACAATTATAGCAAACAAAATCTTTTCTTGATCTTGACTTGCTTCTACCCATACGTGAACTGCTGCTAGACTCTGACCTTCCTCTGTTCTCTGAGATAAGTGCTTGTGAATCATTCTGAGATGTTGCCGAACTCTTTCTTCTCAACTCCTCATTTAACAAACTGCTTGTTGTTGAATCTCAGATTTTGATGATGAAACTAATTGATCGTGTTTAGATGTTTAACTGCATTTTGAGTGATGCAGGTCTACTCGATCATGATTAGACAATTGACGTAGGAGGAATTGACGTTGCGTCGGAGGAGATCACGTTAGGATATTGGATGGCAGAACGCTTCGGACATCGGGCATCGGGCCAAGGAGAGCGGAATTGCGCCAAGGATATTGGGGTTGCGGAGGTCAACCGCCGATTGGGCAATAAGCCACAAGAGAGGATGATGCGCTGAAGAATCGGATGAAGTGCCAACCAATGACGTGCCGGGCAACAGAATGTCAATTCGCATTGTAATAATTGTCTAGATCAGAGTAGAGTTTTAGCTTGTGTGTGCAGGATTAACTACGATAACGACGATGACATAAAGCGAAACAAAGTGTCGGAGTCAAGCGTGAATGATTCGTTGCGAGTTTGAGAGTTCGATGGAAGTCCGAAGGTTCGTCGGGAATGCTGCCGGAACTAGCCGAGAATGAGTAGGGAGCTTGCCGAAGGGTTTTTCGGAAGCTCGCCGGAAGGTTCGTTGGAAGTTCACGGAGCTTGCCGAGAAAGATCATAGCTTGCCGAAGAAGCTCGTTGGAACTCGCCAAGATCAATCGTGAAGTCTAGGAGCTTGCCGGGAGTCCGCAGAATAGTTTCCGAGAGTTTATCGGAAGACCGCCGGAAGTTCGCCGGAAGCTCGTCGGAAGAAGTCTTGACTTATGGACTTTGTAATAGCTTAGGAAATGTCTTTAAATTCGTAGTTAGCATGTTAATTAGGGTTAGGATTAGGTGTTAATCCTATAACCCAAATAGGGGCCAATTGGGCCCGAGTTCGGACTGGTTTGAGGCAAGTTTGGAGCCCAACAAATGAGCTGAAATAGTGTAGGCGGTGGCACCGCCAGATTAGGCGGTGGCACTGCCCAGAACCCGAGAACTGAGTAGTGGCACTACTGGATTGAGCTGTGGCATTGCCCAACACCCGAGAGGTCCGGCGGTGGCACCGCCAGTACACTGTCAGTGTCAGACACTAACAGGTGGTGGCACCGCCTGTCTCGGAAACCCAAGAAAATTCAAAATTTGGAGCCAAAATTTGAATCCTCTTGGGGCCTATAAATACCCCTCATTTCTCAGTAGAGAAAACAACTTTTGTAAAGTAATAGATTGAGATAAGAGCCTTAGCAAAGTCTTAGCAAGTCTTGTTTTCAATTGCTTGAGTGTTCACCTCCTTCTTTCTCTTTGAAAATTTGTAAGAGAGTGAACTATTTGTAAAAGGTTGTAAGAGGGGTATTTGTCCTTCCCCTTCAAAGTGATTTGCTAGTGGAAGTTGGAAGCCTCATCGAAGAAGGCTTCGCAAGTGGATGTAGGTCGCATGACCGAACCACTATAAATCGGTTTGCGTTTATCTTATTGTCATTTATATTACTGCAAACCATCTTCACTTTGATGCTCTACTTCTTTGTCTCCTTCTTACGTATGCCTTCAAGTTAAAATGCAATCGAAATGGTTTCAAACAAAATGTTGCTTTTATCGTACGAAGTTTCCGAAAGTTTTTAAATCGTCGAAAGTTTATCATACTTTACTGCTGCACTAATTCACCCCCCCCTCTTAGTGCCGCTCCGGTCCTAACACTTGTTACTTGACTCATAGTGACAACACCATCTAGCGCATAATTACTGAGGGAAACCACCAGTGTCTCCCAACTTTCTGGTAATGAACTGAGAAGTAACAATGCCTGCAACTCATCATCAAGAGACATTTTCATAGAGGATAATTGGTTAGTAATACTTTACATTTCATTCAAATGTTCAGCAATAAAACACCCACTCTATATTTTAGGTTCACAAGTTTTCTGATCAAAAAAGCTTTGTTGCCAGTTGTTTTTCTTTCATAGAGACTTTCCAACTTTTTTCAAAGAGAACGTGCAGAAATTTCAATAGAAACATGGTGAAAGACATTATCATCAAGCCACTGTCGAATAAATCCAATTGTTTTTCGATCTAACCTCTTCCACTCATCATCTGTCATAGTTGTGGGTTTTGCACTATCCCCCTGCAAAGGTCCATACAAATCTTTGTAATACAAGAGATCTTCCATTCTTGATTACCATATCATCCAATTGTTTCCATTTAAACTAATCATGCGAGAAACATTACTGGCCTCCATGTTCAAATACAAAATTAAATCACCAAAACCCTTTTGCTTTGATACTAGTTGATGGGGATATAAACAGGAATAACCTTTGTATATGAACAAATACTAGAAGACCATAATACGCAGCGGAATTAAATGGAACCACAATCAAAAGAACACCAAGATATACGTGGAAAACTCCTTCAATGTGAAGGGTAAAAACCATGGGGCAAACTAGAGATAATCCACTATGGGAATAATGAATATACAAATCTCAATCTCTTGCCCTAAACCCTAGCAACAATCACAAGAGAATAATTGGGATACAAGGATCACGTCACTTCCTACAATATCTAAAACCTCCCCAAGTAATCACAGCAAGAGTCTATTGTAGATTTGATCTAACCTGAGATGAGAACACTATTAGATTTTTGAGAACAACCTCTCTATGTTGTCCTTATCTTCTTCCTTTTCTTTCTCTTTCTTTTCTGCTTTGTTTTCCTCATTTTCTTTGGAATCCCGTGGTTGTCTTTTCCCACGTTGTTACCCTATTTATGTCTTTTTATGTCTTCAAAACGTAGCCACCACACCCCCTAATGTTAATTAGGGTTAGATTAAAAGGGATGAGCTGTGGGCTTTCTAAGCCCACTATGGGCTGAATTTATGGGCTGCCAGCCCAACATTAAATTGAGGGATTCATAACAAATTTCAAACGGAGGAATTGATGCATGGTGGTAATATTCTTCGTGCCTGTTCGATTGTTTTCCTCCAACCTTGTGAAACATGACAGCGAGATCATGGTTGGCATCGTCGTCCTCAGGACCAAACCATGTGCGTGATTCTGCCATTAGAGTAGTGGTCAGTCCTCGCACCCCTCCCCACAGTGAAAGAGTGAACTCTCTCCCTATTGATTGCGTGCATATATCCTGGATCTTCTCTTCCTAAGTATGTATGTGTTGCGTTGCACCTAATTTGTTCTCCTACTCTGGAGAGTTCTTTTAACTTAATTCTTTCTATTTGATCTTAATATATGTTTCTGCCATGAGAGATGAGAGAGAGAGAGAGAGAGAGAGAGAGAGAGAGAGAGAGAGAGAGAGAGGGCGTAAGGCTCGGCACTTCAGAGCTGGCATCTTGCGGAGTCTGGATTTCCCATGCATGCGTGCATTCATGGCCATTCCATAAAGTCAATTGCTCCCACCCTACTCCATGATCCTATCTATAAGAAGCAGCTACTACTCTCCTCACCGAGCATCTCATACACTGTACTTCGTTACCTTTTCTTTCATCTTGTCTCCTAGAGATGAAGACCTTGTCTGCCACCGTAACCGTCCTACGCTCCTCCTGTCTTCCTTATATTGAATTAATTAGATAGAAAGTAGAGATAAAATTATCATAAAAAAATAAAATAAAATAGTTTATATTTCAATCAAATATTTTACATATTTTATGGCTCGATATATAGGGTTTATATATTCTCCATAGATATATTATATTTATTATATTTAATATGAATCTTTTTTTTCAAGAGACTCTTTAAAGAACAAATAGTAATTTATTTTTCTATAGGTCTTTAATGTGTTTTACCTCTTGATTGATATAATGAATTTTTTCATAATACCTTGATAAGTTTAATTTCAATATTCTCTACTCTTAAACTTATTCCATCTAATATGATAAATTTGTTTTGAAGTTGTTGAAATATTTTAAATTTGAACAGTTTTGTGAGTATATCGACAATATGTTCACTTATTTTGATATGAAGTAGCTTCACTTTTTTATTTTTGATATGGACTATTATAAAATAAAATCTTGTGTTGATATGCTTTGATCCTTCGTAGTAAATTGGATTCCTGGCTAAAGTAATAGTTGATTTGTTATTAATCTAAATCTTGATTAGCTAAAGTAATAGTTGATTCTTGGCTATGTGAATATAGATTCACTAAAATAAAATACAAATTTGGTTGTACTCTTCTGATCATCGTAGCTTCTGAATCACTCACTATATATAGTGAGTTCCAACCTTTTAGATGATGAATAGAGTATTTCATACTTAATTATTGCTAGTCATAGGTGGCCAGCAAGCCAATCACGTGAGTGATGGCACGTGTGACTTGATACAGAATCTTTTTGCTTATTATATTTTGGCGTATATCACTTTATAACTATTGCATAAATGCATATATATTGTGATGTCCTTGGATTTGTGCAATGGGAATCGGATCGTGATGAGATCACGATAATGAGATCGATTCACCTTTAAACACATATCCTAAATAATCCCGGTCATAGGTTACTCGAGAGGGACATCGTGATAACCGGATAGACTGGTGTGCTGTATACCCGTCCATATGATGGATGCAGCTGGTCTCATAGCTGCTCGTGTAGGGACACTAGGGATACAGTACAGGTGCTCATTGGAGAATGAGTTCACTGATTGATCCGCTTACAGAATGCTGGATGGTTGATGATGCCTTATTGTCAGACAGCGATTCCGTAGTCCTAGTGGTGTATCTGGTCCTTAGACTTGAGACACAAAGGATGTCCTGTATGAGTGCTCCACTCTTTGATACCAGACTTATAGGTTTGGCTGTTCCCAGATCTAGTACAGCTGGTCATTGGGAGTGGTAGTCGACCTTACGAGGGCTATTGAGTGTCAATAGAGGATCATCCACTCTCGGCGTCATGAGAGGAATATCCTATGTGTTCTTGCTCAGACAAATCCCTGGCGAGGGTCATTCGGGTTGAGAGAGAAAGAGTTCTCCGGGAGAATCCGATTAGAGCGAGACTCGAGTAGAAACCGTATGGGTCTGACAGCACCATGCTCGATATACGGTCTCTGGGATATTAGATGGATGAGGGACTATAGGTACATGGTAACTGAGGACAGACAGGTCCAATGGATTGGATTCCCCTGTATCGTCTGGGGACTACGGCGTAGTGGCCTAGTACTTCCGTAGTCGATGAGTCGAGTGAATTATTACAGAGATAATAATTCACTCAGTCAGAAGGAGTTCTGACAGGTATGACTCACGGCCAGCTCGATATTGGGCCTAGAGGGTCACACACATATGGTAGGCATTGCGATGAGTAGAGGTTCGGATATGAGATATCCGACGGAGCCCTGTCTTATTGGATGCAGATCCAATACCCACTAGGGAAAGGACCCATTAGGGTTTTGACACGGGATCTCTATAAATAGGAGGGATTCACAGCCTCATAGGCTAGAGTCTTTGCTTGCCCTTCCTATTCTCCTCTCCCTCTCCACCTCAGAGTAGGCCTGGAGTTTTGAGGAGCGTCGTCGCAACCCTGCTGTGTGGATCACCGCTAGAGAGGAGGACGCTTGACCTCCTTCACCCTCTCCTAAGGATCTGCAAGGAAACAGGGATATACGATCTCCCTAGGTAACACAATCTCTATACGCAGTTTTGTGTTTTGCGGATTTTTGCGCACCAATCTTCGCACGACGACGAACATCTTTTTGGGAATCGGGGATTTTTGTTTTCTTGTTCTTCCGCTGCGCATATGATGTCGCCCCCTATGATTTCCCAACAGTGGTATCAGAGCCAGGTTGTTCGTGCGAATGATTGGTTTTGAACTGCGTGTGTTGTGTTTAGGAAGAATTTTGACGTCAAAATCGTTGACGCAAAAGCGAGGAAGGGCAGCAACAGTTGCTGCCCTCGATCTGCATGCCTGCAGCCACCTGCAGCGGCAGCCGCAGCCACAGCCAGGCAGCACAGCGCCGGCGCATGCGCAAGCGCTGTGCCTGCAGCAGCCGGCCGGCGGTCTGCTTGCAGCAGGCTTGCGGCCGGCGGGGCTGGCAGCCCGCGGGTAGAGGCGCCTGCAGCCGCTGAGCCCGCGGGCAGAGGCGCCGCGGGGCAGCAGCGCGGGCTGAGGCACCGCAGGGCAGCGGCGCCTGTGGCCGCTGCTCCCACGGGCAAAAACCCCGCAGGGGCGGCCGCCAGCGAGGCAGCACCGCCTGCGGGCGCTGCCTCGCCGGTAGAACTGTCCGCGGAGGCGGCGACGCCCGCGGGGGCGCCCACCTGCAGCGGCAGCGCCGCCAGCGGGCGTGCCGCCCGCAGGCGAGGGCAGCGCCCCGCCCCTCGCCGCACAGGCCGCCGCCAGCAGGGTGGCGGCGGCGGCGGCAGCAGCAAAGGGCAGTAGGAAATTAGGGTTTTCTGGGCAAAAGACAGTTTTGCCCCTCGGAATTTGAGAAATTCCAGTTTCTGTCTTTTGTCCAAATTACGAAAATACCCTTAGGAATTGAGAAATTCCCTACATGTCCCTGATTTCAGAAAAATATTAATTAATTAAAAAGTTTAATTGATTATTATTTTTATTATTATCTAGTAGTCCTACATGATGATGATTATTTATACATGTGATGTATGATGTGTGGACGGATGATCATGGACCGTGTGATGTGTGTACTTGTGATTATTATTATTGAGGTCTGCGAACCTCCATTATATTTCTCGTTTATTGTCGGGCCTGCGTGCCTATGATTAAGTTGTAATCACATGAGGAGGCGCAGCGGGAGCGTGGATGCGACAGCGGGACCCACGAGACGGACGATCGTGATGCATGGAGATGCATCAAGATGTCGACGAAACCGACGAGGACGAGATGGACGATCACAGGGCATGGAGATGCACCGTTGCACACATAGATCTTGATGTGAGTGATTAGGCCTACTGGCTCGGGCCTAATCATATTAGGTTGTGGTCCATGATCATCTGATGTGATTGCTTATACACATACTAGATATGTATATATATTTGCATGCGATGTAGATATATATTAAATATGTATATGTGTGACATGTCATATTAGGAGACCAAATTATAGAAACATCTCTCGATAATATTAAGTCGGTAAACGTGAGGCAATTAGATTGACCCACGTGGCCTTCCATCGTTATGAGTAGGAACCGATTCCCGGTGTAGGTTGAGTTGGTCGAGTCCCTCGAGACTCACCTATATCGCGATTCGTTATCTTGCTTACGACATAGAGATGTCACCGGTGACCTGAGGACATGGTATGCTTGGTCGAGTCCCTCGAGGGTATATCATCAAATCAGACTCATCTTGTAACGAAGGTGTTGACTTAACCGAGCATCATGGTTGGTCGAGTCCCTCGAGGCCATGGTGATTCGGAGGCCGAACAGGACGGGAATCACAAGGAGTTGTGATCGGCAAGAGTTGCCTACCTTTTAGGCTTAGTGTGATTGGTCGAGTCCCTCGAGGTTACACTAAGACGCTGATTGGATCCTGATCCCCACTAGAAGTCTGCCGGAGACTTCCGTTTTACGTGCTGAGGGTGTCGCGTGACTCGATAGTAAAATAGTGGGAGCATATTAAGATAGAAGTCCATATCTTGATAGTTTATTTCTTGCAAAATCTGCATGTTATTCATTTTTGCTACATCTTTATTTTCAGAAAATGTCGCTTTCAAATCCCTTACGTGGCATACTTGATGTCAACCGCCTCACTGGTCCAAATTATACGGATTGGCTCCGTAACTTGAGAATTGTTCTCACAGCGGAGAAAATCGTGTACGTCCTTGATACAGTGATGCCTACGCCCGAAGAAGGGGCAAGCGAGGATGAGATCGCTCGCTACGTGAAGTACATTGATGACTCCACTCTTGCTCAGTGCTATATGTTGGGCTCTATGACTCCAGAGTTACAGAGACAACATGAAAAGATGGATGCCAGATCCATTCTCCTACATGTCCGTAAATTGTTTGAGGAACAGGGAAGGACTCAACGATATGAGATATCCAAGAGCCTTTTCCGCGCTAGGATGACTGAGGGGACACCGGTTCAGAACCATGTCCTAAAGATGATTGAGTGGATAGAGAAACTCACAGGTCTAGGAATGGTCCTAGAGGATAACTTGTGTGTGGACATTGTGCTTCAGTCCCTACCAGATTCCTTTTCACAGTTCATAATGAATTTTAATATGAACAAGCTTGAAGTGACTCTCCCAGAGCTCCTCAATATGTTGAGGGAGGCAGAGAGTACTATTAAGAAAGAGAAGCCAGTTCTCTACACTGGTGAGACCAGAAAGAAAAGGAAAGCAGAAAGGTCCCTTAAGAAGGGAAAGGGCAAGGGCAAACAAGGTAAAGCAAAGGTTGCTAAGAAAGACCCAACAAAGGACAAAGGCCAGTGCTTCCACTGTGGTAAAGATGGGCACTGGAAGAGAAACTGTAAAGAGTACCTTGCAGAAAGGGCGAAACAAAAGCTTGAGGAAGCTTCAGGTACATTCATGATCAGTCTCCATTTGTCAGACTCTTATGATAACACATGGGTATTAGATACCGGTAGTGCTTATCATATATGCAATTCGTTGCAGGTTCTGGCAAGGCCTAGGAGACTAGAGAGAGGCGAGATGGACCTAAAGATGGGTAATGGAGCAAAAGTTGCTGTATTAGCTGTTGGCGAGGTCGCTCTACATCTGCCTACTGGAGCTTTTATTGCATTAGATGCATATTATTTTGTTCCTTCTATTATCAAAAACATTATTTCCATTTCATGTTTAACAGTTAGTGGATATAAATTTGTTTTTGAGAACAATGGTTGTTCGATATTATTAGATGATAAGATCATCACGAAAGGAACATTGCATAATGGTTTATTTATGTTAGACACCACTCCACATATCATGAATGTAAATGTGTCCAAAAGGAAACGAGATGAGTTGAACAGTGCATACCTGTGGCATTGTAGGCTAGGTCACATCCATGAAAGAAGAATTCAAAAGTTGCTAAATGATGGATATCTAGATCCATTCGACTATGTGTCATATGCAACTTGTGAGCCTTGCATTCGTGGAAAACTGACCAACTCTCCATTTAGTGGAACTGGAGAGAGAGCCACTGAGTTGTTGGAACTCATACATAGTGATGTATGTGGACCCATGTCAACTCATGCCATTGGAGGTTACTCCTACTTCATTATATTTACTGATGATTTCTCAAGGTATGGATATGTGTACTTAATGAAGTACAAGTCCGAGGCTTTTGAGAAATTCAGAGAGTATAAGAATGAGGTGGAGAACCAGACTGGAAAGAGTATCAAAACTCTTCGATCAGATCGAGGAGGTGAGTACTTAAGTACAGAGTTACTCAGTTCCTTAAGGACCATGGGATATTATCCCAATGGACACCTCCTTATACACCTCAGCTCAATGGTGTCTCTGAAAGGAGAAATCGTACATTATTAGATATGGTACGGTCCATGATGAGTTTCGCTGACCTACCCATCTCATTCTGGGGATATGCCCTAGAAACCGCAGCTTACCTTCTGAACAGAGTTCCAACTAAGTCGGTAGTGTCTACACCATATGAGATATGGAAAGGGAAGAAGCCTGATCTTAAGGTTGTTAAGATTTGGGGCTGTTCTGCCCATGTTAAAAGACACAACCCCGATAAGTTAGAATCAAGGACAGAGCGATGCAAATTTGTGGGATACCCCAAGGAAACTTGTGGGTATTATTTCTATCATCTCGAGGACCAAAAGGTCTTTGTAGCTAAGAGAGCAGTGTTCCTTGAGAAGGAACACATTCTTGGCGGAGACAGTGGGAGAATGATAGAGTTGAGCGAAGTTAGGGAACCAAGCTCAAGCACCACTCTACAGCCCGAGTCTGTTCAGGTACCTAATACACAAGTATCAACTTTACGCAGGTCTGATAGAGTATCCCATCCTCCTGAGAGATATGTGGGACATATTAGAGCAGAGGATGTATAGGATATTGATCCTAAGACCTACGAGGAGGCTATTATGAGTATAGACTCCGGGAAGTGGAAAGAAGTCATGAATTCTGAGATGGATTCTATGTACTCCAATAAGGTTTGGAACCTAGTTGATGCACCCGAAGGTATTGTACCCATCGGTTGCAAGTGGATCTTTAAGAAAAAGATCGGAGTAGATGGAAAGGTAGAGACCTATAAAGCAAGGCTAGTGGCTAAGGGGTATCGTCAAAGGCAAGGTGTTGACTACGACGAAACTTTCTCACCCGTAGCAATGCTAAAATCCATCAGAATTCTATTGGCTATTGCAGCACACTATGATTATGAGATCTGGCAGATGGATGTGAAAACCGCATTCCTCAACGGGAACCTGGAGGAGGAGGTGTATATGATGCAACCTGAGGGATTCGTGTCCAAGAACTGCCCAGATAAGGTGTGTAGGTTGCTTAGATCCATTTATGGACTAAAGCAAGCTTCCCGAAGTTGGAACATAAGATTTGATGAGGCAATCAGATCTTATGACTTCGTTAAGAACGAAGATGAGCCTTGTGTGTACAGGAAGGTAAGTGGGAGCGCTATCACCTTTTTGGTGTTATATGTGGATGACATCCTCATCATTGGGAATGACATAGGAATGCTATCCACAGTAAAGACATTGTTATCTAGACACTTCTCCATTAAGGACTTAGGAGAAGCATCCTATATCTTGGGGATTAGAATCTATAGAGATAGATCCAAAAGGATGCTTGACTTGTCCCAGTCCAGGTACATAGAAACTATTGTCAAAAGGTTTGGCATGGAAAATTCCAAGAGAGGTCTCATACCGATGAGACATGGGATAACGCTTTCTACGAGTATGTCCCCAAAGACTCTAGAAGAAAGGGCGAACATGGATATGATACCTTATGCCTCAGCAATAGGGTCTATCATGTATGCCATGCTATGTACTAGGCCTGATATAGCGCATGCTCTGAGTGTCACGAGCAGGTATCAGGCGGATCCAGGCTTGGAGCACTGGAAAGCAGTAAAGTGTATCCTTAAGTACTTGAGAAGGACTAAGGATCTTTTACTAGTATATGGAGGTAATAGCCTTAAGGTTGAAGGCTTCACTGACTCATGTTTTCAGTCTGATGTCGATGATAGCAAGTCGAATTCAGGGTATGTGTACACCTTGAATGGAGGAGCAGTGTGCTGGAAGAGTTCCAAGCAAGATACTACTGCTGACTCGACCACAGAGGCGGAGTACATTGCTGCATCAGATGCAGCAAAGGAGGGAGTCTGGTTGAAGAAGTTCATCACAGATTTGGGAGTCGATACAGATAGCGACAAGTCGACTTCCTTATATTGCGACAACTATGGGGCGATTACTCAAATAAGGGAACCCGGGTCTCATCAGAAGTGTTCTGAGGAGGTTCCAGCTTATCAGAGAGATCGTGACCCGAGGAGATGTAGCAGTGGAA
Organism: Musa acuminata AAA Group; assembly: GCF_036884655.1. Classification (NCBI taxonomy): domain Eukaryota; kingdom Viridiplantae; phylum Streptophyta; class Magnoliopsida; order Zingiberales; family Musaceae; genus Musa; species Musa acuminata. The sequence continues at coordinate 35,310,558 of NC_088332.1, read as the reverse complement.
AGAGTTCCATCCGAAGATAACATTGCAGATCCACTAACAAAGCCGTTGTCTCAGATTGTCTTTGAGCGTCACAGGGGTCTGATGGGGATCAGACACATAGGTGATTGGCTTTAGGTCAAGTGGGAGATTGCTAGTCATAGGTGCCCAGCAAGCCAATCACGTGAGTGATGGCACGTGTGACTTGATACAGAATCTTTTTGCTTATTATATTTTGGCGTATATCACTTTATAACTATTGCATAAATGCATATATATTGTGATGTCCTTGGATTTGTGCAATGGGAATCGGATCGTGATGAGATCACGATAATGAGATCGATTCACCTTTAAACACATATCCTAAATAATCCCGGTCATAGGTTACTCGAGAGGGACATCGTGATAACCGGATAGACTGGTGTGCTGTATACCCGTCCATATGATGGATGCAGCTGGTCTCATAGCTGCTCGTGTAGGGACACTAGGGATACAGTACAGGTGCTCATTGGAGAATGAGTTCACTGATTGATCCGCTTACAGAATGCTGGATGGTTGATGATGCCTTATTGTCAGACAGCGATTCCGTAGTCCTAGTGGTGTATCTGGTCCTTAGACTTGAGACACAAAGGATGTCCTGTATGAGTGCTCCACTCTTTGATACCAGACTTATAGGTTTGGCTGTTCCCAGATCTAGTACAGCTGGTCATTGGGAGTGGTAGTCGACCTTACGAGGGCTATTGAGTGTCAATAGAGGATCATCCACTCTCGGCGTCATGAGAGGAATATCCTATGTGTTCTTGCTCAGACAAATCCCTGGCGAGGGTCATTCGGGTTGAGAGAGAAAGAGTTCTCCGGGAGAATCCGATTAGAGCGAGACTCGAGTAGAAACCGTATGGGTCTGACAGCACCATGCTCGATATACGGTCTCTGGGATATTAGATGGATGAGGGACTATAGGTACATGGTAACTGAGGACAGACAGGTCCAATGGATTGGATTCCCCTGTATCGTCTGGGGACTACGGCGTAGTGGCCTAGTACTTCCGTAGTCGATGAGTCGAGTGAATTATTACAGAGATAATAATTCACTCAGTCAGAAGGAGTTCTGACAGGTATGACTCACGGCCAGCTCGATATTGGGCCTAGAGGGTCACACACATATGGTAGGCATTGCGATGAGTAGAGGTTCGGATATGAGATATCCGACGGAGCCCTGTCTTATTGGATGCAGATCCAATACCCACTAGGGAAAGGACCCATTAGGGTTTTGACACGGGATCTCTATAAATAGGAGGGATTCACAGCCTCATAGGCTAGAGTCTTTGCTTGCCCTTCCTATTCTCCTCTCCCTCTCCACCTCAGAGTAGGCTTGGAGTTTTGAGGAGCGTCGTCGCAACCCTGCTGTGTGGATCACCGCTAGAGAGGAGGACGCTTGACCTCCTTCACCCTCTCCTAAGGATCTGCAAGGAAACAGGGATATACGATCTCCCTAGGTAACACAATCTCTATACGCAGTTTTGTGTTTTGCGGATTTTTGCGCACCAATCTTCGCACGACGACGAACATCTTTTTGGGAATCGGGGATTTTTGTTTTCTTGTTCTTCCGCTGCGCATATGATGTCGCCCCCCTATGATTTCCCAACAATTATATCTTTAATATATCATAAATTTTTTTAACGATCATTAAATGAGATGTTTTAGGAGCTTCCATATATTTACTCATTAAACCAACTCCAAAAAATATATTATTAGGATATCTGGGGCAGTATCACATGTGCAACAGAAGAACAAAAAAATAAAATCTCAGAATTTTTCGTAAAAAAAGTTTCTAATCGTTATTCGAAGATTGGTACGTAAAAACCCACAAAACCGAAAATTATGTGTATGTAAAAGGTATATTACATAGGAAGATCGTATATCCTTGAAAACCTACAAATCTATAGGAGAGGATAAAGGAGGTCAGTTATCATCCTCTCTAACAGTGATCCATATGGCAGGTGTTGCGAAGACGCTCCTCAAATCGCTGTACAATCCTTCTTTCCACGCGCACCACACGATAAAAAAGGGGTCGACCCTTCATGCTATCCACATGCCCTGAACTAGGGTTGTTGGCTAAGGTGGAGAGGGAAAGAGGAGTCTAGGAGGTGGTAGTCAAAAGGGTCTAGCCTATACCTCTTTGATTCTCTCATATTTATAGAGGTTCCTATCAATTTAACCCGAATGGATCTTATCTTATTAGGTATCAGATCTCCATCCAACTACCTAAACCTCTTAAGTTAATGGCTCTCTACCCAATAATCTTTCATTGGCTCTTACTGGATCTTATCCATAAGATCCAATAATTTATGGGCTTACTAGATATCCAATAAGATAAGAGCTCCAGCGGATATCTTATATTTGAACATTTACTCATCGCAACACCTACTATATATGTGTGACCCTCTAGGCCTAATATCTAATTGACAATAATTCATGCTTGTCAGAACTCATTCTGGCTCAGTGAATTATTATCTCTATTATAAAGATAATAATTCACTCGACTTATCGAATACGGACGTACTGAGCCACTATGTCGCAGTCCCGAGATGATACAAGGGAATTCAATCCATTGGACTTATATGTCCTCAGTTATCATGTATCTATAACCTCTCATCCATATAATATCCCAGAGACTATATACCAGGCATGGTGCTATCAGGTCTATATAGTTTCTACTTGAGTCTTGCTTTAATCGGATTCTCCTAGAAAACTCTTTCTCTATCAATTCGAATGACTCTAGTCAGAGATTTGCTAGAGCAAGAATGCATAAGATATTCCTCTCATGACACCGAGAGCAGATGATCCTCTATCGACACTCAATTACCCTCGTAAGATTGGCTATCATTCTCGATGATCAGTTGTGCTAGATCTGGAACTTTCAAACTTATAAGTCCAATATCAAAGAGTGGAGTACTCATATAGGACATCCTTAGTGACTCAAGTCTAAGGATTAGATATACCACTAGGATGACATAATTACTATCCGATAATGAGATATCATCAACCATCCTCTAATGAGCATATACATTGTATTCTTAATATCCCCACACGAGCAGCCATTAGACCAATAACCTCTATCATATAGATGTGTATATAACACACTAGTCTGTCCAGTTATCTCGATGTCTCTCTTATATGACCTATGACCGAGATTATTTAGGGTCTATGTTTAAAGGTGAATTAGTCTCATTAACATGACCTCATCATGATCCGACTCTCATTCCAAAGATTCATGGACATCACAATTTATGTAATATGCAACATAAAGTAAGAAAAATAAATATGAATAATCAAGTTAAACATAATTCTATCAAAGACTCTTTAACTATTGATGAAGGACCAATGACAAGAGCTAAAACTAAAAGGATGAAAGAAGCCTTAACTTGTTTATTGGAAGGTATTGGAAAGAGCAAGCTAGTCAAAACTCGATCAAGGTTCTATGGATGCAAGAAGAGCCTAAAATGGTCAACATGATTCAAATAAGTCCAAATTATGAAGAGAAAGTCCAGCTTTAAGAGAAGGACAAATTTTTAGCCAATTTTGAAGAATAAATGTTATTCAGTCATATTGGACCATATTAGAAATTGCGGGCTTATTCATGAATAATCATTCAAATCAATTCAAGGTAGATTCATGAGTGATCTACATTCATGAATTAGGAATATGAATATCATTTAATGTATTTAATAAAATCATTCCCTTTGTACTTGGCCTTTGTAATGTATAAGCAAGGTTGACTCCCTTTATAAGGATGTAATTGAGTAGTATAATTATCTTTCAATACTAGTGAGTGTTTTGTTTTTAAGTTATTGCATGAACTTTGGAACTTATCAAGCTTTTCTGCTTATGACATTCAAAATCTAAAAATCTTTGCTTTTCCTTTTAACTTATCAAACTTCTTAGTTTATAGCATTTTAAGAGAATCAAAGTACTATTCTAATTATTTCATCAATTTTTCAATGTTAAAGTGATTAGAATAATTTCCCTTACTTCAATTTTGAACGATCCATCTTATTTCAATTCGTTGGAGAGTGTCAATTTACATTCTATATGTATCATAGTCCTTTAGCTATCGGAGTGTATAGTTGCTAAATTAATGATTTCCATCATTTGGTACCAGAGCTTGGCTTAAGTTTGAGGTTTGCTTATATATTTATTTGCTATCATTTAGATTTTCCTTTTCTCTTCTTCTTCTACTTTTTGCACCATATCTATAATTGTTGTTCTTCCTTCATATTCATTGTTGTGCTTCTTGTGTTATTACTATTCTTTTTTGTATATCCATACTTTATAGTATAAAAAAAGGAAAGAAAAGAAAAAATAAAATCAAAAAGTAAAAAAAAAGAGAGAAAATCAAAGTTAGAAACAAGGAGGAAAAATCAAAGGTCAAAAAAAAGAAAGAGAAAGAGATCAGAATATATTTTTTTTTTATGGATTCAAGGAATTCTTACAAATTATAGAATTCCATCTTTGTTCATTTGAATTCTTATTTTGTTTTGAAAATCTTTCTTCATTCCAATTTTTTTTTGTTAAATTGATATTTTGAATTCTAATCTTTGCTTATGATTGAAATGCGCACACACCTTTAAATTGGTCAACTGTTTGTTTGATTTTAAACCTGTCCAATTTCACTACCTTTGAATTGTCATAATCTGATTTGTTTGTTTAGATACCATAGTTAATCTAAGAGATCAAAGAACAAAACAAGAGAGGTAAAAGGCAAGAGTGGTGAAATCAGTATCGATAAAAAATTATGTGAAACACGAGTGAAGTGAATCAAATCTAGAGTGAAACACGTGAGGGAGTGTTGGTGAAGCTATTCTAACTTTATTTTCCAGATTATTATAAACGTGTCTAAAGATAAAGAAATATGTCCAGATTATTTTCCAGAGTGTTGATTAATATCACAAAGAGATGAAGATAGCCATGATAAAGGCTAATGTGAAGAAAGATCGTGAGGCTACCATGGCTCGATTCCTGAGTGGATTAAATAAGAACATTATTGATCTTGTGGAGTTACAACATTATATAGAGATTAAGGACATGGAGAATGTAGCCATGAAGATTGAGAGGCAACTCAAAAGAAAAGGCACAAGGTATGATTTAAAACCTTATTCAGGTTCTTCTTTTTTAAAAAAATTAAATTAGAGTAAAAATGATAATAAACCAATTCTTAAGCCTAAAATTGATGAAACTAAGGGCAAAAATGAATAAGGTAGTAAGGGCAAAGATGAGAATCAACCTAATTAAACTAGAGGCATTAAGTATTTCAAATACCTTGGATATGGATATGTGACATTTGAATATCCTAATAAGATAGTTATGATCATGAGAGATGAGATTATGAAATCTAAAAGTGAGAGAGAGGATGATGATGACATTCCAGAGAATGTTAGTGATGTAGAGTATACTAAAGGTAAAAATCTAGTTGTTCAATGCACACTTAGTTTGCAAAATAAAAATGATAAACATGGTGAACAATATAAAAATCTATTTCATACTCATTGTTTGATTACTAATAAGTTGTGTAATATGATTGTTGATAGTGGAAGTTATACAAATATGGTAAGCACCTTGCTTATGGAGAAACTGAAATTACCTATTATCAAACATCCAAAACCTTACAAGTTACAATGGTTGAATGATAGTGGTATGGTAAAGGTAAATCAACAAGTGTTAGTTTTTTTTAATTAGTAGATATAAGAATGAAGTTTGGTGTGATGTGGCACCTATGTATGTTGGTCATATGTTGTTGGGGAGACCTTGGCAATATGATCGAAGGGTAATACATGATGGGTTCAAGAACCATTATTCTTTGATCATGGATGAACGAAAATATCAACTTAGACCTTTGTCTCTAAAGATAATTTTTAAAGACCAAATGTGTATAAAACAATAATATAAGGATCTTGATTCTTCGTTAGCCAAAACTTAGGGGAGGGAGTAAGAAAGAGAGAAAAAAGAAAACGGTGAGTTGAGTGGTAAAAATGAGAGTTTTGGGAAACACAAGGGGAGAGAAAATAAGGAAATCTTGAGTAAAAGAAAAATGAGTATTTATGCCAAAATGAGTAATGTGAAGGAAGCCTTAACCATGAGGCAACCATTACTTGTACTTATATACGAGGACATTTTGATTTCTTTTAACAAAAGTGACGAGAGTTTGCCTTGTATTACTGTTTATCTTTTGCAAGAAAAGGAGGATCTCTTTCCCAAAAAAGTTCATAGTAGTTTGCCACCAATTAGAGGAATTAAGTATTAAATTGATTTCAGTCCAAGTGCAAGCATACTAAATAAGCTAGCATATAGATGTAACCTTGAAGAGACCAAGAAAATCCAAAAGCAAGTAAGTGAGCTTATGGAAAAAGGGTTTGTGTGAGAAAGCATGAGTCCATGTGTAGTTCATATTCTGTTGGTGCCTAAAACGGATGGATCTTGGAGAATATTTATTAATTGCAAAGCCATCAACAAAATCATAGCAAAATATAGACATCCTATTCCTAAGCTAGATGATATGCTGAATGAATTGCATGGTTCTTATGTATTTTCAAAAATTAATTTAAAATCTAGATATCATCAAAAAAGAATGTGTGAGGGTGATGAATGCAAAACCGCTTTCAAAACTAAATATGGTTTATATGAATGGTTGGTGATGCCTTTTGGCTAAACTAATGCACCTAGTACTTTCATGAGATTGATGAATCATATTTTGCATGCTTACATTGGAAAGTTTATAGTGATTTATTTTGATAATATACTTATGTATAGCAAAAGTTTAGATGAGCATATAACATATTTAAAAGCTATTTTTGATGTGCTTGTAAAAGAAAAGTTATATGCTTATTTAAAGAATTACACTTTTTGCACTAATAAAATTACTTTCCTCGGATATGTTTTTAATGATAAAGAAATACATATTGACAAAAAAAAAGTGAAAGTAATTAGGGAATAGCCAAAACCCACTAGTGTTAGTGATGTTAGAAGTTTTTCATGGTCTTGCTAGTTTTTATAGAAGATTCATTAAGGATTTTTTAATAATTATTGTACCATTAATTGAGTGCATAAAAAAAAATGTGAGATTTAGATGGGGTGAAAAACAAGATGATGTTTTTAACTTACTTAAAGACAAACTTAGTTCAACACCTTTGCTTGCTTTACCTAACTTTACTAAAACTTTTGAGATTGAGTGTCATGTGAGCGGATTAGGTATTGGAGGAGTCTTAATGCAAGAAGGCAAACCCATTGCATTCTTTAGTGAGAAGCTAAGTGGTGTAAGTCTTAACTACCTGACATATGATAAGGAGTTTTAAGCTTTGGTATGAGTGTTAGAGACATGACAACACCATTTTTGGTACAAGGAATTCATTATACACACCGATCATGAGTCCATGAAATATCTCAAAGACAAGATAAGCTAAATCGTAAGTATGCAAAATGAGTAGAGTTTATTGAATTCTTTTCATACATCAAGTACAAACAAGGTAAGAAAAATGTGGTTGCCGATGCTCTTTCTAGAAGGTATGCTCGAATTTCTCAACTTGATGCAAATTTATTAGGTTTTGAGTATATTAAAGATTTATATAATTCTGACCATGATTTTGCTAATGTTCATGGGGCATGTGAGAAAGGAGGTTTTGACAAGTTCTTTAAGCATGATGATTTTCTTTTTTAAGAAAATAAGCTATGTTCTTCAATGTTCAATGAGAGAATTACTTATGAAAGAGGCATATAGTAAAGGTTTAATGGGGCATTTTTGGGTTAGAAAAACTTTAGTGTGTTAAATGATAATTTCTTTTGGCCATGAAAAGAGATGTTGAGAAATTGTATTATAAATGTATTACTTGTAAATAAGCTAAATCTAAAGTAATGCCTCATGGGTTGTATACTCCTCTTTCTATAACTAGTGAGCCTTGGGTTGATATATTGATGGACTTCGTCTTGGGTTTACCTAAGGCAAATTGAGGTAGAGATTCTATTATTATTATAATTGATAAGTTTAACAAGATGACACATTTGCCACAAAATAGATGATGCAACACATGTCATGAGGCTGTTCTTTAAAGAAATTATGAAATTACATGGCATTCCAAAGACAATTGTGAGTGATAGAAATGTAAAGTTCCTTAGCCATTTTTGAAAAATACTTTGGAGCAAGTTGGGTATAAGGCTGTTATATTCAACCACTTGTCATTCATAAATAGATGGACAAACAAAGGTGATAAATCAAACTTTATCAACACTTTTGAGGGCCATAATTCAAAATAATTTAAAAAAATGGGAGGAATAGTTGTCACATGTGGAGTTTGCTTATAACAAATATATGCATGCTACAACAAACTATTTCCCATTTGAAGTTGTGTACGGGTTCAATCCATTAACTCCTATGGATTTGCTAATTTTACCTTTGAAAAAGGCTAATTTAGATGGTAAGCAAAAAACTGATTTTGTTAAAGCATTGCATGAAAGAGTCCAGATAGAAATTGAAAAGGAAATTCTACAATATGAGAAATAACACAATAAAGGTCAAAAGTAAGTAGTATTTAAACCTAGTGATTGGGTTTGGTTACACTTAAGGAATGAAAGATTTCCTAGCCAAAAAAGGTTTAAACAAATACTAAAAGGAGATGGTCCATTTTGAGTCATTCAAAAAATCAATGATAATGCATACAAGTTGAAACTACCAAGAGAGTATGGTAATGTTAGTGCAACCTTCAATGTTTTTGTTTTATCTTTGTTTGATGTAGGTGACAAAGGCACTGATTCAAGGACGAATCCTTTCGAGGAAATGGGGAATGATATGAACCATCAAGTTGATCATAATTTTACTAAATACCCTTTAACTGTTCATGGAGGATCAATGACAAGAGCTAAAGCTAAAAAGATGAAAGAAGCATCAACTTATTTATTAGAAGGTATTTAGAAGGAGCAAGCTGGTTAAGACTCGATCAAGGTTCTATGGATGCAAGAAGAGCCTAAAATGGTTAACATGATTCAAATAAGTCCAAATCATGAAAAGAAAGTACAACTTTGAGAGAATAATGAATTTTTAGCCCATTTTGAAGAATAAAGACCGTTTAGCCATATTGGATTATATTAAAAATTATGGGTTTATTCATGAATAATTATTCAAATCAATTCAAGGCAAATTCATGAGTGATCTATATTCATGAATTAAGAATATGAATATCATTTAATGGATTCATTCCCTTTGTACTTGACCTTTGTACTATATAAGCAAGGTTGATTCCCTTTGTAAGGAGACAATTGAGAAGTATAATCATCTTTCAACACTGGTGAGTGTTTTGTTTTTAAGTTCTTGCATGAACTTTGAAACTTATCAAGCTTTTTTGCTTATGGTGTTCAAAACTCAAAAATATTTGCTTTGCCTTTCAACTTATCAAACTTCATAGTTTATGACGTTTTAAGGGAATCAAAATATTATTCTAATTATTTTATCAATTTTTCTTTAGTAAAGTGATTAGAATAGTTTCCCTTGTTTTAATTCATTTAAGTGTGTCAATTTGTATTTCATATGTATCATAGCTCTTTAGCTATCGGGATGTTTGGTTGCTAAGTTGATGATTTTCATCATTTGGTATCAGAGCTTGACTAAGGTTTGCATATCCATTTATTTGCTATCTTTTATATTTTTCTTTTCTTTTTTCTTCTTCTTTTTCATAATATCTATAATTATTGTTCTTCTTTCATATTCATTAGTGTGCTTCTTATGTTATTACTATTCTTATTTGTATATCGGTACTTTATAGTATAAAAAAAGAAAAAAAAGAGAGAAAGTCAAAGGTTAAAAAAAAGAGTAAAAATCAAAGGTAAAAAAAAAAGAATGAGATCAGAATTAAAAAAAAATTATGGATTCAAGGTATTCTTGAAAATTATAGAATTTTATCTTTGTTCATTTAAATTCTTGTTTCGGTTTGAAAATCTTTCTTCATTCCAAAATTTTTTTTTTGTTCAATTGATATTTGAATTCTAATCTTTACTAATGATTGAAGTGCATTACACACACTTTTAAATTTGCCTATCTTTTGTTTGATTTAAAACCTGTCCAATTTCACTACCTATGAATTACCATAATCTGAATTGTTTGTTTTGATATCTTAGTTAATCAAAGAACTCAAAGAACAAAACAAGAGAGGTAAAAGGCAAGAGTGGTGAGATCAGTATCAAGAAAAGTCAAAAATTGTGTGAAACACAAGTGGAGTGAAACACATGGGGAGTGTTGGTAAGGTTATTCTAACTTTATTTTGTAGGTTGTAAACATGTCTAAAGATAAAGAAGCGAGTTGTTCATCAAATGATTTTTGGTTCAAGCAATGCGATAACAATTTGACCATATGTTCAAAGTGATGGGAGATGTAAGAGATCATTTAGAAAGGTAAGATGATACAATTAATAAATTGCAAGGTGAAACACATGAGAGACAACCAACCTTTGTTAATGATGAATATGATGGTGCCGATGACATAAATGATGACTAAGTTACTCTAATTAGTCAAGATATTAATCCTAGGGGTCTAATTAGGGGAGGACGTTTTGATGGTGTGGATAGAAATATAGGCAATATCAAAATGAAAATTCCTCATTTTCAAGGGAAGAATAATCTAGATGTCTATTTCGAGTGGGAACGAAAAGTGGAGCTGATGTATGAATATCACAATTACTCTGAAGAGAAAATTATAAAATTAGCTATTGTTAAATTTTTTGGTTATGCTATTGTTTGATGAAATCAATTGTGTAACGATAGGCATAGAATGGTAAAAGGCCCATGGAGACTTGGTTGGAGATGAAACAAATCATGAGGAGGAGATTTGTCCCTAGCTATTAGTATAGGGATTTACATCAATGACTGCATACTTTGATACTAGGTTCCTTGAGTGTTAACGAATATCATAAGAAGATAGAGATAGCCATGATAAAGGATAATGTGGAGGAAGACCGTGAGACCACCATGGCTCAATTTCTAAGTGGATTAAATAAGAATAATACTGGCATTGATTCGATAATGAATCTTTTAGAGAAAATGGGGAATGATATGAACTATCAAGTTGATCATTATTCTCAAAGACTCTTTAACTATTCATGGAGGACCAATGACAAGAGTTAAAGCTTAAAGGATGAAAGAAGTCTTAACTTATTTATTGGAAGACATTTGGAAGGAGTAAGGTGGTTAAGAATCAATCAAGGTTCTATGGATGCAAGAAGAGCATAAAATGGTCAACATGATTCAAATAAGTCAAAATCATGAAGAGAAAATCCAACTTTGATAGAAGAATGAATTTTTAGCCCATTTTGAAGAATAAGCTGTTAGGATCGAGAGCACTAAGAGGGGGGGGGTGAATTAGTGCAGCGAAAATTTTTCAGCGATTAAAATGAAAGCTGCATTTGTTCGATAAAAAACGATTTACGTCTAAGTGCAGATTTAGAAAGTTCCGAACTTAGAAACTTGTTCGTAAGATTGCAGAAGGCAGTAAGCAGTTATGATTGAAATCGGAACGTAAACGTAAACTGAAATATGATGATCGTACGAGAAAAGTCGATTTACGTCTAAACATAGATTCAGAAAATTCTAAACTTATTCGTAAGATCGCAGAAGGCAGTAAACAGTTATGATTGAAATCAAAACATAAACGTAAACTGAAATATGATGATTGTACGAGAAAACCCGATTTACGTCTAAACGTAGATTTACGTCTAAACGCAGATTTACGTCTAAACGCAGATTTACGTCTGAACCTTGAAACTCGTTCGTAAAATCGCAGAGGCAGTAAGCTATTGAGAAGTTTGCAGTGAAAGTAAAATACTCAAAGGAAATGCAAACCGAGATTTAGAGTGGTTCGGTCAATCTTGACCTACTCCACTTTTGGCTTCCTCCACCGTCGAGGTCACCGACGTCAACTAGAGGCCTTCCTTCAATAGGCGAAGGCCAACCACCCTCTTACAGATTCACTCCTTTTGACGGGCTTAGGAGACAACCCTTACAGAAGTTTTCTCTCCTCTCTTTACAACTCAAACTTGAAGAATAGAAAGAGGAGAACTAGCAGTTTTGAGCTCTAAGAAACACAGAAAGACAGCAAGATTTCGAGTGTGTGTTATGTGCTTTCAGTGCTGAATGGGTGGGGTATTTATAGGCCCCAACCCAGTTCAAATTTGGAGCTCAAATCTGTCAATTCCCGGAATTCCGGGATCAGGCGGTTGCACCTCCTGATTGGGGTGGTTGCACCGCCTGGCAGAGCTCGAAGACTGAGCCTCTGGGCGGTGCCACCTCTGTCAGGGGCGGTTGCACCTCTCTGCCAGAGCTCGAAGACTGAGCTCAGGCGGTTGCACCGCCTGACTGGGGAGGTTGCACCGCCTGGCAGAGCTCGAAACTTGAGCTCTGGCGGTGCTACCTCTTGACAGAAGAGGTTGCACCGCCCAGTCTCGCTCGGAGACTGAGCCCGGGGCGATGCCACCTCTTGGCTGGGGCGGTTGCACCACCTAGTCTCGCTGGGAGACATAGCCTGGGCGGTGCTACCTCCTGGCTTGGGCGGTTGCACCTCTCACAGCAATTAGGGTCCGAATGGGTTAATCCATTCGGCCCAATTTGATTCTTTCAGGGGCCCAATTGCCCTAAGATTAAGCTAATGGGATCACCTCCCATTTCTAACTTAATCAATGTGCTAACTACGATTATTTCCTAAGACATATTCTGCAGCTTGCTCCGGTGCGTCAATCGCTTCTTCCGGCGAGTTTCCGACGAACTTCCGTCGATCATCCGACGAACCCTCGGTGATCCTCCTGCGGACTTCCGGCAAACTCCTGGACTTGTGACGATCCACTTGGCAAGTTCCGACGAGCTCCTTTGGCAAGCTTCTGGACTTCTCGGATTTGTTCCCGTAGAACCTCCGACGATTGTCCGAACTTCCGTCGAGCTCTTGAACTCCCAACGTGATCATTGTCATGACTTCGGCGTAACTCCTGCTGTATGTCTTACTTTCATCGTAGTTAATCCTACACACTTATCTCAACACACAGATTAGACAACCAATTTGACAATTGACTTCATCATCAAAATCCGAGATTCAACAATCTCCCCCTTTTTGATGATGACAATCAATTGATAATGGAGTTAACCTTAACTCCCCCTGTCTATATGCCATACTTCTTGAATTTAAAAAACTTTATAAATTCAAGAGACATATTTCCATCATGATTCCTATCATGATGTATCTCTTTGAAGATGATGTCAAGGCTTGACATTCATTTTCAAATATAACAAGTTTGAATGATGGTAATTGTAGCAATTCATCATATTGTAAGATATCGACATGTAAAGCTGTGAAGCAAGATTTTGATATCATTACATGATGTACACATTTCGAATATTTTAACTGGTGTAGCATTGCATCACATGGTAAGATATCAGTTAGTACGATGCAAATTTTTGTTTGATATCTTGTTACAGGGCATATAGCAATGATAGCAATCATATATTTCTTGATGATGCAAGTATGGCCTAATCATAGCATCAGTAGTGATAGCAACCATATCAACATTAGTGATAGCAAACATATCAGCATCAGTGATAGCAACCATATCATCATTAGTGATAGCAAACATATCAGCATTAGTGATAGCAACCATATCATCATTAGTGATAGCAAACATATTAATTCATATATTTCTCCCCCTTTGTCATCAACAAAAAGCATGGTAGATGTGATTCCAGGAGAACAATATAAGCAGGTTATCAAGCACAGGAAGGCATGGCACATATCATACTTTGAATACCTCTTCTCCTTGTATGTTATAATTCTTTGTGCATGAAAGAGGAAACTCATTTTTCCAAAAAGAAATTACATAAGAGTGTACAGAAAAATCCTATTTTTAGCATACAAATTGTTAAGCAAATCCGAAAATGAGATGAACTTTTCCATGCATTCGGACATGAGTAAGCTACTGATTTTCAAGGACAAAACATAATTTCCAACATGTTATTTGATCAACTGATACCAAGGCATTTAATAGTAATCAAGTGATTTGATCATTCAATAAAGTCCGAAAAATAATTTTAACTAGTTTAAGTATTCGGACACATCAACATTCCTAATTCTCTTCTTATAAAATCAAATCGTTCTTCACTTAGAGGTTTTGTAAAGATATCGGCTAGTTGATGTTTAGTATCAATGAACTCTATAATTATATCATGATTAGTAACATGATCTCGTATAAAATAATGTCTAATATCAATATGTTTTGTTCTTGAGTGTTGTATAGGCTTCTTTGTTAAGCATATTGCACTTGTGTTATCACATTTAATGGGAATATTTTTAAGATGAACTTTATAATCTTCTAAGGTATTTTTCATCTATACAACTTGTGCACAGCATGCACTTGCTTTAATATATTCAGCTTCGGTTGTCGATAGTGCAACCGAGTTTTGTTTCTTAGATGACCAGGAAACAAGGGCATGCCCTAAGAATTGACATGTTCCTGATGTGCTTTTTCTATCTAATCTACAGCCAGCAAAGTCCGCATCAGCATAAGCAATTAACTCAAGATTCTCTGATTTTGGGTACCATAATCCTAGATTTATGGTACCATTAAGATATCTGAGTATTCTTTTAACTGCTTTGAGATGAGATATCTTAGGGTTTGATTGAAATCTAGCACAAAGTCCTACATTGAACATGATGTCTGGTCTAGTTGCAGTGAGGTAAAGTAAACTTCCTATCATACCCCTATAAGTTTTTTGATCGAAGCTTTCTCCACTTTCATCAATTTCTAACTTAGTGGAGGTGCTCATAGGAGTGTTAATAGCTTTTGAGTTATTCATATTAAACTTCTTTAGTAAATTCATAGCATATTTAGTTTGACTAATAAAGATGTCATTGCTTAGTTGTTTGATTTGTAAACCTAAGAAGAATGTTAACTCTCCCATTAAACTCATTTCAAATTCAAGACTCATAGTTTTAGCAAAAGATTCACAGAGAGATTCATTCGTAGAACCAAAGATAATATCATCAACATAAATTTGAACAATGAGAAAATTGTTTTCAAAGTTCTTAATGAATAATGTAGTATCAACCTTGCCTTTTATGAAATTATTTTCAATAAGAAAAGAACTAAGTCTCTCATACCAAGCTCTTGGAGCTTGTTTTAAACCATAGAGAGCTTTAGTTAATCTAAACACATGATTAGGGAGAATATTATTTTCAAATCTAGGAGGTTGTTCAACATAGACTTCTTCGGAAATAAAGCCATTAAGAAAAGCGCTTTTAACATCTATTTGAAACAACTTAAAATTATTACTACTAGCGTAGGCAAGGAGCATCCTTATGGCTTCTAATCGAGCCACAGGAGCGAAGGTTTCTTCGTAATCGATACCTTCTTCTTGGTTGAAACCCTTGGCCACTAATCTAGCCTTGTTTGTAACCACGATACCATTTTCATCTTGCTTGTTTCTAAAGACCCATTTAGTACCAATAACTAAATGGTCATTTGGCCTAGGAACAAGCGTCCACACCTCATTTCTCTCAAATTGATTCAGTTCATCTTGCATTGCGATAATCCATGAATCATCTTTCATGGCTTCGTCAACACATTTGGGTTCAATTTGGGAGAGAAAGGCGGCGTTCGCATAAAAATTTTTAAGAGAAGATCGTGTTTGAACTCCCTTTGACGTGTCTCCTAAAATTAGCTCCTTAGGATGAGCATCTACATACTTCCAATCCTTGGGTAAGGATGTTTCAGAAGTGGATGCATCCAAGTTGCTAGTTGGAGAAGGGGTTTCATTTAAATTTAAGGAATCAAAATTAACATCATCATCAAGATCATTTTTCCTAATTTCGGAAATCTCATTGAAAACAACATGAATGGATTCTTCAATAATTAAAGTTCTTTTATCGAAGATACGAAAAGCTTTAGAAACCGAAGAATAAACAAGAAAGATTCCTTCATCGGATTTAGCATCAAATTTTCCTAAGTTATCTTTTTCATTTAAGATAAAACACTTACACCCAAAGACTTTAAAATATGAAACATTGGGTTTTTTGTTATTCCATAACTCATAAGGAGTTTTGGTGAGTAAGGGTCTTACTAGAACTCTATTCAAAATATAGCATGCAGTGTTTACGGCTTCGGCCCAAAAGTATTTGGGTAGGCTATGTTCATTCAACATGGTTCTTACCATTTCTTGTAAATTTTGATTTTTTCTTTCTACTACCCCGTTTTATTGAGGATTTCTTGGAGTAGAGAAATTATGGTTGTATCCATTGAGTTCACAGAATTCTTGGAAATCATGGTTTTGAAATTCTCCACCATGATCACTTCTTATTGATGAAATCATGGAACCCTTCTCATTTTGAACAAGTTTACAAAACTTGGTAAAATATCTAAAGCATTCATTTTTTTGTTTTAAGAAGTAAGTCCATGTATATCTGCTATAGTCATCAACAATGACAAAGGCGTATTTGCTACCTCCTAGACTCGATGTAGAGATTGGTCTGAACAAGTCCATATGGATCAATTGTAAGGGCCTAGAGGTACTTATTTGATTTTTAGTTTTGAAACTACCCTTAATTTGTTTACCTAATTGGCAAGCATCACATACATTATCTTTGATGAACTTGATATGAGGAATTCCTCTTACAAGTTCTTTAGATGATATTTGAGTGATTAGTTTCATGCTAGCATGACCTAATCTTCTATGTCATAGCCAAGCATCCTTATTTAAAACCGAAAAACACATTTCATTACACAAATCATTGATGTCAATAGTATATACGTTATTTTGTTTTAATGCAATCATAGACATGTTTTTATGTGGTTTTTCAATGATACAAGCATTAGATTCGAATTTGACAATGTATCCTTTATCACATAATTGACTAATGCTCAAGAGGTTATGTTTTAAACCATCAACTAACAAAACATCTTCAATAAAGAAGTTGGATTTGTTACCTATGGTTCCTTTGCCAATAATTTTACCCTTGTTATTGTCTCCGAAGGTGACATAGCCTTCGTCTATGCTAGTGAGCTTAGAGAATTGAGATGGATCTCCGGTCATATGCCTTGAGCATCCACTATCAAGGTACTATCTCTTGCTCTTAGCTTGCGATGGTGTGGGTTTCTACAAGAAAGGATGATTTTTAGGTACTCATTTGCTTTTGGGTGCCTCAAAGATAGATCTACATTGTTTATCATGTTGTATAGAGTTTATCATGGTTCCTTTAGGAACCCAAGTCAGTTTGTTTGAACTTATTTTCTTGAATGGACAATAATGCGTCTTGTGTCCAAATTTGCAACAAAAGTTGCATTTGGTTTGGTGTTGAACATGTAAGATGGGGCATTTTATGAAGGTGGTTGGATTTAGGTGAGGACTTCTCACAAATCCAATTCCACTCCTTTTTGGAACGTGACCCTTGTTTGCAAGGATCATGTTCAATGACTTGCTACCAACCTCGAATTTCTTCAAGGTGTCCTTAAGTAGCAGGTTTTCTTTTTGGAGAGTTTCTAGATCATGACATTTGATACATGAATTTAAATTATCATGATATTCAATTTTTAACTTATCAAAATCACAAGTAAGACTATCATGCTCCTTTTTCAGCAGTTTGTATTTTCTATTGATAATCTTACATTCATCAAATAAGTCATGGAAGGCATTTAATAATTCATCGAAAGATAAATCTGCATCTAATAAATTTGTTACCTCCTCTCCGATGGCCATTAAGGCATTATGAGCAACTTGCTCGGTGTTGGACTTGTTGAATCTCGGATTTTGATGATATAATCAATTGGTTGGTTAATTGATCTAATCCATATTATTGAGTTAAGTATGCAGGATTTACTACGATAATCAGAAAACATAAAGCAAGGATACCGGAGTCGAGCTCGATGGACGTTTAAGAGACCGAAGAATCATCGGAGATGCTGCCGGAACCATCCGAGAAGAAATCGGGAACATGTCGGAAGTTCGCCGAAGAAATCGTCGGAGGCTCGCGGAGATCACCGAGAAGGCTCGGCTACTCGTTAAAGTCATCACAAAGATTGGGAGCTTGCAGGGAGTCCGTCGGAAGAAGTTCGTCGGAAAGCTCGCCGGAACAAGACTCGACGTTCGCGGTTGAAAATTTGCTTAGGATGTTTTTTTATGTTATGTAGTTCACCTGTAATTAGGATTAGGATTAAGAGATAATCCTATATCCTGGTTAGGGGCCAACTGGGCCCAAAGTCAAATTTGGTTTGGGCGAAAAATAAGCCAAACCAATGAATCGGAAAGCCAGGCGGTGGAACCGCCTGGCTGGGCGGTGAAACCGCCCAGCACCCGAGTGCTGGGTGGTGACACCTCCTTGGCTGGGCGGTTGCACCGTCCAGCACCCGAGTGCTGGGCGGTGGCACCGCCTGGCTGGGCGGTGGAACCGCCAGCACTGGGAACCCTAAGAGAATTCAAATTTTGGGCTCCAAAATTTGATTCCTCTTGAGGCCTATAAATACCCCTCAAATCTCAGCTGAGGTTACAACTTTTGAGAAGCATTTTGATTGAGAGAAAAGTCTTAGAAAGTCTTAGCAAGCCTTGTTTTCAATTTGCTAGAGAGTTCTCCTCCTTCTTTTTTATTGGAAATTTGTAAGAGGTTGAGCTGCTTGTAAAAGGTTGTAAGAGGGGTATTTACCCTTCCATTTTCAAGAGACTTGCTAGTGGAAGGTGGGAGCCTCATCGAAGAGGGGCCTCGCAAGTGGAGTAGGTCATTTGACCGAACCACTCTAAAAATCGGCGTAATCTCTGGTTTGCTTTTTATTATTGTCATTTACATTACTGCAAATCTTCTTACTGCTTTAGTTCCTTATTACTCTTGCTGCGCATTTTCAAGAATACGCCTTCAAGTTAAATTTCTCAAGTTTCGTTCTTAACGTACGAAAGATTTTATTAAAATCGTAGTTTTAATCCGCTGCACTAATTCACCCCCCCTCTTAGTGCCGCTCCGATCCTAACAAGTGGTATCAGAGCAAGGTTATCTCTCATATTTGGTTTAATACCCAAGAGAGATGGCTTACTCCGGCATGCAAGAGGGCCATTCTATTGCACGACCACCTTTGTTTAATGGGTCGGATTACACATATTGGAAGACTCGCATGAGAATCTTCCTCATTTCTATGGACTTTGAGCTTTGGTCTATTGTCGAGAATGGATTTCAAAAATCTTCTCTTCCGATGAGCGAATGGAATGAATCGGAGAAGAAGGTTTTTGCTTTAAATGCAAAGGCTATGAATGCCTTGTTTTGTGCACTAGACAAAAACGAATTTAATCGTGTTTCAATGTGTGATTCGGCTTTTGATATTTGGAGAACTCTTGAGGTCACTCATGAAGGCACTAGCCGAGTGAAAGAGTCCAAAATCAACATCCTTGTGCACTCTTACGAACTTTTCCGAATGAAACCAAGTGAGTCCATCGGAGACATGTACACCCGGTTTACGGATGTCATCAATGGACTCAAAGCTCTTGGTAAAGATTTTACTAACTTTGAACTAGTAACTAAAATCTTAAGATCCCTCCCTAAAAGTTGGGATCCAAAAGTTACGGCCATTCAAGAGGCCAAAGACCTTAAAGCATTCCCTCTTGAAGAACTCATTGGGTCTCTAATGACCTACGAAATGACATGTCAAGCTCATGACGAGCTCGAGAACCCCCTTCCAAAGAACAGGAAGGATATGGCACTCAAATCACAAGAAGACCACTTGAAAGGAACATCAAGTGATGAGGACAGTGACAATGACATTGCACTTTTGACTCAAAAGTTTAAAAAATATTTAAGAAAGAACAGATTTAAAAATAATACAAAAAATAAATTTGAACAAAAGAAGGACCAAGTGATTTGCTATGAATGCAAAAAACCGGGACACTACAAGAACGATTGTCCTCAAGCCAAAAAGAGGACATCAAAGAAGAAGGCGTTCAAGGCAACGTGGGATGATTCAAGCGCATCCGAAGAAGAGGAGTCCAACACCGAGCAAGTTGCTCATTACGCGCTAATGGCGTTAGGAGAAGAGGTATGCGATTTATTTAATGAAGATTTATCTTTTGAAGAACTGTCTATCGCTTTTCATGAATTATTTGATGAATGTAGAACTGTTAGCAAGAAGTTAAGTATCTTAAAGAAAGAGCATGCTTTGCTACAAGATAAGTTTGATAGTCTTCAAACTCCTCCATGCTCTAAGTGTAAGCACTTAGAAGCAATAAAAAATGAAAACTTGCTTCTTAAGGAAACCTTAAACAAGTTTAAGGTTGGTAGCAAAGGATTAGATATGATCCTTGCACACAAGGGTCACATCGCAAATAGAAATGGAATTGGATTTGTAAAAGGATTACATCAAAATCCTACCACTTTCATAAAAGGACCTACATTACATGTTTCCTCTTATATGAAATGCAACTTTTGTTGCAAATCCGGACATATTGCCTACAAATGCCCATTTAGGAAAATTAGTTCACAAAAATTAATATGGGTCCCTAAAGGAACTATAAATAATTCAATAATAAATAACAAAGTTAGTGGGTCAATTTTTGAGGCACCCAAAATCAAATGGGTACCTAAAAATCATCCTCTTTTGTAGACAAACCCACAAGCTAGGAGCAAGAGATGGTATCTCGATAGTGGATGCTCAAGACATATGACTGGAGATCCATCTCATTTCTCTATGCTCACTAGCAAAGAAGAAGGGTACGTTACCTTCGGAGACAACAACAAGGGCAAAATCATTGGCAAGGGAACTATTGGTAACAAATTTAATTTTTCCATTGATGATGTCTTACTAGTTGATGGATTGAAACATAATCTCTTGAGTATTAGTCAACTATGCGATAAAGGTTACATCGTTAGATTTGAATCAAATATGTGCATTATTGAAAAACCAAATCATAACATAACTATGATTGCTTTAAAACAAAATAATGTCTATACCATCAATCTTGATGAACTAAGTAATGAAATGTGCTTCTCCGCCGTAAATGATGATGCTTGGCTTTGGCATAGGAGATTAGGCCATGCAAGCATGAAAACAATATCTAAGATCTCATCTCAAGAATTAGTACGAGGAATTCCAAATATAAAGTTTATTAAGGACAAAGTATGCGATGCATGTCAACTAGGCAAACAAATAAAAACAAGCTTCAAACCAAAAAATCAAATTAGCACTACTAGACCATTACAATTGATCCATTTGGACTTATTTGGACCAATTGATACAACAAGTCTAGGTGGAAGCAAATATGCTTTTGTGATTGTGGATGACTACTCTAGATACACTTGGACCTATTTCTTAGCTCACAAAAGTGATTGCTTCAAGTGTTTCTCTAAATTTTGTAAACTCACTCAAAACGAAAAAGGCTTCATGATTTCATCAATTCGGAGTGATCACGGTGGTGAATTCCAAAACCGTGACTTTCAAAATTTTTGCGAGAGTAATGGGTACAATCACAACTTCTCAACTCCAAGAAATCCTCAACAAAATGGAGTAGTTGAAAGGAAAAATAGAAACCTACAAGAAATGGCAAGAACTATGTTGAATGAACAAAGTTTACCTAAGTACTTTTGGGCCGAAGCCGTAAATACGGCTTGCTACATCATGAATAGAGTTCTAATAAGACCATCCTTATCCAAAACTCCCTATGAATTATGGAATAACAAAAAACCAAACATCTCCTATTTTAAAGTTTTTGGTTGTAAATGCTTTATTTTAAATGAAAGGGATGCTTTAGGAAAATTTGACGCTAAATCCGATGAAGGCATCTTTCTTGGTTACTCTTCCGTTTCTAAAGCTTTTCGGGTTTTTAATAAAAGAACTTTAGTAATTGAAGAGTCTATTCATGTAGTTTTTAATGAAATTTCCAATTTAAAGAAAAATGATTTTGATGATGATCTTGGTTTTGATAATTTGAATTTAAATGAACCCTCTCCTCAAAATAGCCATTTGAATGCATCTTCTTCCGAAATTTCTTTACCAAAAGAATGGAAGTATGTAGATGCTCATCCAAAAGAGCAAATTATAGGAGATACATCAAAAGGGGTTCAAACTCGTTCTTCTTTCAAAAATTTTTGTGCTAACGCCGCTTTCCTTTCTCAAATTGAACCTAAATGCATTGACGAAGCCTTAAAAGATGATTTTTGGATCATTGCAATGCAAGAAGAATTGAACCAATTTGAGAGGAATGAGGTATGGAAGCTTGTTCCTAGACCAAGTGACCACTTAGTCATAGGTACTAAGTGGGTCTTTAGAAACAAGCAAGACGAAAATGGTATTGTGGTTAGAAACAAGGCTAGATTAGTGGCCAAAGGTTTCAACCAAGAAGAAGGTATCGATTACGAAGAAACCTTCGCTTCCGTGGCTCGATTAGAAGCCATAAGGATGCTCCTTGCCTATGCTAGTAGTAATAATTTTAAACTATTTCAAATGGATGTTAAAAGTGCTTTCTTGAATGGTTTTATTTCCGAAGAAGTATTTGTCGAACAACCTCCCGGATTTGAAAATTCTCTTCTTCCTAATCATGTATTCAAATTGACTAAAGCTCTCTATGGCTTAAAACAAGCTCCTAGAGCTTGGTATGAAAGGCTTAGTTCCTTTCTTATTTTAAATAATTTTACCAAAGGCAAGGTTGATACTACATTGTTTATTAAACATTTTGAAAATAATTTTCTTATTGTGCAAATTTATGTTGACGATATTGTGTTTGGCTCTTCGGATGAATCACTATGTGAATCATTTGCCAAATGTATGAGTCTTGAATTTGAAATGAGTTTAATGGGTGAATTAACTTTCTTTTTGGGATTACAAATCAAACAACTTAGTGATGGTATTTTTCTTAACCAATCCAAATATACATTAGAATTGTTAAAACGATTTAACATGGATAATTCAAAAAGCAATAAACACCCCTATGAGTACTGCGACTAAGTTAGATATGGATGAAAATGGTGAAAGTTTCGATCAAAAAACATATAGGGGAATGATAGGTAGTCTACTCTACCTCACTGCGACTAGACCGGATATTATGTTTAGTGTAGGACTATGCGCTAGGTTTCAATCAAATCCTAAATTATCTCATCTCAAAAGTGTTAAAAGAATATTTAGGTATCTTAAAGGAACTCCAAATTTAGGATTATGGTATCCAAAATCTGAAAAATTTGATTTAATAGCCTATGCGGATGCCGATTTTGGCGGATGCAGAATAGATAGAAAAAGTACATCCGGAACATGCCAATTTTTAGGACATGCACTTGTTTCTTGGACTTCCAAGAAACAAAATTCAGTTGCACTATCTACGGCAGAAGCCGAATACATTGCTGCGAGTGCATGCTGTGCACAAGTTGTTTGGATGAAAAACACATTAGAAGACTATGGAATTCACTTTAAAAATATTCCCATAAAATGTGATAATACTAGTGCCATATGCCTTACTAAAAATCCAATTCAGCACTCTAGAACTAAGCACATCGACGTTAGGCATCACTTCATACGCGATCATGTTCTTAACAATGATGTTGTTCTAGAATTCATTGACACAAAGCATCAATTAGCAGATATATTTACAAAAGCGTTGAATGAAGATCAATTTGAATTCATTCGAAGGGAATTAGGCATGCTAAATTGTCCCTAAAATGAACTTCACAAAAAGGACTCATTCTTTTCCTATTCGTTTATGAATTTGAATTCTTCCTTCTTCTTCAAAATGATCCATTAAAGTATAAATTATGATCTTGAGGGAAGAAGCTAAACAAAAGGAAGGAAGACATTTTTTTTTTCTTTTTTCCCGCGTGATGCCAGCGGTGGCACCGCCAGATTCGGCGGTGGCATCGATTGGCGCTCGGGCGCCAGGCGGTGACACCGACCAGTTTGGCGGTGACACCGACCGAGTCATCCTTTTAACCCGAGGGGTTAGGGCCGGCGGTGACACCGCCCCCAACCCGAAGAGAGACTTCTCCAAAACCCTCTCCCATTCCCTCTAACCCTCATTCTAACCCTTAGAAACATTGGAGAAGGATTCTTGGTGGTCCAAGCTTTCCATCTCTCAACATAATCTCCACAAGGTAACTCTTGAAATCCCACCTTTCTTTTCTCTTTCTCTTGCTTATTTTCTTTTAACAATTGGTATCATCATCTTGTCTAGAAAATGGCTCCAAAGAGATCAAAAGGAATAAGGATTGAAGGAGATTCATATAACCATGACCTTTTTAGATCAAAAGAGGTAGCCCTTAGCTTTCCAAAATTTGAAACACGATGTGTCCATAAGGCAAAATACATTGATTTGGATGAACTAGAGGACTTAGATCCCATTAAGTGGTTTGCCCAACTAGAAGCTCTACCTCTACTACAAATAGATGAACCAATCTATCCACGGTTAGTAAGATTGTTCTATACCAACCTATATGAAGACAATGATAGCCTAAGCACCTACATTCTAGGGACACCCATTAGAATTTTTGACAGCACCATTTGTGAGATTATTGGCATAACTGAACAAGATAGGGGATGCTATTTTAAAGGTAAATGGGATGTCAAAAAAATAGGAGCAACCTATTCCGACGCCGTGAAAATAATTTTTGCAAATCCAAACCTTGACTTCCTACCCAAGAGTTGTGAACACTTAATGCCTTTCAACTCCAAAATTCTTCATCACATTATCACGAGCATCATATTCCCCAAACAATTTCATCTTGACGAAGTAAGTCAATTAGAGATAGGAACCATGTATTGGATTATGACCGGTCAGCCTAATTGTTTCGGGTACTTGATTCGCCAACACATGCAGGAAATTATGACTAAGGATACTATATTGCCATATGGGAGGTTAATCACTAGAATTCTTCATGCCTATGACATTTGCATTCCACCCAATGAAGAATCTATTCAAAATGATCGATATAACATAATAAATAAAAACCTGCTACAAAAAAAACTTAGGTGCACTTTTAGCAATGGCATATGGGTTAGGCAGCCTAGAAGGACGGATCAAATTCCTACACCAATAGAACAACCCGAAACACCAATTCTTATGGGAAATGAATCTCCTTCTCCTAGTCTCGTAGGAGCAGCACCTTCAGCTCCTGTTTCCTCTTCTGAAGATATCATTATGGCAGAGCTATCTCAGATCAAATCACAGCAAGAACAAATTCAGAATCAACAAGTTGAAATTTTGAAGACACTACGTCATATGAATGAAAAACTAGATATCATGTATCAGCACTGTGGATTACCTCCTAAGGATTAAATTGATGTATCTTTTTATTCTGTCCTGTTTGCTGTTACTGTCATCGATTGTACGATAACTGATCTTTCCTTTAGATAACTACTGTCTTAATCTGCATAGATGATGATGTCTTTTGGATAAACTATTTCTGGCAAATTTGAATGAAGAACTTTGATAAATGCTAAACCTTTTTTCTATGATCATCAATTAGCTAGCTTGTCTCTTTTTGTTGATGACAAAGGGGGAGAAGTGATGACTTACACCAGAACGATAGCATGGCTAAATATGAATTATAAAAACTTGTGTGATATGAATGTCTTATATGACTTGCAAATTCTTGAGTATATCACAAGATTAATATCATGAAAATCATTATCTTCTATCGTAGCGAAACTCGTCCCGTATCATTTAACTTATGATTTTCATCGAAGTTTCGTACTCATTAATTGTTTAAGAAGGATAACGATAAAGTTCCACGATTAGAACTTATCGGGTTATGCTTGAATCCAATGGGATGGAATTCAAGTGTTTGTTTTTATCTTCTCATAATATGGCATATAGATAGGGGGAGTTGTGTTTAACTCCGTTATCAATTGATTGTCATCATCAAAAAGGGGGAGATTGTTGAATCTCGGATTTTGATGATATAATCAATTGGTTGGTTAATTGATCTAATCCATATTATTGAGTTAAGTATGCAGGATTTACTACGATAATCAGAAAACATAAAGCAAGGATACCGGAGTCGAGCTCGATGGACGTTTAAGAGACCGAAGAATCATCGGAGATGCTGCCGGAACCATCCGAGAAGAAATCGGGAACATGTCGGAAGTTCGCCGAAGAAATCGTCGGAGGCTCGCGGAGATCACCGAGAAGGCTCGGCTACTCGTTAAAGTCATCACAAAGATTGGGAGCTTGCAGGGAGTCCGTCGGAAGAAGTTCGTCGGAAAGCTCGCCGGAACAAGACTCGACGTTCGCGGTTGAAAATTTGCTTAGGATGTTTTTTTATGTTATGTAGTTCACCTGTAATTAGGATTAGGATTAAGAGATAATCCTATATCCTGGTTAGGGGCCAACTGGGCCCAAAGTCAAATTTGGTTTGGGCGAAGAATAAGCCAAACCAATGAATCGGAAAGCCAGGCGGTGGAACCGCCTGGCTGGGCGGTGACACCTCCTTGGCTGGGCGGTTGCACCGTCCAGCACCCGAGTGCTGGGCGGTGGCACCGCCTGGCTGGGCGGTGGAACCGCCAGCACTGGGAACCCTAAGAGAATTCAAATTTTGGGCTCCAAAATTTGATTCCTCTTGAGGCCTATAAATACCCCTCAAATCTCAGCTGAGGTTACAACTTTTGAGAAGCATTTTGATTGAGAGAAAAGTCTTAGAAAGTCTTAGCAAGCCTTGTTTTCAATTTGCTAGAGAGTTCTCCTCCTTTTTTATTGGAAATTTGTAAGAGGTTGAGCTGCTTGTAAAAGGTTGTAAGAGGGGTATTTACCCTTCCATTTTCAAGAGACTTGCTAGTGGAAGGTGGGAGCCTCATCGAAGAGGGGCCTCGCAAGTGGAGTAGGTCATTTGACCGAACCACTCTAAAAATCGGCGTAATCTCTGGTTTGCTTTTTATTATTGTCATTTACATTACTGCAAATCTTCTTACTGCTTTAGTTCCTTATTACTCTTGCTGCGCATTTTCAAGAATACGCCTTCAAGTTAAATTTCTCAAGTTTCGTTCTTAACGTACGAAAGATTTTATTAAAATCGTAGTTTTAATCCGCTGCACTAATTCACCCCCCCTCTTAGTGCCGCTCCGATCCTAACAGGACTCCTCTTATTTGGACGCGCTCGAATCATCCCATGTTGCTTTGAGCGCCTTCTTCTTTGTTGTCTTCTTTTTGGCTTGAGGACAGTCACTCTTGTAGTGTCCCGGCTTTTTGCACTCATAGCAAATAACTTGATCTTTCTTGGGTTCAAGTTTATTTTTAGTATCATTCTTAAACTTGTTTCTTTTAATGAACTTTTTAAATTTTCTTGTTAGAAGTGCCAAGTCATCGTCACAGTCCTCATCACTTGAGTTTTCTCTCAAGTGGTCTTCTGAAGTTTTAAGTGTCATATCCTTCCTATTCTTTGGAAGGATGTCTTCTTGCTCTTCATGAGCTTTACAAGTCATCTCGTAGGTCATTAATGACCCGATTAGTTCTTCAAGAGGGAAGTTGTTTAGATCTTTTGCCTCTTGAATAGCAGTGACTTTAGGATCCCAACTCTTAGGAAGGGATCTTAGAATCTTATTTACGAGCTCAAAATCCGAAAAACTTTTTCCGAGTCCTTTTAGACCATTGACGACATCCGTGAAACGGGTAAACATGTCGCCAATGGTCTCACTCGGTTTCATCCGGAAAAGTTCGAAAGAGTGTAACAAAAGATTGATTTTTGACTCTTTCACTCTACTTGTGCCTTCATGAGTCACTTCGAGTGTGTGCCAAATATCAAATGCAGTTTCACAAATCGAAACACGATTAAACTCGTTTTTATCAAGTGCGCAAAATAAGACATTCATAGCCTTTGCATTGAGAGCGAAAGCCTTCTTCTCCAAATCATTCCAATCGATCATTGGAAGAGAAGACTTCGAAAAACTATTTTCGACAAGATTCCAAAGTTCAAAATCCATAGAAATAAGAAAGATTCTCATTCGGGTCTTCCAATAGGTGTAGTCCGTCCCATTGAACATGGGTGGACGTGTAATAGAATGGCCCTCTTGGTTTCCGGCGTAAGCCATCCCTCTTGGGTTTTAATCCGTTTGAGAGTTAACCGGGCTCTAATACCAATTGTTAGGATCGAGAGCACTAAGAGGGGGGGGGGGTGAATTAGTGCAGCGGAAATTTTTCAGTGATTAAAACGAAAGCTGCGTTTGTTCGATAAAAAATGATTTACGTCTAAGTGCAGATTTAGAAAGTTCCGAACTTAGAAACTTGTTCGTAAGATTGTAGAAGGCAGTAAGCAGTTATGATTGAAATTGGAACGTAAACGTAAACTGAAATATGATGAACGTACGAGAAAAGTCGATTTATGTCTAAATGCAGATTCGGAAAATTCTAAACTTATTCGTAAGATCGCAGAAGGCAGTAAACAGTTATGATTGAAATCAAAACATAAACGTAAACTGAAATATGATGATTGTACGAGAAAACCCGATTTACGTCTAAACGCAGATTTACGTCTGAACCTTGAAACTCGTTCGTAAAATCACAGAGGCAGTAAGCTATTGAGAAGTTTGCAGTGAAAGTAAAATACTCAAAGGAAATGCAAACCGAGATTTAGAGTGGTTCGGTCAATCTTGACCTACTCCACTTTTGGCTTCCTCCACCGTCGAGGTCACCGACGTCAACTAGAGGCCTTCCTTCAATAGGCGAAGGCCAACCACCCTCTTACAGATTCACTCCTTTTGACGGGCTTAGGAAACAACCCTTACAGAAGTTTTCTCTCCTCTCTTTACAACTCAAACTTGAAGAATAGAAAGAGGAG
This sequence comes from Musa acuminata AAA Group, assembly GCF_036884655.1. Classification (NCBI taxonomy): domain Eukaryota; kingdom Viridiplantae; phylum Streptophyta; class Magnoliopsida; order Zingiberales; family Musaceae; genus Musa; species Musa acuminata. Next base: position 35,281,797 of record NC_088332.1, on the reverse strand, counting down.
AACTAGCAGTTTTGAGCTCTAAGAAACACAAAAAGACAGCAAGATTTCGAGTGTGTGTTATGTGCTTTCAGTGCTGAATGGGTGGGGTATTTATAGGCCCCAACCCAGTTCAAATTTGGAGCTCAAATCTGTCAATTCCCGGAATTCCGGGATCAGGCGGTTGCACCTCCTGACTGGGGCAGTTGCACCGCCTGGCAGAGCTCGAAGACTGAGCCTTTGGGCGGTGCCACCTCTGTCAGGGGCGGTTGCACCTCTCTGCCAGAGCTCGAAGACTGAGCTCAGGCGGTTGCACCGCATGACTAGGGAGGTTGCACCGCCTGGCAGAGCTCGAAACTTGAGCTCTGGCGATGCTACCTCTTGACAGAAGAGGTTGCACCGCCCAGTCTCGCTCGGAGACTGAGCCCAGGGCGGTGCCACCTCTTGGCTGGGGCGGTTGCACCGCCCAGTCTCGCTGAGAGACATAGCCTGGGCGGTGCTACCTCCTGGCTTGGGCGGTTGCACCTCCCACAGCAATAAGGGTCCGAATGGGTTAATCCATTCGGCCCAATTTGATTCTTTCAGGGGCCCAATTGCCCTAAGATTAAGCTAATGGGATCACCTCCCATTTCTAACTTAATCAATGTGCTAACTACGATTATTTCCTAAGACATATTCTGCAACTTGCTCCGGTGCGTCAATCGCTTCTTCCGGCGAGTTTCCGGCGAACTTCCGTCGATCATCCAACAAACCCTCGGTGATCCTCCTGCGGACTTCCGGCAAACTCTTGGACTTGCGACGATCCACTTGGCAAGTTCCGACGAGCTCCTTTGGCAAGCTTCTGGACTTCTCGGATTTGTTCCCGTAGAACCTCCGACGACTGTCCGAACTTCCGTCGAGCTCTTTAACTCCTAACGTGATCATTGTCATGACTCCGGCGCAACTCCTGCTGCATGTCTTACTTTCATCGTAGTTAATCCTGCACACTTATCTCAACACACAGATTAGACAACCAATTTGACAATTGACTTCATCATCAAGATCCGAGATTCAACATAAGCTCATTTGGCCATATTGGACTATATTAGGAACTATCAGTTTATTCATGAATAATAATTCAAATCAATTCAAGGCATATTCATGCGTTATCTACATTTATGAATTAGGAATATGAATATTATTTAATATATTTAATAAATTTATTCTCTTTGTACTTGGTCTTTGTACTATATAAATAAGGCTGACTCCCTTAATAAGGGGGTAATTGAGAAGTATAATCATCTTTCAACACTGCTAAGTATTTTATTTTTAAATTCTTGCAAGAACTTTGGAACTTATCAAGCTTTTCTACTTATGGTGTTCAAAACTAAAAAAATCTTTACTTTGCCTTTCAACTTATTAAACTTCTTGGTTTGTAGCGTTTTAAGAGAATCAAAGTACTGTTCTAATTATTTCATCAATTTTTTTATTAATAAAGTGATTAGAATAATTTTTCTTACTTCAATCTTGAACGATCCGTCTTGTTTCAATTCGTTGGATGGTGTCAATTTGCATTCTATATGTATCATAGCTCTTTAGCTATCAGGATATATGGTTGTTAAATAAATAATAAATAAAAAGAATGTGTATTATGTCATACGTGTCATCACTCACGTGATTAGCTTACAAGACACCTATGACTAACATATATCAGGTCAAGTGCATGTCAAATATCTTAAACATCTAACCAAACTTTAATAATAAGTTAGAATAATTGATATACCTTCACCTTCTTGATCAACTTAGTGCTATATTCCATAATTATATTAGTAGGTGACAATCTTTTATGGAAAACTTCTTTTGGATTTTTTTGAAAAAATTCTTTTATTATCTTGTATAATTTTAATATCGAGAAAATAAATTATTAGGCTCGATCATCTTAAACTTCTTCTTCATAGAGTATTTAAAATCTTTAATCATATAGTTACTATTTCTTGTAAAAATTAAATCATTTACATATAAGAATACAAATAAGATTTCTCCATTAGCGTTAAATTTCAAATAGAGAGCATGTTCATGTGAAGATTTTAAAAAATATTTTGAATAAAATAAGCCTTGTTTAAGCCTATAAAGAGCTCTCTTTAATTTATATATATTATCTTCTTATTCATGAATAATAAAACCAAGGGGTTATTGAATATATATCTCTTCTTCAATAAATCTATTAAGAAATACTGATTTGACATTTATTTATAAAACTTTTCATTTCATTTGAGCTATTAGGGAGATACGTAATCTTATTGGTCTCCAATCAAGTAACTGATATGAATACTTCTTCATAGTTAATCTCATATTATTGTTTATATCTCTTTACAACTAATTGGACCTTGTATTTCTCCACTTTCTTTTATGTATTTATTTTTATTTTGAAGATCTACTTAGCACCGACCGCTTGGTAGTCTTCTCGAAGTATAGTAAACTCCTATATATCATTTTTATTAATAGCACAAATTTCTTCGTTCCTAGCTTATCGTTATTTTTTTTCCCTATAAGGTTCTTGGAAGGATAATGGATTATATCCTTTAAAAAAATAAAAAAAAGCTCATTATTGTTAATATCAATCCTTTAAGTCACATCAATCGGACTTCTTGAATCATGTGACCTAACTGATCTAAATGATGATTCAAGTAGAGACTCTTTAGTGCTTGCTTGTATTATATCATCCTCTTTTGAAGTTATAGTTTTTTATGCTGCTCATTATTTTTTTAATTTCAAATCTATTATTCATTAAACTCAATATCTCTTGATATCACAACTTTGTTTCTGATAGAATTGCAGAGTTTATAACCATTAAAATTCTCAGCATAATCTAACAAGATGCATTTCTAATTTTTATTCTTAAGTTTTGTTTTCTTTTCTTCTAGTACTTGGGCAAATACGACACTTCCAAAAATTCTCAAATGATTGACTCTTGGTTCCTATAAGCTCTATCCTTCTTCTAGTGTAACATTACTAATTTGTCTTATCAGAAACTTGTTAAGTAAATAAATTGTAGAATCAACAGCATCTCCCTAAAATTCTTTAGGAATTCTTATTTCCTTTAACATACATCAAATCATATTAAGTATAATCCTCTTTTTTTTTTTTAGACACTATTTTGTTAAGGTGTGTATAATATGATGAATTGATATAAAATTTTATTATTTTATAAAAAAATTTAAATTTATTTAATATATATTCACCATCCTTATCTATTCTTAAACATTTAATCTTACAACTACTTTATCTTACAATCAAATTCTTAAATTCTTTAAATTTACTTAAAACTTTTTTTTTTCTCTTTAACATGTAAACCTAAGTTTTTCTACTATAACCGAAAGTAAGAAGATACCAACTTCCTCTAAATGACATTGGACTGATAGGATCACAAACATCTAAGTGCACTAGATCAAAGGCTTTCTTTCTTATATGCTCATGACATATACTTTATATAATTTTGATGAACAATCAATTCTTAGCAATCATAACACCATATTATACTTCTTTAGAACTTTTAAAGCATCAAAATTTAAGTAAGCATATCTAAGATACCATAATATAGAATTATCCTTAATATCAATTTTAAAATAATTTGATTGATAAAAAAATACATAAATATAGAGGAAACATTCTGTTCTTCTATCATTTTCACATATGACTTTCACATAGAAAGTCATATCTTTCATCTCAATATCATAATCTTTTTTAAATAATTAACCTAACCTCAAAATATTATTTTTCATATAAGAACATAATAAATATCTTAAATATATAATTCTTTGCTATTGTTAAGTCCAAGAAAATTTTTGCCTTTGCCTCTTATTGATCTTTGAGATAGATCATCAAATGTACTATTGCTAAAATAACTTGTATCTATTTTGAAAAATAAAGTCTTTGATACCACACATGTTATTTGAAGCTCCTCGATACCATATCATAGTTTCTTTCATATTCTTATAAGTTATTAGAAAAATATGATTTTTATTCTTTTATTTTTTTAACAAAATTTGTTTTATCACTTGATTGTCAAGGTTATCATAAGTCACCTCCATCCATGTCCTTCTCTCATGAGTTGTTAGCCTTCCCTCACCCTCACCCTCCTCTCTTAGTTTGATTGTTTCGGGATCGATGGCTACTGAAGTTGAAGACTAGTTACGATTATCAAACTCCTCCAACTAAGCACGGGGTCCATGGTTTTACGAATTCTATAAGTTTTACTTGACTCGATTTCTATTATATTTCTTGAAACGTTTACTCTGATGAGAAGTTGAAGAGAATCTAATATTTAGTTATTACCTATAAAAACCGAGCGATCAATAGTGATGAAGCCATTGGCGGTGCAATTGCAATAAGAATAACATGCATACAATTTATTCTCTTTTGCACTGCACTTGCTTTTCTTGGACTTGGCTGATCGAGCATAACGATGGACTGTTGACTGGAAGCGACAATTTGAAGTGCCATGTAATGGAGGAAACTATTAATTAAAGCCTGAGACTCAAGTCAAGGTTTTGTTGTTCTGATGGTTGGTCTGTCGGGCGAGAGACATCTTGAAAGCTTCCAGGCCACTTCCAACCTCTGGCTTCGTCAAGTGCAAAGGGAATCCTCGTCACCTCGATGTCAGGGTTGATCTGATAACATCTCGCCACCATAGACATGCCTTTCTCCGAATGCTGCTTGGGAACCATGGAATGAGAATGAACTGTCAGATGGTGGTGAGGCCTTCTCGTGGCGCCCCTCTCTCTCTTGTGTGCGTTCTGATGGCCCCCCAAAGCCTGTGAGCTGAAGAATTTTCTCATGCAGAAGTTACACGAGAACATCTTTCGGTTTGGAGGTTGGGGTCGTGGAGAAGAAGAGCTTCCATCAGTTGGAGCGGTTCTCCTACCGAGTGTCAGATCCAGCCATGGTTGATGATCTCCGCGAAAGCTCTCACCGCCAATAGAACCAGTTGTTTGCTGTCCTGGCTTCTGATCCCTTGCCTCTTTTTCTACCACATCTCCATTTTCCATCTGCAAATAAACAAAGGATGGGAAGTTTTATAGCCTTTGTTAAACTGTGTTGATTCCCTATAAGAAGAAGAAGAAGAAGGTAAGTAAGAATAGAAGTGGGAACAACTGTAAGAGGGAATGGAACACTTATCAGTAGGAACAGAAGTGGCAATTGTAGCTGCACATGATCTATTTCTCCTACTGATGACCCACATGTTGGTGGTGCTTGTCAAAGCAGAAACCACTGTTTCATGTTGAACTGTTGCCCAAGTCAAACTTCAAGATTCCCTTGCATCTTTTTCCCTTATCAGTTCATCTCCACTTTATGTGGTTCTCTTCGACTCCCTCAAGAAACATGTCCACTACAACAAAAAATGATTTTATGCGGATAAGGGCCTGCAGTTATAAATATATAATAACAACGGTTCTTGTAATTTTCGTTTTGACTTATGTTTTTAACTATAGTAAAAATTAGATGAATCAAAAACTACAGTTCTTGAAGAATCGCAATTATAAATATCTAATAGCAACGATTCTTGTAACTATCATTTTAACTTATACTTTTAACTTCAGTTATTTAAAACTACAGTAATTAATGAATCAAAGACTACAGTTCTTGAAGAAGGAAAATTTATGTGGAAAGCAACATTTATCTTTTATTTTCTCTATATATTTTCATATCTTACTATCGACATAACAACAAAGTGAGGATTTTTTTCATTCACTATCATCAATATTATAGTTTCATTATTCATTATTCCCTGTCAGTAATATTATATTATGAATGTTTCATCATCTGTCGATGGTCGTTGCAAGGAAAACACTTCAACTTAATACCACTAATAAATATTTAAAAAAATTATTAACCATAAAATTTTTACAGCATATATTTATATTTACTATTAAAGATTATTATTGATTAAATTATTAAAAGATGATCAGTGCTTGGTAGATGAAGGCAACATAGGAGGGGGACATGGTACAACTCTCGCGCCCCCTCCTTCCTAACGATAGGGTTGTGGGTGAGACGTGCAGAGACAAAGTTAATCGAGTTAGTGGAGGCGACGATGACCCTTGCGCGAGGGCTACAGAAAATGACTAGTTCAATGGAGACAAGGGCAAAAAAATCTTTTCACGTAGTCAGAAGTGCTATGCAAAAAAATTTCCAAGTATTAGAGGCTTTTTCGAGAATTCACACTAGAAAATAATTTATCTAAAAGATCATCACTAATAATAATTTTAAATATATAAATTAATCATGAAAATATCATAAATCTTTATTTAATTTTTTATAAGAATCTTATCATTGTGATAATTGATATTTGAGTTGGTAATATCATTATCGTTATCACTAATTTTATTATTAGGAGGATCAAAACATAACACCATTTTTTATTATGTAGTTTTTAAATTTGAGGTATTATATATTAAATTAATAGTTTTGTCAAAATTATAAATAAATAAATTATAAATTATAAATTATTACTTCATAAATAAATTGATAGTATATTAGTTGCATCATTTTTAATCGCAGCCAAAAATATACTATTGCTGTAGTTTAGATCTATCATATTAATTTTATTTGCTTTTTAAAAACTAGATGATTAATAGGAAACATAATAAAGAAATCTAAAATAAAAGGAAAGAGATTTTTTTTTCCAACTCACCCCTCTTTTTTTTTGTTTTAAAGCTAAACTTTGCATATTAAGCATTGCGGCAAAAAGACAATAAGACACTAAGCATCCTTATGAAAGTACTTTGATCCATCTTGTAAGATAGGGCTAATTACATATAATTAGTTACTTTCAATCCCTCTATTTTCAAAAATTATATTAAGATTATATATATATGAAAATAAAATATTTAACCCTATTTCATCTCACATCGTCGACTCTACTAATGGAAATACTGCACGTGCTCAATGGTAAACTAAAGTGAGGTAGAGTCAACACGTACTCAATGATAAACCTCATGGTATTTTCATCAACAAAGTCGATAACGCGAAGAGAAACGAGGTTAAATATTTTATTTTCATAAGTATAGGGATCCTAATGTAACTTTTGAAAGTATAGGGAATGGGATGCTAATAGTAGTTAATTATCACGGTAATATATAATTAGCCCCTAAGGTATGATTTTTCTTTTTTAATTATAATTTTATTTTATTTTTTTTGTTTTAGGGTTTTTTTAGATTTTTTTTTTGTTAAGATCTATTTTAGCCCCTATGGTTTTGGTCATGAACCACTTAAGCCCTTATGATTTACTCATGTCTAAAATAATCCTATATTTTTAAAAACATAGCATATATGCCCCTCTCGTCAAGTCTGAGTTAATAGACATTAGAGTCACAATAAATCATTAAGTTTAATGACAGTATAATTTAAGTTTAAAAGAAGATTAAAGTTCATTTTAGCCCATGTGGTTTTGGTCATGGATCAAAGTCCTTATGATTCACTCGTATCTAAAATAACCCATATATTTTCAAAAACATAGAATATAAGCCTCTTCTGTTAAATTTGAGTTAATAGATGTTAGAGTCTGCTTACGTGGGATGCTGACTCATAATAAACTATTAATATAATGACACGTATAATTTAAGTTTAAAAAAATAAACTGAGACCACCATCAATGGCGAGAGGAGTCATGGAAGTAACTACCAACAACAACACCGAACCATTGCTACATAGCAGGGCATCGTACATGCGTAACCTCTCTCGTACTAACAACGAGCTTAGAAGCTTCTGGTCCTGCCTCAAGTGAATATGTGTCAACCAGTTCAACACTAGACATGTAGTGATCTCATAGTTCCTCTTCCTCTTCTTAGACGTCTTTATCCCCATCGCCTCCCACTTCATCCTCTCCTGGGCCCCCACCTGCCACGCCTATGACGTGGTGGTCCAACTCTACCTCGACTCCGCCTTCGGCCTCTCCTACCATTGCCTCTCTGCCTTTGTACGCCACTATAGCCTCTGCCACTCCTGCTTCCTCGTCAAGATGAACTTTAACCCTTTTTTAAATTTAAATTATATGTGTCATTATATTAATAGTTTATTATGAGTTAGCATGCTACGTAAACAAACTCTAACGTCTGTTTACTCAGACTTGACGAGAGGAGCCTATATGCTACGTTTTTTAAAGTGTATATGTTATTTTATACACAAGTAAACCATAAGAGTTTAAGTGATCCGTGATCAAAATCATATGGGCTAAAATGGATCTTAACCCCTTTTGAAAACTTAAATTATGTGTCATTAAACTTAATGGTTTATCATGAGTCAACATGTTATGTAAGCAAACTCTAAGATCTATTAACTCAAACTTGATGGGAATGATTTATGTTATGTTTTTAAAAATATATGAATTATTTTAGGCACAAGAAAATTATAAGGACTTAAGTGATTGATAGTCAAAATTGTAAAGGTTAAAATGGATCTTAATTTTTTTTTTCATTAAAATTATATCGATGAAATCACAAAAGCTAAAATAGATCTATGACCCTTTTTTTTCATTAAAATCATATCGCGTCGACGATCATCCGCTCCCAATCCGCCCCCTTCCGTCGCCCCGTGAAGAATCTACTGCCACCCCTCAGTACTTGAGATCCGTGGCTCTTCATCCTCGATTGTGATCAAAACCAAGGAATTCTATCAGTCACTTGAAACATAAAAAAAACAAAGGAACCTGATGACCGGTTGACTAAAGTCCAGTACAAGCAATTCTACCAGAACTGTGCAGAGAAACTGTATTGTAACATGTGTGGCTGATGAGTATAAATGCTCGCGGCCAGCTGATTTGCAATGCATAGAATATCACTATGCATAGTATATTGCTAGTCTAATCATTGATTTTTTCATGGATCTAATGGTACTTTGTGTTAGTTAGTTGCGTAAAGGTGTTGGCATCAGTACCTGCTAAGCTAACTCTCTTCATTTCAACTCATTATTACTTCAGCCTTTTCTTTAATGGTGGTGACTCATTGCTCTGGCTTAGACAGTTCAAAACTTTATGCTATTATGTTCTTATAATTGAAATTATTATACATATTTTATTTTTAAAAATGTAGGGATTATTTTAGACACAAGCAAAACAATAAGAGCTTAAATAGTCCATAATCAAAATCACAAGGCTAAAATAAATTTTTTAAACTTAAATTATATGTATCATTATATTAATAGCTTATTATCAAGTCTAGATTAACAAATATTCGAATCTGCTTAATATGAGTTAGTTTATTATGAGTTAATCTAGACTTGATGGGAGGGGCTTATATACTATTTTTTTTTAAATATATAGGTTATTTTAGATAGGAGTAAACTATAAAAACTTAAGTGGTCCATGGTCAGTTCTCTATACTGGTGAGACTAAAAAGAAAAAGATAGAAAAGTCTCATAAGAAGGGCAAGGGCAAGGATAAATCAGGTAAAGCAAAAGTTGTTAAGAAGGACCTGACGAAGGACAAAGGTCGGTGCTTCCACTACAACAAAGATGGGCACTAGAAGAGGAACTACAAAGAGTACCTTGCAGAAAAGGTGAAACAAAAGCTTAGAGAAGCTTTAGGTATATTCATAATCAGTCTTCATTTGTCATATTATCATGATAACACATGGGTATTAGACATTAGTAATGCTTATCACATCTACAATTCATTGCAAGTTCTGACAAGACTTAGGAGATTGGCGAGAGGTGAGATAAACCTTAAGATGGATAATGGAGCAAAAGTTGTTACAGTGGCTGTTGGCGAGGTCACGCTATATTTGTCTGGTGGAGCTATTATTGCATTAGATGCATACTATTTTGTTCCTTTTTTTATCAAAAATATTATTTTTATTTCATGTTTGATAATTAGTGGATACAAATTAATTTTTAAAAATAATAATTTCTCAATATTATTAGATGATAAGATCATCATGAGAGGAACATTGCATAATGATTAGTTTATGTTAGACACTACTCCATATATCATGAATGTAAGTGTGTCTAAGAGAAAACGAGATGAGGTGAATAGTATATACCTATGGCATTGTACGCTAGGTCATATCCATGAGGGAAGAATTCAAAAGTTGCTAAAAGATGGATGCTTAGATCTATTCGACTATGAGTTATATGCAACTTGCGAGCCTTGCCTTCGTAGAAAACTGAACAACTCTTCATTTAGTGAAATTGGAGAAAGAGCCATTGAGTTACTAGAACTCATACATATTGATGTATGTGGTCCCATGTCAATTAAGACCATATGTGGTTACTCCTACTTTATTACTTTTACTAACGATTTCTCTAGATATGAACACGTGTACTTGAGGAAGTATAAGTCCGAAGCCTTTGAGAAATTCAGGAAGTATAAAAATGAAATACAGAACCAAACTGGAAAGAGTATCAAGACTCTTCTATCAGATCGAGGAGGTGAGTACTTGAGTATAGAGTTTACCTAGTTCCTCAAGGACTATAGGATTCTATCCCAATAGACACCTCTTTATACATCTCAGCTCAATGGTGTATCTGAAAGGATGAATCACACATTGTTAGACATAATGCGGTCTATGATGAGTTTCGTTGACCTACCCATCTCATTCTAGGGATATGCCATAGAGACCGTAGCTTACATTCTGAACAGAGTTCCAACTAAATCAATAGTGTCTACACCATATGAGATATGGAAAGAAAAGAAGCTCGATCTTATAGTTGTTAAGATTTGGGGCTGCCCTGCCCATGTTAAAAGACACAACCTCGATAAATTGGAATCTAGGATAGAGCGGTGCAAGTTCGTGGGATACCCCATTGAAACTTATGGGTACTATTTCTATCATCCCGATGACCAAAAGATCTTTGTAGTCAAGAGAGCAATGTTCCTTGAGAAGGAACACATTCTTGGTAGAGATAGTGGGAGTCTGATAGAGTTGAACAAGGTTGGAGAACCTAGCTCAAGCACTATTCCATAACTAGAGTCTATTCAGTTACCTAATACACAAGTTCTAACTTTACATAGGTCTGGTAGAGTACCCCATAATCTTGAGAGATATATGGGACATATCAGAGGAGGGGATATTGAGAATATTGATCCTCAGACCTACAAAAAGACTATTATGAGTTTAGACTCTAGGATATGGCAAGATGCCATGAATTCTAAAATAGATTTCATATACTTTAATAAAGTTTAGAATCTAGTTGATGCATTCGACGGTATTGTACCCACTGGTTGCAAGTGGATCTTCAAGAAGAATATCAAAGCAGATGAAAATGTAGAGACCTATAAAGTAAGGCTAGTGGCTTAGGGGTATCGTCAATGGCAATGTGTTGACTATAATGAAACATTCTCATCCATAGCCATGCTAAAATCTATCTAAATTCTGTTGGCTATTACAATACACTATGATTATGAGATTTGACAGATGAATATGAAAATCATGTTCCGCAACAACAACCTCGATGAGGTGTATATGATATAGCCTGAGGGATTCGTGTCCAAAAAAAGTTTAAATAAGTTGTGCAGATTGTTTAGGTCTATATATTGACTAAAGTAAGTTTCCTAAAGTTGAAACATAATATTTGATGAGATAATCATATCTTATGATTTCATTAAGAATGAATATGAGCTTTATGTGTACAGGAAGGTAAGTGAGAGCACTATCACCTTCTTGGTGCTATACGTGGATGACATCTTTATCATTAGAAATGATGTAGGAATACTCTCCATATTAAAAGCTTGGTTATCTAGATATTTTTCCATAAAGAACTTAGGGGAAGCATCATATATCTTATGTATTCAGATCTATAGAGAAATCCAAAAGAATGCTTAGCTTGTCTCAGTTTAGGTACATAGACAATATTATCAAAAGGTTTAGCATGAAAATTTTTAAGAGATGTCTTATATCGATAAGACATGGGATATCGCTTTCTAGGAATATATTCTAGAAGACTCCTAAAGAAAGGACAGACATAGATTGAATACCCTATGCCTCAACGATAGAGTTTATTATATATGTCATGCTATATACATGACAAAGCGTATGCTTTGAGTGTCACGAGCAGGTATCAAGTGGATCTAGGCTTGGAGAACTAGAAAGCATTAATGTGTATCCTTAAGTACTTGAGAATGACTAAGGATCTATTACTAGTTTATGACGGTAGTAGTCTTTACTAATCATAGGTGCCCAGCAAGCCAATCACGTGAGTGATGACACGTGTGACTTGATACAGAATCTTTTTGCTTATTATATTTTGGCGTATATCACTTTATAACTATTGCATATATGCATATATATTGTGATGTCCTTGGATTTGTGCAATGGGAATCAGATCATGATGAGATCACGATAACGAGATCGATTCACCTTTAAACACATATCCTAAATAATCCCGGTCATAGGTTACTCGAGAGGGACATTGTGATAACCGGACAGATTGGTGTGTTGTATACCCATCCATATGATGGATGCAGCTGGTCTCATAGTTGCTCGTGTAGAGACACTAGGGATACAGTACAGGTGCTCATTAGAGAATGAGTTCACTAATTGATCCACTTACGGAATGCTGGATGGTTGATGATGCCTTATTGTCAGACAGCGATTCCGTAGTCCTAGTGGTGTATCTGTTCCTTAGACTTGAGACACCAAGGATGTCCTGTATGAGTGCTCCACTCTTTGATACTAGACTTATAAGTTTTGCTGTCCCAGATCTAGTACAGTTGGTCATTGGGAGTGGTAGTCGACCTTACGAGGGCTATTGAGTATCGATAGAGGATCATCCACTCTCGACGTCATGAGAGGAATATCCCATGTGTTCTTGCTCAGAAAAATCCCTGGCTAGGGTCATTCGAGTTGAGAGAGAAAGAGTTCTCCGGGAGAATCCATTAGAGCGAGACTTGAGTAGAAATCGTATGGATCTGACAGCACCATGCTCGATATACGGTCTCTGGGATATTAGATAGATGAGGAACTATAGGTACATGGTAATTGAGGACAGACATGTCCAATGGATTGGATTCCCCTGTATCGTCTGGTGACTACGGCGTAGTGGCCTAGTACGTCCGTAGTCAATGAGTCGAGTGAATTATTACAGAGATAATAATTCACTGAGTTAGAAGGAGTTCTGACAGGTATGACTCACGGCCAGCTCAATATTGGGCCTAGAGGGTCACACACATATAGTAGGCATTGCGATGAGTAGAGATTCGGATATGAGATATCCGACGAAGCTCTTATCTTATTGGATAACCAATAAGCCCCTGAATTATTGGATCCCATGGACGAGATCCAATAAGAGCCCTTGAGAGATTATTGGATAGAGATCTACTAATCTAAAAGGCTTGGGTTATTGGATGCAGATCCAATACCCACTAAGGGAGGATTCATTAGGGTTTGATAGGGGACCTCTATAAATAGGAGGGATTCAGAGCCTCATAGGCTAGAGGCTTTACTTGCCTCTCCTATTCTCCTCTCCCTCTTCACCTCGGAGCAGGCCTGGAGTTTTGAGGAGCGTTATCACAGCCCTGTTGTGTGGATCACCGCTAGAGAGGAAGATGCTTGACCTCCTTCACTCTCTCCTAAGGATATGCAAGGAAATAGGGATATACGATCTCCCTAGGTAACACAATCTACTCTATTTGCAGTTTTAAGTTTCGTGGATTTTGTGCACCAATCTTCGCACGATGATGAACATCTCTTTGGGAATCGGGGATTTTGTTTTCTTATTCTTCTGCTGCGCATGTGATGTCGCCCCCAAGATTTTCCAGCAGTGGTATCGGAGCCAGGTTGTTCGTGCGATAGATTGATTCTGAACTACGTGTGTTGTGTTTTGAAGAAACTTTTGACGTCAAAATCGTTGACGCAAAAGCGAGAAAGGGCAGCAACAGTTGCTACCCTCGATCTACGTGCGTGTAGCGCAGCCGAAGGCAAGCAGCACAGGGGCTGTGCCTACAACGGTCGGCCGGCGGCCTGCTTGCAGTCGATGGGGCTGGCAACCCGCGGGTGCCCCACCCGCGGTCGTTGCCGCATGGTGCCGGCAGGCAGGGCTACAGGCAAAGCGGCCACCTACGTGCGGGCACTGTGCTCGCGCGCAAGGGCGACACCTGCGGGTGCTGGACCCGCGGGTAGAGGCACCGCGGGGCGAGGCGCTTGCGGCCGCAGCGCCCGCGGGTTGAGGCGCCACAGGGCAACGACGCTTGCGACCGCTGCTCCTGCGGGCAAACCCCCTGCAGGGGTGGCCGCCCGGCGGGGCACAGCGCTCGCGGGGGCAGCACCACCCGCAGGGGCGCCAACCCACGGTGGCGCCCACCTATAGGGGCGGCGCCCCCGCCCCGCCGCATAGGTCGCCGCCAGCAGGGTGGCAGCGACAGCAGCAACAAAGGGGGCATTAGGGTTTTTTGGGCAAAAGATAGTTTTGCCCCTTGGAATTTGAGAAATTTTAGTTTCTATCACTTGTCCAAATTATAAAAATACCCCTATAAATTCTAAAATTCCTTATATGTCCCTGATTTCATAAAATACTAATTAATTAAAATGTTTAGTTGATTATTATTTTTATCATTATCTAGTAGTCCTACATGATGATGATTATTTATACATGCGATGTATGATGTGTGGACGGATGATCATGGACCATGTGATGTGTGTACTTATGATTATTATTATTGAGGTCTGCGAGCCTCCATTATATTTCTCATTTATTGTCGGGCCTGCGTGCCTATGATTAAGTTGTAATCACATGAGGAGGCGTAGCGGGAGTGTGGATACGATAGCGGGACCCACGAGACGGACGATCGCGATGCATGAAGATGCATTCCGATGTCGACGAAACTGACGAGGACGAGATGGACGATCATAGGGCATGGAGATGTACTGTTGCACACATAGATCTTGATGTGAGTGATTAGGCCTACTAGCTCGGGCCTAATCACATTAGGTTGTGGTCCATGATCATCTAGTATGATTGCTTATACACATACTAGATATGTATATATATTTGTATGCGATGTAGATATATATTAAATATGTATATGTGTGACATGTCATATTAGGAGACCAAATCATAGAAACATCTCTCTCGATAATATTAAGTCGGTAAACGTGAGGCAATTAGATTAACCCACGTGGCCTTCCATCGTTATAAGTAGGAACCAATTCCCGGTGTAGGTTGAGTTGGTCGAGTCCCTCGAGACTCACCTATATCGCGATTCGCTATCTTGCTTACGACATAGAGATGTCACCGGTGACCTGAGGGCATGGTATGCTTGGTCAAGTCCCTCGATGGTATATCATCAAATCAGACTCATCTTGTAACGAAGGTGTTGACTTAACCGAGCATCATGGTTGATCGAGTCCCTCGAGACCATGGTGATTCAGAGGCCGAACAGGACGGGAATCACAAGGAGTTGTGATCGGCAAGAGTTGCCTACCTTTTAGGCTTAGTGTGATTGGTCGAGTCCCTCGAGGTTACACTAACACGCTGATTGGATCCTGATCCCCACTAGAAGTCTGTCGGAGACTTCCGTTTCACGTGCTGAGGGTATCGCGTGACTCGTTAGTAAAATAGTGGGAGCATATTAAGATAGAAGTTCATATCTTGATAGTTTACTTCGTGCAAAATCTGCATGTTATTCATTTCTACTGCATCTTTATTTTTTGAAAATGTCGCTTTCAAATCCCTTACGTGGCATACCTGATGCCAACCGCCTCACTGGTCCAAATTATACGGATTGGCTCCGTAACTTGAGAATTGTTCTCACAGTGGAGAAAATCGTGTACGTCCTTGATACAGTGATGCCTGCGCCCGAAGAAGGGGCAAGCGAGGATGAGATCGCTCGCTACGTGAAGTACATTGATGACTCCACTCTTACTCAATGCTATATGTTGGGGTCTATGACTCCTGAGTTACAGAGACAACATGAAAAGATGGATGCCAGATCCATTCTCCTACATGTCCGCAAATTGTTTGAGGAACAGGGAAGGACTCAACAATATGAGATATCTAAAAGCCTCTTCCGTGCTAGGATGACTGAGGGGACACCGGTTCAGAACCATGTCCTAAAGATGATTGAGTGGGTAGAGAAACTCACAGGTCTAGGAATGGTCCTAGAGGATAACTTGTATGTGGACATTGTGCTTCAGTCCCTACTAGATTCTTTTTTTCACAATTCATAATGAATTTTAATATGAATAAGCTTGAGGTGACTCTCTGCTCCTCAATATGTTGAGGGAGGTAGAGAGTACTATTAAGAAAGAGAAGCCAGTTCTCTATACTGGTGAGACCAGAAAGAAAATGAAAGCAGAAAGGTCCCTTAAGAAGTGAAAGGGCAAGGGCAGACCAGGTAAAGCAAAGGTTGCTAAGAAAGACCCAACAAAGGACAAAGGCCAGTGCTTCCACTGTGGTAAAGATGGGCACTGGAAGAGGAACTGCAAAAAGTACCTTGCAGAAAGGGCGAAATAGAAGCTTGGAGAAGCTTCAGTACATTCATGATCAATATCTAATTGTTAGATTTTTGTGATAGTGCATTAGTATTGGATACTAGTATTGCTTATCACATCTACAATTTATTATAAATTCTAGCAAAGCCGAGGAGAGATTGGCGAGAGGAATATTTCATAAAGGTTTGTTTATGCTAGATACTACTCCACATATCATGAATGTAAGTGTCTAAGAGGAAACGAGATGAGATGAACAGTGCATACCTATGGCATCATAGGCTAGGTCACATCCATGAGGGAATGATTCAAAAGTTGCTAAATGATGGATATCTAGATCCATTCGATTATGTGTCATATGCAACTTGTGAGCCTTGCCTTCGTGGAAAACTGACCAACTCTCCATTTAGTGGAACTGGAGAGAGAGCCACTAAGCTGTTGGAACTCATACATAGTGATGTATGTGGACCCATGTTAACTCATGTCATTGGTGGTTACTTCTACTTCATTACCTTTACTGATGATTTCTCAAGGTATGGATATATGTACTTAATGAAGTACAAGTCTGAGGCTTTTCAGAAATTCAAAGAGTATAAAAATGAGGTGGAGAATCAAACTAGAAAGAGTATCAAAACTCTTCGATCAGATCGAAGAGGTGAGTACTTAAGTATAGAGTTTACTTAGTTCCTCAAGGACTATGGGATATTATCCCAATGAACACCTCCTTATACACCTCAGCTCAATGGTGTCTCTGGAAGGAGGAATCGTACGCTATTAGATATGGTACGATCCATGATGAGTTTCGCTATCCTACCCATCTTATTCTAGGGATATGCCCTAGAGACCGCAGCTTACCTTCTGAGCAGAGTTCCAACTAAGTCGGTAGTGGTTACACCATATGAGATATGGAAAGGGAAGAAGCCTGATCTTAAGGTTGTTAAGATTTGGGGCTGCCCTACCCACGTTAAAAGACACAACCTCGATAAGTTAGAATCGAGGACAGAGCGATGCAAATTTGTGGGATACCCCAAGGAAACTTGTGGGTATTATTTCTATCATCTCGAGGACCAAAAGGTCTTTGTAGCTAAGAGAGCAGTGTTCCTTGAGAAGAAACACATTCTTGGCGGAGATAGTGGGAGCATGATAGAGTTAAGCGAGTTTGGAGAACCAAGCTCAAGCACCACTCTACAGCCCGAGTCTGTTCAGGTACATAATATACAAGTTTCAACTTTACGTAGGTCTGATAGAGTATCCCATCCTCCTGAGAGATATCTGGTACATATTAGAGGAGAGGATATTGATCCTCAGACCTACGAGGAGGCTATTATGAGTATAGACTCCGGAAAGTGGTAAGAAGCCTTGAATTCTGAGATGGATTCTATGTACTCCAATAAGGTTTGGAACCTAGTTGATGCGCCCGAAGGTATTGTACCCATCGGTTGCAAGTGGATCTTTAATAAAAAGATCGGAGTAGATGGAAAGGTAGAGACTGTTAGGACTCTAGCTAGGAGAGTCCTAATTAAGAGGGACATTCTGTTAGGACTCTATCTAGGAGAGTCCTAATTGAGAGGGACATTCTGTGAGGACTCTAGCTAGGAGAGTCCTAATTGAGAGGGACCATTCTGTTAGGACTCTAGCTAGGAGAGTCCTAATTGAGAGGGACATTCATGTAAGAGGTTTTTTCTTAGAGAAGAATTAGGAGTTGTAAGGGAATAGGAGTCTTGAATAGGAGTCCTATTAGGAGTTGGTTAGAAGTAAGAGTTTTAAGTAGGAGTCCTATTAGGAGTTAGGGTTTAGAAGCCCTATAAATAGCCATGTATTCCTCCTCTTTTCTTAAGCAATAGAAGAATCTTTTCTGCAGCCTTTGAGCAGCAACTTGGAGGGAGGAACCCCTATAGAGTTCCAAGGAGGCCGATCCCCTAAAGAGATCAACCCCAAGTTTAGAATCTGCAAGGGTTCTAACAGAGACCTATAAAGCAAGGCTAGTGGCTAAGGGGTATCGTCAAAGGCAAGGTGTTGACTACGACGAAACCTTCTCACCCGTAGGCTAAATTCCATCAGAATTCTATTGGTTATTGCAGCACACTATGATTATGAGATCTGGCAGATGGATGTGAAAACTGCATTCCTCAATCGGAACCTCGAGGAGGAGGTGTATATGATGCAACATGAGGGATTCGTGTCCAAGAACTGCCCAGATAAGGTGTGTAGGTTGCTTAGATCCATTTATGGATTAAAGCAAACTTCCCAAAGTTGGAACATAAGATTTGATGAGGCAATCAGATCTTATGACTTCGTTAAGAACGAAGATGAGCCTTGTGTGTACAGCAAGGTAAGTGGGAGCACTATCACCTTTTTGGTGTTATATGTGGATGACATCCTGATCATTGGGAATGACGTAGGAATGCTATCCACAGTAAAGACTTAGTTATCTAAACACTTCTCCATGAAGGACTTAGGGGAAGCATCCTATATCTTAAGGATTCGAATCTATAGAGATAGATCTAAAAGGATGCTTGGCTTATCCCAATCCAAGTACATAGAAACTATTGTCGAAATGTTTGGCATGGAAAATTTCAAGAGAGGTCTCATACCGATGAGACATGAGATATCGCTTTCTACGAGTATGTCCCCAAAGACTCCAGAAGAAAGGGCGAACATGGATATGTTACCTTATGCCTCAGTAATATGGTCTATCATGCATGACATGCTATGTACTAGGCCTGATATAGCGCATGCTCTGAGTGTCACGAGCAGGTATCAGGCGGATCCAGGCTTGGAGCATTGGAAAGCAGTAAAGTGTATCCTTAAGTACTTGAGAAGGACTAAGGATATTTTACTAATATATAGAGGTAGTAGCCTTAAGGTTGAAGGCTACACAAACTTAAGTTTTCAGTCTGATGTCGATAATAGCAAGTCGAATTCGGGGTACGTGTACACCTTGAATGGAGGAGCAGTGTGCTGGAAGAGTTCCAAGCAAGATACTACTGTTGACTCGACCATAGAGGTGGAGTACATTGCTGCATCAGATGCAGCAAAGGAGGGAGTCTGGGTGAAGAAGTTCATCACAGATTTGGGAGTCGTATTGGGTAGCGAGGAGCCGATCTCCTTATATTGCAACAACAACGGGGCGATTACTCAAATAAGGGAACCCGGGTCTCATCAGAAGTGTTCTGAGGAGGTTCCAGCTTATCAAAGAGATCGTAACCCAAGGAGATGTAGTAGTGAAAAGAGTTCCATCCGAAGATAACATTGCAGATCTACTAACAAAGCCATTGTCTCAAATTGTCTTTGAACGTCACAGGGGTCTGATGGGGATCAGACACATAGGTGATTGGCTTTAGGTCAAGTGGGAGATTGCTAGTCATATGTGCCTAGCAAGCCAATCACGTGAGTGATGGCACGTGTGACTTGATACAGAATCTTTTTGCTTATTATATTTTGGCGTATATCACTTTATAACTATTGCATATATGCATATATATATTGTGATGTCCTTGGATTTGTGCAATGGGAATCGGATCGTGATGAGATCACGATAATGAGATCGATTCACCTTTAAACACATATCCTAAATAATCGCGGTCATAGGTTACTCGAGAGGGACATCGTGATAACCGGACAAACTGGTGTGCTGTATACCCGTCCATATGATGGATGCAGCTGGTCTCGTAGCTGCTCGTGTAGGAACACTAGGGATACAGTATAGGTGCTCATTGGAGAATGAGTTCACTAATTGATCCGCTTATGGAATGCTGGATGGTTGATGATGCCTTATTGTCAGACAGCGATTTCGTAGTCCTAGTGGTGTATTTGGTCCTTAAACTTGAGACACCAAGGATATCTTGTATGAGTGCTCCACTCTTTGATACCATACTTATAGGTTTAGCTATCCCAGATCTAGTACAATTGGTCATTGAGAGTGGTAGTCGACCTTACGAGGGCTATTGAGCATCGATAGAGGATCATCCACTCTTGGCGTCATGAGAGAAATATCTCATATGTTTTTGCTCAGAAAAATCCCTGGCCAGGGTCATTCGAGTTGAGAGAGAAAGAGTTCTCCGGGAGAATCCATTAGAGCGAGACTCGAGTAGAAACTGTATGGGTCTGACAACACCATGCTCGATATACGGTCTCTGGGATATTAGATGGATGAGGGACTATAGGTACACGGTAACTGAGGACAGACAGATCCAATGGATTGGATTCCCCTGTATCGTTTGGGGACTACGGCGTAGTGGCCTAGTACATCCGTAGTCGATGAGTCGAGTGAATTATTACAGAGATAATAATTCACTGAGTTATAAGGAGTTCTGACAGGTATGACTCATGGCCAGCTCGATATTGGGTCTAGAGGGTCACACACATATGGTAGGCATTGCGATGAGTAGAGGTTCGGATATGAGATATCCGACGGAGCCCTTGTCTTATTGGATATCCAATAAGCTCCTGAATTATTGGATCCCATGGACGAGATCCAATAAGAGCCCTTGAGAGATTATTGGATAGAGATCCACTAATCTAAAAGGCTTGGGTTATTGGATGCAGATCCAATACCCACTAAGGGAGGATCCATTAGGGTTTGATAGGGGACCTCTATAAATAGGAGGGATTCAGAGCCTCATAGGCTAGAGGCTTTGCTTGCCTCTCCTATTCTCCTCTACCTCTCCTATTCTCCTCTCCCTCTCCACCTCAGAGCAGGCCTAGAGTTTTGAGGAGCGTCGTCGCAGCCCTACTATGTGGATCACCATTAGAGAGGAGGATGCTTGACCTCCTTCACCCTCTCTTAAGGATTTATAAGGAAACAGGGATATACAATCTCCCTAGGTAACACAATCTACTCTATACGCAGTTTTAAGTTTCGCGGATTTTGCGCACTAATCTTCGCACGACGACGAACATCTCTTTGGGAATCGGGGATCTTGTTTTCTTGTTCTTTTACTGCGCATGTGATGTTGCCCCCAAGATTTCCCAACAGCCTTAAGATTGAGGGCTACACAAACTCAAGTTTCTAGTCTGACGTCGATGACAGCAAGTATAAATCGAGATATGTGTTCACTTTGAATGGAGGAGTGGCATGCTAGAAGAGTTCCAAGCAAACCATAGAGGCGGAGTACATTACTGCAACAGAGGCAGCAAATGAGGGAGTCTAGATAAAGAAGTTTATCGTAAATCTAGGAGTTGTGCTAGGTAGTGAGGAGTCGATTCCCTTATATTATGACAACAATAAGGCGATTGCTCAAGCAAAAGAACCCAAGTCTCATCAAAAGTCTAAGCACATTCTGAGAAGGTTCTACCTAATCAAAGATATCATTGCCCAAGGAGATATAGCAATGGAAAGAGTTCCGTCCGAAGATAACACCATAGATCCACTAACAAAGCCATTACCTCATATCGTCTTTGAGCGTCACAGAAGTCTGATGGGGATCAAAGACATAGATGATTGATTGGCTTTAGGTCAAGTGGGAGATTGCTAGTCATAAGTGCCCTTGTAAGTCAATCATGTGAGTGAAGGCACGTGTGACATGACATACACTCTTTTTCTTATTATATTATTTGATATTTTATTACTTTATATTGCTTATTGCATGAATATATTTTGATGTCCATGAATCTGTACAATGGGAATCAGATCATGATGAGATTATGGAAATGAGACTAATTCGTCTTTAAACATAGACCTTAAACAATCCCGGTCATAGGTTACTCGAGAGGGATATTGAGATAACCAAACATATTGGTGTACTGTATACCCATTTATATGATAGAGGCGGTTAGTCTCATAGCTACTTGTGTGGGGATACTAGAAATGCAATGCAGGTGCTTATTGAAGAATGAGTTCACTGATTGATTCGCTCACGGAATACTAGATGGTTGATGATGCCTTATTTTCAAACAATAATTTCATCGTCCCAGTGATATATCTGGTCCTTAGACTTGAGATACTAAGGATATCCTATATAAGTACTCTACTCTTTAATACCAGACTTATCGGCTTGGAAGTTCCAGATCAAGTATAATTAATCATCGGGAGTGGTAGCCAACCTTACGAGAGTTGTTGAGTGTCGATAGAGAATCATCCGCTCTTAGTGTTATAAGAGGAATATCTCATATGTTCTTGCTCAGACAAATCCCTGACCAGAGTCATTCGGATTGAGAAAGAGAAAGTTTTATGGGAGAATCCGACTAGAGAGTGACTCGAATAGAAACCGTATGGGCCTGACAGCACCATGCCTAGTATACGATCTCTTAGGTATTAGATAGATAATGGTCTATAGATATATGGTAACTAAGGACAGACATATTTAAAGGATTGAATTCTCCTATATCGTTTGGGGACTACGGTATAATGGCCTAGTACGTCCGTAATCGATGAGTCGAATGAATTATTATACAGATAATAATTCACTAAGCCAGAATAAGTTCTAACAGGTATGACTCATGACTAGCTCGATATTGGGCGTAGAGGGTCACACACATATGGTAGGTATTGTGACAAGTAGAGGTTCAGATATGAGATATCCATTGGAGCTCCTATCTTATTGGATATTCAATAAGCTTATGAATTATTGGATCATATGAATGAGATCCAATAAGAGCTAATGAGAGATTATTGGATAGAGACCCACTAATCTAAGAGGCTTTAGTAGTTGGATGGAGACCCAATATGATAGGATCCATTAGAGTTAAGTGGACAAGGGACCTCTATAAATAGGAGGG
This sequence comes from Musa acuminata AAA Group, assembly GCF_036884655.1. Taxonomy (NCBI): domain Eukaryota; kingdom Viridiplantae; phylum Streptophyta; class Magnoliopsida; order Zingiberales; family Musaceae; genus Musa; species Musa acuminata. The sequence continues at coordinate 35,258,701 of NC_088332.1, read as the reverse complement.
AATCAAAGAGTCATGATGAGCTATGTTCTTTTTGGCTACCACATCATATTCTCCTCTCTTCCTCTCTTCCTCTCCCCCTTAACCTGCAGCCTCTATTTAGGGTATGTTGATAGAAAGAAGGGGCAATCCCTTTTTTATTATGTGGTGCACGCAACGAGGAGGATTGTGCAGTAATTTGAGGAGCATCTTTGCAGCCCTTGTCATGTGGATCACCGCTAGAGAGGAGGACAGTTAACCTCATTCATTCTCTCCCACAAATATGTAGATCTTTAGGGATATACAAATCTCCCTAGGTAATATATCTTTCTTATATGCATAGTTTTCAATTTCGTGAGTTTTTGTGTACCAATTTTTGTAAGATAATACAACCTTCTTTTACGTAAGAAATTATAAGACTTTTATTTTTTTTCTTTCGTTAGCATGTAATGTCACTTCAGATTTTTTAACACAAAATGATAAGGGTTTAAGTGGTCCATGAACAAATCATAATTGCTAAAATAGATTTTATTTTAAATTTAAATTATATATATTATTATATTAATAATTTATTATAAGTAAACATATGAGCGTTAAAAAAAAATTATATGCTAACTAAAATGGACGTTAATCCAATAGGCAGAAGGGGAAATCTACAAAATTATCATGTTTTTAACTTCAAAGGTTGTTCACATCTTCCAAGACAACTTCTGATATGAGATGGCATAATGAAGGTAACAATAAAGTTGGTCTTCTAAGACACCTTGTAGATTCCATGGCTTGGAGAAATTTTAAATCTCAATACCCACACTTTGCTTCTGATTCACGTAATGTATGGCTTGGATTAGCATCTAATGGATTCAATTCATTTAGAACAATGAGAACAGCATAGATTGAAGAATAATGCATAATATTTTGTTGTAGATACTTTAAAAACGTTGAGACACAATTCAACCGCGAAGATAGAAATATTAATGATACTATTACCATAGCCCTCTCATCTACTTCTTTTCCATACTTAGATCGACCACCTGGGAGTATATCAAACGTGATTTCTTATGATAAAATATTAATACAAGCACATAAATATATTTTATTTAATCATGAACTAATTACTCTTTATGGAAGGTATGTACTCACATATTTTTCTATCAAGTTTAAATCTACTAATATATTTCATTGTTTTGAATCTTGATCATTCACTATATATTTGAATCTGAAATCAAAAGAAAAAAAATCGGCACCCTCCATTATCGAGGAAGCAGTTAGATAAAATGATCAATAAAGGATTTTATTCTTGGTTTAAGTCTCATGTAAGAATTTTTATCCAATAGATAAATAAAAATTTTACTTGTTTGCACCTTTTAATTAATTGTTTTTATCTTATTAGGTTGCCAACTATACAAACAATGAACAAATGACCAATGAAATAAGATGCCATGCTCAAGGCCTTAATAATGTGGGATAAATTAAAGTCTTCATTATCAATGGTATTCGGTTCTAGACAAAAGATCATAAAAGAAAAAAAAGATTAACTCAGAATAGTGGGATTATTAATATTGCAAAGATTTCAAGCCATGTAAGTGCAAGAGATGAAAATCCTACATTAAGAGATCTCACATATTATGGTATTTTGACAAATATAACAGAGTTGAACTATTATAACAAATTCAAAGTGGTGCTCTTCAAGTGTTATTGGATTAATGTTGAACATCGAGAAGGATTACGTCTAAATGAATTTGGCTTCCCATTAGTAAATGTTAACAAATTATGCTATTTTAACTAATATAATAGAGTTGCACTATTATGGTATGTTGAGTTGAACATGGAATAGGATTACATATAAATCAAAATCCTACACTAGGAGATCTCACATATATATATATATATATATATATATATATATATATATATATATATATATATATATATATATATATATATTATGGTATTTGGATAAAGATTCTGTGCTGAACAAGTTTTTTTAGTGGACTGGTAATCTATTTTCTTCATGAGAAGTTGCTTGGATATTGAGTTGAGAAAATAACTCACGACAGTAAGTAATCATGAAACAGTTTGACACTAACTTTTCCTTGTCAGATTCTTGATGCTCCAACATGTTTCTGGTGTCCTCACTCGCCATGCACAATATCAATCCACTTCTCGGGTGATCCATAGCCATAAAATGCGCTCTTGAAGAGCGTTTCTCATCCAATTTCTCTTTGGAGGAACAGTCTGTATTCTGAGGTAAAATTTGCAGTGAGCAAACTTCGTTTATTTTCCGTGACTTCTATAGTTGTTGGGAACATCAAGACAAGTTCTTATGTTAATGTTTGTAATTGGATGTGTGCCTAACAAAAGGTCTATCTCATTCTATGACGTCATAACAGGCTTTCATGAAAGCATTTAGCGGAGTGGAGATGCCATTACATTGCTGTCCTTGTCCATTTTGCATCTTAAGGTCCCGAAAGAGGTACCAACAATGGCAGCAAAGCTGGTTGAGAGGTGGGTGCTGCATTAATCTTGATCCACCATGACTTACCAATGTCGAAGGAGAAGTGCTATTGGAACCACTTTGCAAGTAAGAAATTGTTTGGAAGAACAATGGGGAACTCAGTTCCTTTAAAAAGTCAAGCATTTCTCTGTTGCTTTCTAGTATCCGGTGATGGAGCAGATTTGTCCTATTGGATTGATGAGTCAGACATCATGATCTATAGTGGAGAGACAGAGCCTCTTCCCCACAAAACTATTTTCCCACATGCATGCATGCAGGAGATATGAACATGGTCATGTTATGCTACTGATTTTGGATGTTGTCAAAGTTGCAAAGACGATCACAGAAGTCCTGTTGGTGTCCCACCAGGTGATAGTCTGTAAATGATAATGGGAGGTCAACCTCAGCTACAGGAATTTCTCTGGGTGATAGCAGTTGCAAGCAATTCTTTTGAGTTATCAGACTGGTGATTTGTTGATGTAAGTTGCAAGCAATGCAGTGATGAGTGTATCACAATCACTGGTCTGATGAAGGATGAGGGACAGAAACCACATTGTGATCTCAATGCCTAAAGGGTTGAAACAGCATAACAAGGAGCTCTTTCATCTGGCACATGTCAGTGCTTCTGATATGGTGTTAATAGGAGCCTTTGAGATTGACAAGTCTTGGCAAAGATCATGGCCATTGCTTGATGTTGCTGGTGGTGGCTTGGAAGCAAATCCACACCCGTTTTTGTGTGCAGAGTTGCAGTACATATGCATTGACACTTAGATATGGAGTCTCGGAACCTGGTTTTCCTCTTGGATAAACCTTTGCATTTTCCCCATAGTTGCAAGTTTATATGATCATCATCTCAAAGAGTACATTGCGAGAGATCAATCTCCATCGGAGTATCATTCTCTCCTATGAGGGGAGTCAAAAGGGTTAGGAAACATAGCTATGAGAAATAGATTACAGGATAATGTTGTTGTAGTCTCTGGTATTTGGGCACCATTTGCCTTTCCCATGCACCCATTCGACAGCACTAAATTGAGTGAGTTCTGTTTGTGTCGAGGTAAGATGAGCAATGGATTTCTTTCCAGAATTAGGCCGCTCATAGTTTTATGCACCAGCTTTTGAACAAGATTCTTCTTAATATCTTGTAAGGCATCTGAAAACAATTAACAGTTTGTTTGAATAAAATCATATTTAGTTTAATATCGATTTAAGAGTTGAAGAGACAACACATCAAAAAGATTCATTGATGATTTTTTTAAAGATATGTTTCTTAGACAAAAACATATATGGCCTATCTTAGAGTGAACAATTAATTCCTCGTGGATCAACCAACTTGGAAGCCTAAAACAAATTGTGACTCTACAACTAAGGGTTTTGGTGAGTAAAAGGTATGTTAAATGGTCAAAAGTGACTCTCTCATGGGTGCCTTTTAAATCCATCCTAAAAAAGTTAATAATTCCTTACAACTCATAAGAATTTGTACTGACAATTATCAGTATGGACCTTATCAAATGACATCCATCAGGACCTCGACCCCCTAAACTAGAGGGTTTAGAGAGCCAAAGCCTAACAAAGAGGCAAAGATAGACTTCTCTCTTAAAAGATCCTTCTGCCATCTATGATAGTAATAAACCATACGGGAGCCATCTAAAACAGGCAATTCCTTAATAATTGAGAATTGAGAGGGCTCATACTTATCAGGAAGGATTTTAGCAAACCTTTATTAAGTCTCATGAAAAGAGCTGGACCACATCCTACCTTTGCTTGCTTCATAATTCTGAAATCAGTAGATTCAAGGTGGTTGTGGCTTTTGAGAAACCTTGAGAAAAGAACACATCAACTTGGATCCTTAATGTGTCATCCACGGATCCTATCTCATTTACTAAAGCAGCGTGGTGTCAGGAGCCATTCGTACCCCACGCTTGATGGAATTGGGCACCAACCTCATCAACTTCACTACTCTCTCTCTCTCTCTCGCTGACTTCTTCCATAATTTTTTCTCCCCTACTGTACTGAAGAACAGCATTGAATCAAACCTTAGAATCAACGAAATGTCAATCCCATGTTTGCGGCAATCAAGTTAATGCAACACCACCAACTAGATGGGCTGATGGACTAAACAGTGATATCATTACATGTTTGCTCCTAATTTCCACTGTGACTGTCAAGCTTTTGCCACCAAACCATGAAAACAACTCTAACTTAGTCAAAAAGTTTCAACAAGTGTCAATCCAGTGCAAGATCTCTCAGTGGATATTGTCGTCTGTTAGCATAATCATCTTCTTTATGGTGGATTAACACCCACCATTTCCATTTGATCAAGGTTAACCAGCGACCAAAACTGCTCAATTAAAAGCTTGGAAACAAAGCAAGGATCACTTTTAAGGATAAGCCAAACAGCAGAAGCCACACATGGATTGCTTCAGCTTTAGACTTGTTGTTAATTCAGTAGCTGGCATGTTCCACATCACAACCAATCTGTGCCAAGAAGGAAGAAGACTGAGTGTAGCTGGAAGAAGGAGCAGCTTAAACTCCATGCTGTGGTGTCCTCCATGTGCAAGAAGTAGACTCATCCCTGTACCGAATTCGCCATGGCCAAGGCCATGAAGATTGTAAGGAGATCCCTCCATGCCTTCTCCAGAAGCTACCAGGCCTTTGCTGCGGTGGCCGCGCTCCTTGTCTTCCCTGCCAGCGCCGCCACCCTCCTCGCGCAGTCGCTGCCCAGCCTCTCTTCCCCCATCCTCCGATCCATCTCTTCCCGCCTCGCCTTCCTTTTCGAAGCTGCAGGCTTCCCTCCATCCCAGTTCTTCTCCCTCCTCAACTCCAAGCTCTCGCAGTCCATCTTCACCTTCGTCTCCACCCTCCCCTTCGCCCTCACGTTCTCGCTTCTGGCCAAAGCATCCGTTCTCCGGACCACCTACGGCATTCGTCGTCGCGGTGCAGCTTCCCTTCTCCGTCTCTACCCGTCCCTCGCGCTGACTCACCTCTTCAACTCCTTGCTCGTTCTCTCTGCCAACGCTGCTGTGTTGTCCATCCTCTTCCTCGCCTTCAACGTGTTGGACGCCCTTCACCTGTCGTCGAGCGGCTCCGTCCTCGTCCTCTCCGCCTCCGGCGTCATCCTCTACTCCTTCGTCCTCGCTAATGCCGTGGCCACATGCAACCTGTCGGTCGTCATCTCTGCCGTCGACGGCCGTGGTGGGTATCACTCGATCCTCAAAACCCTTGTGCTTCTCAGAGGCAGAACGGCCACAGCCATAAGCCTGACATTGCCTGCAAGTCTGGGAATGGCAGCCATTGAAGCACTGTTTCAGTACAGGGTGGTGAGGCCATATCGTCTCACTGCCAGATTCCATCCTTCAGCCATATGGGAGGCTTTCTCTATTGGTTACGTGCACTCCCTCCTCGTCGTCCTCGATACAATCATGGCCTGCGTCTTCCTCAGAAGCTGCAGGTCTACTGTTTGGTCACGTTGGAGCAATTATGACCATGATGTAGATGTGGCGTCAGAGGAAAAGATTGCTTTGCGAGTTTGAGTTTGTGCAGATCATCATGTCATTTGTAAGACTTGCATCAAATGAGTACCACATAATATAAATGTAGATACACATGCGCAGTAAAACCACGCAAGGCATAGTATGTATTATAATTAACTACTATTACTCCAACTTTATACTTTCAAAACTTAAAAATGGCTATACTTATAAAAATAAAATATTTAATCTTATTGCTTCAACAAAAAATATTTTTTAAATTTTTAATCCTATATAAAAAATCTCAATGTTTCATTTACATAAGTATAAAGATGTCAATATAATTTTTAAAAATATAAAAACTAAAATACTAAAGATAACTAATTAATGCATAATATAATAGTGCACCAAGAAACCACTTCACTAGTTAGAATATAATATATCCTGCATGTTATGTACAAGAGTCATTGAAGACACAATTTCTCCCAATTCAAGGATGTGAAAATTATACGTTTAGAAAGGAACATATAATACTTATACTTTGTAACCTGATTTGCTAAACCAATAGAATTAAAAGAAGAAAAAGACATGTAATGACACCATAAACATGGGTGTATAGATCGAAATTATAACAGAGAGATTTCCTCGACGGTATGAAGCAATCTCTATGCTCAGTTAAAGAAATCTTCTCTTTCACAATGTATAAATAGACTTCACATGTGATACTAATTAAAATATATTTTTCTTCATTTTTTCAATTCTTCATGGTATCAGAGCAGAAATTGTGAGGAGTCATCGTTGCTATTGCAGCACCCCTATCGAGTTGACGCCGAGAAAAATTCTTGCTGACATCACACCACTGCCAAATTTCTCCTCGTATGCGACAATCCCCCCTTTCCAGATCCTAGGTGGATCTGCCCCCCCATTGGTCGCCCACAATCGGCCGTTCGACGACAACTTCCCTACTTCCAATCTTGACCACGGCTACCGCACAAGTTCCAAGCCTACGGTGCAGCGCCAAGCATTTGTTAGGCCCAATCAACGTATTTGGTGGCTTTGCATCGCAGGGAGCATGCACTCTTGGTTCCTCCTTACTGCATAATTTTTTTATTCTTCCTCCCTCCTTAACGCAGAAAAGTATCAACACTTCTTCCTTTTTAATTTTCTTTTGATCCTTGTCATTGCTACATACTTCTACTTGCTCTCACATAGTAGTCCATATCTTCCATATGTCTTCATCATCTACCTCTGTTGCTCCATTTACTATTCCAACAGGGAATCATAGTACTTTCCCACACAAATCTTATCTCTATAAATGCAGCAACCCTCATCCCCTTTAAATTATCCAAAGGTAGCAACTACGCATCCTGGTGTGCTCAATTTTCTAATCTTCTATTTGGCTATGACCTTCTAGGCTATGTCGATGGCTCTCTTCCTTGTCCACCAGCGATGATTAACATCCCAGGAGTATCTAGTCCACTATCAAATCCAAACCACAAACTATGATTATGTTAGGATTATCTCATTCTTCAAGCAATTCAAGCTTTAGTCGTTGGATCCCTCGCCCCACTCATTTATTCGTGTGACATCGAAGTCTGGTGCAAGTTGCAAACCACCTTGGCAAATCGTTCACAAACTCGCATGCTTAGTCTCATATCCGGACTTATAAAAACAAAATAAGAGGGAAGTACTATTACTGATTATCTGCACAACATAAAGATTATTATCGATAACTTGGCCTTGATAGGTCATTCGCTCAGTGATGAAGAAGTTACTGTCCATATCCTCAACGGCCTAAGAGATGAGTACAAAGAACTAGCAGCAGTAATACGGGCACGTGATTCACCAGTGTCATTCGAAGAACTCTACGACAAGCTAACTGATTTTGAGATATATCTCAAGCATGAGAACAAATTGTTAGGACGATCCATCACGGCTCAAGTCAATCAAAAATCCACGAGGAGAGGCTATCAGTATAATAAGACTATCAACAAAAGTTCGACCAAGATGCCTTCTGAACCTTTGAGCTCTAACTAAACCCCTCCTCCACATCATCAACATTTCAATCACGACAACCAAGGTGGCTACTTCAATCATCAGCAGTCCTGGCACCCTCAACACACAAATCAACGAAGAGTTATCTGTCAATTATATGATAAAGTCAGTCACTCTACAAAGGTCGGTCGATCTCGACCCTGACTTCCTGCACAATTACATTGGCCTCAAGCAAATCTCGCAACTACTCCAAACACTATTGATCATAATTGGATCGTGGACTCTGGCGCATCCCACCATATTACCTCTGATCTACAGAACTTATCGATCCACAACAACTATAGTGGACATGATGACATCATCATCGGTGATGGTAAAGGACTTCTTATTACTCATACTGGTTCCACAATGCTTAATTCATCTACGACAACTTTTACACTCGATAATGTTTTGTGTGCACCTCACATTAAACGCAATCTTATTTATGTTTCTTAATTTTGCAAACAAAATAATACCTCTATTGAATTCTTTCCTAACTCTTTTGTTGTCAAGGATTTGAACACAGGAGTATCCTTGGTCCAAGGTCAGAGTAAGGACAATGTTCATGAATGGTCATCCGTTTCATAACTTAAACGGCCCATTGTTTACTCCTCAGTCGCAGCTCCAATCGATGTGTGGCATCGTCGTCTCGGTCATCCCTCCCTCTCTATCCAAAATAAATTGTTCTCTTTTACTCCTACAAATAATAGCTTTTATTGTGATAAAAGTCATAGACTCCCTTTTGGTTCTTCTTCCATATCATGTTCTACACTATTTGAAATTATTTATACTGATGTTTGGGGTCTTGCTCCCGTCACTTCCTTTGACAAGTTTAGATTTTATTTCGTTTTTGTAGACTATTTTACTAAGTACACATGGATTTATCCTCTCCGTCATAAGTCAGAAGTTTCAACAATTTTTACAAACTTTAAAAAGTTGGTCGAAAACTTCTTTCAGTCTACAATTAAAACAATCTACTCTGATGGTGGGGGTGAATATCAAGCTCTCACATCTTACCTCTCAACCTATGGTATCCAACACCTTAAGTCACCCCCACACACTCCTCAACTAGTTGGTTCCGCTGAACGTAAACATCGACATATTGTAGAAACTGGTCTCACGCTTCTACATCAAGCCTCCATGCCAGCAACCTTTTGGTCTGTAGCCTTTCAAACTATCGTCTACCTTATTAATCGTCTGCCCACTCCAGTTATCCAATACCAGTCTCCATTTGAAAAACTATTTTTTAAATCCCCAAACCTTCAAAAACTCAGAATATTGGTTGTTTATGTTATCCGTGGCTACGTCCCTATGCCCCATATAAGATAGCGCCAAGATTTAAACCTTACATCTTCATAGGATATTCTCTTGAACATAATGCCTTTCGATGCTACGAACCAAAAACTCAAAAAGTCTTTATTTCACGTCATGTTGTTTTTGTGGAGTTTGTCTTTCCATTTCAAAACCACGAGTATCCTACCATGCCAGCCATTCCAACAAATATACATCACTGGAGTATACCATCGATCCCCTCAAACGAAACTCTTCCCACACCATCCAGTCTCCCGGTTCAATAGCTTCCCACTCTCTCTATTCCTTCTTATCTTCCTTCTTCACAAGCCTCCCCTACTACTGACATAATATCCTCAGAATCACAACAACCTTCTTTACCTAGTACCACTGATGTATCTCAGCCTATCCCGACCCCTGTCGATGCCTCTCCACCACCCATACCAATAACACAACTTCCAGTTCCTAGACATCCAATGACAACACACTCAAAAAGTGGTATCTTTAAACCACGTCAGGTTCTCGACCTGCATGCTATCACCAAATCCTCTTCCGAGACCAGTGAATCCACCATAATTACTCAAGCCCAAAAATCTCTTCACTAGCGTAAAGCCATATGTAAAGAATATGATGCTCTTCTCCATAACTCCACATGGACTCTTGTACCTTTTCATCCTACACAAAACATCATCAGGTGTAAATGGGTCTTCCGAATTAAGCGAAACCTCGACGGATCCGTTGCTCGATATAAAGCACGATTAGTAGCCAAAGGGTTTCATCAACGACCTGGAGTTGACTTCACAAAGACTTTTAGTCCTGTAGTTAAAACCACAAAAATTCGGCTTATTCTAAGTTTGGCCATCTCTAGAGGCTGGCACTTATGACAACTAGACGTTAACAATGCCTTTTTACAGGGGACTTTAATTGAAGATATTTTTATACAGCAATCCCCTAGCTTTGTTCATCACCAGTATCCGAGACATATCTGCAAATTACAAAAAGCCATTTATGGACTCCATCAAGCTCCACGAGCTTGGTATACTGAACTTGGATCGTTTTTTATATCAATTGGCTTCATCAACTCCAAGTCTGATATCTCTTTATTCCTACGACAACAACATGGAAATACAATATATCTTCTAGTATATGTAGATGATATTATCTTTACAGGTAATGATCCCTTGGAGATTCAGACATTTTTAAAGCAATTGGCTAATCAATTCTCCCTCAAAGATTTAGGACCCTTGAGCTACTTTAAGCAACATAAAATCCTCAAGTCTCCTCATCTCACAGAGAAAGTATATTCAATACTTATTATTAAAAACAAATATGCAGGATGCGAAAGAAGTTGCTACTCCTCTCTTTATTAGTGAATCACTCAAATTATGTGATGACAGCCCTACCACGGACTCATCTCAATACTGACAAGTACTTGGCTCCTTACAGTACTTGGCTCTCACCCGTCCAGATATCTCATTTGCAGTCAATAAATTATCTCAATACATGCACCAGCCTTCTGCTATGCATTGGTCTACGGTTAAACGAATTTTACAGTATCTTAAAGGGACCCTTAATCATGGTCTCTTTCTCCGCAAAACCACTCAACTTCATCTTCATGCATTTGCTGATGCTGATTGGGCGGGAAACTTTGATGATAGAACCTCCACGTCAGGGTATGTGGTCTTTCTTGGGTCTAATCCAATCAGTTGGAGTTCTAAAAAGCAAAAGACAGTGGCCCGGTCTACAACTGAAGCTGAATATCGTGTTATTGCTACCGCTGCTGCTCAACTCAATTGGATCACAAATCTCCTCAAGGAACTCAAAGTCAACTCTACCCATACTCCTACAATATATTGTGACAATGTTGGAGCTACCTACTTATGTGTCAATCCAGTGTTCCACTCACGCATGAAACACATTGCCATTGACTTTCACTTCGTGCGAGATCAAGTTGTCAGACATTAACTTTCGTGTCTCTCATATCCATACAACTAATCAACTAGCAGACTCACTCACAAATTCTCTAGCCCGCAAACTATTTTTGTTACATCGGTCCAAGATCGATATTCTTGACAAGAGCTCGATCTTGCGGGAGCATGATAACAGAGAGATTTCCTCTGATAACAGAGAGATTTCCTCAACTATATAGCAGATGAGATTTCCTTGACTACAAAGCAGATGAGCTGCTCAGTTAAAGAAATCTTATCTTTCATCATGTATAAATAGACTTCGTATGATACTAATTGAAATATGTTTTCTTTATTCTCTCAATTCTTCACCAACAACTTCGTGCTCGTTTATAGGGGTGGAAACCAAACTGAAGTCCTTTAATAGCAAGGCATGACATATTTCTTCTTCAAGTCTGGCTTTCTTATGCTTACAGAATCCACTGCTAACTAAACCAAGTGGCAAGTGGAAGCAGACTAAGCTACTTGGGGCCAATGTCCTTCAGGGCACATTTCTGCTCTGCACCCATTGATGACACGACAGTCACCACCAGATCCTTCCCTTCGGCAAACCATCTTTAATCTGAATTATTAAAAGGAATGATTTAGAAGATATAGATTACAAGCATGAGCAAACAATGGAGAAAGATGGGTGCACAAACATATAAACTACACGAGCGATATTATGGAAATATATTAGTTATAAAAACAAGTAAATAGGATATGAGCATCAACAAATGTTTGGCACATTATCAATCCAGATTACAAAAGGAGAGTAATATTCCTACTGTTGTGCTCCTGAGGAGGAGATTTTTGGCACATGTCCAAAACTTTAGACTATAGTAGAATAGTCCTAACTTTAATATCCACAAAGATCAAAAAAAAAAGAACTATCTTCATAAACATGCACAAGTAACAGTTGTGTTCCTTTCACGTGTTTCTGCATTGAACCGTATCCTAAGCCAATTATAAGGATAACGATGTCCTCAACAGATCCTCATTCTTTATTTTACATTACACTATGCATCTATTTATATTGTGATGATACCAATTTAAATAGATGAATCACTTGGACAAATGTTAAAAAGGACCCAAACATTCTAAAAGCAGACAAAAGGACTGTCCTACATTTGCACACAAATAGCATTCATACCATATAGATAGATCTAATATGCCGAGAACGATCTTAACCTTTTCGTTTGACTTGTGAAAAAATGTAACACAACTTGGATTAAGCAACTCAAATATCATTGAGCGAGCTCATGTAAACCAAATTTTCCCAGTAGTTCTCAAACTCAATCTGCACCTGCTAGTATCTTTTCTTTAAATAAATTATAAGTCCACTGTTTCCAATCAAGGTGGTATTAAGGGTCAACCAATTTTAGCTAGCAACAGGATTGGCAAAGAAATTGATCCAAAATACAAAATCAACATAGAAAAACTGCACTCTGAAATGTTTATAGAATCGGAGGATTTGGTCCAATCAAAGTTAATAGCTCCCAAGGCACAATTATAACTTAGAACACAATTGTAAACTTGAAGAATATATATGGTACAGCTACAAACATGAAAATAAGTTAGGATAAACATAAATAACATTAAAACTAAAGTAACTTGAGATGCCAATGGATTGGTCCATCATAATTCCAGGCTGACAGATGAAAATGTTTCTGGTGCACCAACTTGAGCAAGCAGAGTTTCATCAGTTGGGAGTCTTAAGTCATCCTTAGTGTTACCATTCTCAGTCAACAGATTTACCTAACACAGTCAAATATATAAGATTAATAAACCAAATAAAAATGACAAAGAAATAATATTAACAGGTCATACAAATCCATCTTCGGATATGTCAATAAGTTGATAGTCAGTACGAGTGACATGGGGAACCTGCAATTAATTACATGAGAAAGCAACCTGACAGTCTTAGAAAATAATTATCCAGTCACAAAAACTGAAAATTCACTTACATCACAGTAATGAGATGACGGGACAATATCTTCAAGTTATCAATGGCAACAAACTGACATTTATCATGCCCATGTTTTCCAGTCTTGGAGGTGGAAACCTCTACAACCTAGTGCAGCAATTACAAGCCATCTGAGCTTACAATATTAAACCATAGCACAACAAGAGGACACGAGTCATGAGCATGACTAAAAATAGATGAATGCGAGAGTTTCACATCTCACAATCACTTAATCCAACATAACCTTCAATCAAGAACAACACCAACAATAACTTTTGCTTTGCTAAACAGATCTTTTCCTATCAATTTAACTCTTATAGGCAATTTTTTAGTAGTGTGGCATATGCAGTCACATACGCATACAAACTAATACCATTACATGAGGGTTACATAGCTAAATATCTGGTGTAACCACCTATGTAAGTATTTTCTTATATGTGGTTGCTTACAAGGACCATATAAACATAAATTAGAGATTCAAGTCAAGATAAAAAAAACTCTTAGTAGATTCAAGTCAAGATAAAATTATAGAACTTATCCTAACAACAATATTTCAAATAATATAATCAACATTTTTTAATAAAAAAAAAGTATGTGCCGCATTAAACCCTCCCATGGCACCCTATCCTTTTAATCAAAGATATCATTCTTATAGAGCTCATTTGCAAAATTGTGCTAGCAAGAATAATACTGTTGGAAAATCTTCATTCTACCCAGAAATGACTGCACTATAAAATTTGGTTCTTAAGTAGGACCTATTACGATGAGGTCTTGAGAGGCTCTTAATTCAAAGACACAAAAGAAAGGAGGACATGAACAAAAGGTAGGGCTTTGTTTATGTTCTTTTGAACAAAATAAAGGAGAGATGAACATATTTTCAACACTGAAGCACAATCCTGTCTCAGCCCCCAATTCCACCCTTTCCTCTGCCTGCATATACACACCTATATGGAGACACAAGCATAAAAATGTGATTGCACAGGTAGTTTATATATCCTCCCTAAAGCTATAAAACATGATTGATGACAATTTATTTTATTCAAATCTATTTTATGTCTTTTTTGTAGAATATCACATAAATAACTTCTTCCAGAGTAAAACCACCATTGCTTAAGTTCTTAGTATGACCTAGCATATGTTTATCTATTTATTTTATGAATACTTTTTTCTGTAATTTACTGCTATTGCACAGCTGGTTTTCAGAACAATGCTCACAGGGCAATGCTCTTGGATGACACAAGTGTCACCATTTCTCTCAACTCATTCCCCCCTGCAACAGCTACAAACTATAATGTACCAATTATTTGGGTCGGTGTGCATGAACCTTTTCCAACATTAAGCTCTTTCTAATCTATGAAGCACAGCAACTGATATTAATCTTATATTGAAAGCAATTCAATAACAGAATGTTCCTACCTCAGAGTTTCCAGATAAATGAACGTACTGGTGAACCGGCTGGCCACACCTTGATTCAGCTAATTAGTGTAGGAGTATAACTTTTGCATGGCTTATGTCAAAGGGGCCAACAACTGTCCTAACCAACCAGCTCTGACTCTATGAGCAACTTATTCCACTCTCTCCCCAAACAACATATCCAAGACATTGATTTTTTATTATTTCATATCTACTCAAACTATATCCCTGTCTAAAGACAGGGATCATAACTTATTTTTTCCTACTTATTCTAGAATCCAGTACAGATATATTTAACCATTTATAATTAAAAGAAAGAAAATTGACTATATCTATATGTGCTGAAGAAACATTCATAAGAAAGGATACGGAAGAATGTAGCATTCTATTGCTGACATCAACGTAGTTGAAAATATTAGAGTCTATAACTAACTCAGTGACCATCACACAAGACCAAATTTAAATGAGTGTGAAAACTTACAAGTCCCTCGTATCGAATTTGCATTAAACAACCAGATCTATCGCGTACAGAATGGATCATCATTAGACCAAGTAAACGATCTAATCCCACTTAGAAAGCAAAAACACTCCTGAAAAGTCTTTTCGTGATCAAATAGAAAGATACAATATTTTCTTATTAACATCTCCCAAAAGAAATGGAACCTACAAATCATCTATCTATTAAAAGAAGAACAAGGTGAAGAATAGAAAAACAAGAAAAAAAAATCAGGAATTGAAGCAATCGGACTAATTCCAACTAAGAAACATAAATTAATTTAATCCAAAAAAAATCTAAAAATTGATCGAACATCACAAGAGATACAAAAGAAACTCATTTACGGCCAATTAACGCAGAATGAAACCCGTCAAGACCATCACCGTTTTCACCAAACTAAGACAAACTAAAAAGCTAGATCAGATCAAGTCGAATCCAACCTTGCACGGCCGCCCTTTAATGAAAATGTAACCGTTCTTGCGGATGCCGATACGTCTTGGAAGCCCCCGCGTCGGCCTTCGATCCAAAATGGTGTTCCTCAATCCTCATCCGACATGCTTCCTGATTGCGGTGTCTGTAGTTGGCCGCCACAAGATCAAACATCCGAATCGAACGTAAAATTAAGCTCCATTGATCGATCAATCCTAACAAAACAACTCAGATAACAAAGAGACCAATGGGGGAATTAAATTCAATTACCTGACAAGACCGTGGGAGGCAAAGAGGGGAGGGAAATGGGGAAGGAAGCGGTGGCGAAGGAGACGGGGAGGGCAAAGCGGGAAGACCATTAAAGAGTCTCGGGCTTAAGACGAGGACTAGAGTTTCGATTAAACGCCCCATAATACCCGCGCCGGGTCCGGGACTATTCAAACCGTCCGATTCGGATGGAGGGAGAGATTGGGCGGCCGGATGGAGACGTGACATCTCGTCGCGTGCGAAGAATGCGGCGTAGGCTGCAAAATCAACGTGCCGAATATATGCGCCCATCGTGGACTTACATGCTCTATGTGTCTCCCTAACCAGCCGGCAGGCTTTTGACCAATTACAATTTTCTTCCATTAAGTATTGGGTATTAAAGCTTTCATATATCTATTATTGAATCCGTAAACCTTTTCCGAAAGACGTATTATATATATATATATATATATATATATATATATATATATATATATATATATATATATATATATATATATATATATATATATATATATATATATATATACACACGCACACAAACAAAATATCATCTAAGTCACCCACCATATCCTGTTGCTTCCATTTGGAAATACCTCATGGAACTGAAGGAATGATTTTAACAGGTAGTTTGCAGAAAGCTATGAACAGCTAGCCCACTTATCCTCTATATTGGTACACTTGATAACTTAGCCAGAAAATTTTCTAAAGATCACACTAATCCTGTAGCAGTTTTGCAAACTGTGGAATAAGATGGGAATATCAAATTACGAATCCAAAATAATATAGTCTCGTCTGTTATTTCTACTAGAATACTACAAGTTCACAGAACAACATAGATGCACATTACAGACCTAGAAAGCACAAAATGAACAAGGACTTTATTACATTCATATGACCAACTATAGCTCTCAGGCTCAGAAGAGATCACTATTCAGACATAGCCTTATCTTTGCATAGGAGCGAAATAAGAGCAAGAAACTAATGCAGAGAAGCTCTCGTCGAGATGACATCAAAAGATATCCCATTGTCTTGGAGGCGTCTCTGCAGATCAGTGGGGCCAAAGACAATTCCTGGAGTAAGAACACCACCCTTCGGTAAGTTCTCACGTTCGCTCAATACAATAAGAGCGCACTGGAGGAGGGTAATTGGAGTGGTCAGGTATCCGATCTCAGGGCCAGACACTCTGGTGATTACCTCAGTGTCGGGTTTCTTACCACTCTGTGAAGCCAGGCTAATGTCATTATAGCCATGCCCGACAAACCACATGTTGAACAAAGCACTTCTGACCTCTTCTTCTGTTGGTCCAGTCTTTCTAAACCAGCCAAGAGAAAATATTTCTGGAAATTTTAAGAGAAGTGACCTCCCAACTGCAAATGCTCCAAAGAGTCCGATGAATAATCCAGTTACCATGAACCGGAAAATTCCTAGTATAGATTTTGTGCCAATCTTTACACCAAAATGAGCAGGCTTCACTGTAGACCAGTAAGCCTTTCTCTTCTCTGCATGCTCATCACTTTCATTGGCACCTGGAAGACCATGAGGATTCTCTGCCAGCATTGCAAGTGTTCTCCGGACAACAACAGCATCTGCAGAAGGTAGTTTTAATGCCCAAAGTCCAAGTGCCTTATTATGCTCTACCAATGGCCCTTTGGGAGGTGCAGGGCCTGGAATCTGCATTGCTTAGAACATTAGCAACAAAAACTTATTCTGTTTGATCTTTTAAGAATTGAATAAACCATAGCACAGAGCATTTTGGCAGCAAGATTGGTCACGAATCCACTGAAATATGACTGATTAATTAGGAAACTTGCATACAAATGCAGTAAAGAGGGCAAAGTAAAGCGCATGTTCTTGGCAAATGAAAACGAGTGCCATATAGCAACTCAACCACAAAGATTAAATAGATACCATAGGGGAACCCTTCTCATACTACATATCTTATTCCCAAGTTAAAATGCACACTTCATTTGATAAGTCTACCTTTGATTTTAAAAAATGCACAAAAGAATATTATGTTTTAGGGTATCCAAGCAAAAGTAATAACTCATCTATCTTGCCAATCAAGCATTTTCTCTAGTATTTGCTTAGTCGTTAAAAAAGCATAAAAATAAACATAAAAAGTGATTAGTTCTGGCCTCTTAAAAAGAAAACATGCTGATCACTGATGCTTATATATGTATATCATATTTGAACTATTTCATTTGATGAACACCCAATGGCATAATGAATGCATGGAGT
Source organism: Musa acuminata AAA Group (assembly GCF_036884655.1). Taxonomy (NCBI): domain Eukaryota; kingdom Viridiplantae; phylum Streptophyta; class Magnoliopsida; order Zingiberales; family Musaceae; genus Musa; species Musa acuminata. The sequence continues at coordinate 35,240,682 of NC_088332.1, read as the reverse complement.
TCAGTTGGCAATATGTTGGATTGATGTAAATCCCAAAATTCATTTTACAACACACATCAAAGCCATGTAGGTGCCACACGGTGCTATATTGATGCCAACACATTCATGCATCTATTTGTTTATTTTGTGTTTATGTATCAGGAAATTTCTTTAATTTGTGGTTTTACTGTATCACTTGACCTATCTGCGTTTTGCTCTGTCAGACACAACTTCTGTTGTTGCCCATCTCACATTATAATCCATGTATCTTGACATGGCAATGACATGGCAGTCACTGTGAGATGACTTAGTGATAAATGGCCAAACACAGTTTCACCAAAGTTCTTGTATCTATTGTGCTGGCATGTTGGTGACCTGACCCCAACATAACTCCCTTGTGGCACTGACATGGCTTACAATGCGGAGCACATATGTCATGACCTGAAGCCAGGAATGTGAGGATCTACCGAATGGCCATGACGTAGGCTAGGTCAAGTCTAACCACATTTCTTCAAACCAGCCTAACCTATAGTCATCCGTATGAAATCTTACATCTAAGTCACTTGAACTATCAACTTGAAAATACATACAAGCATATTATATTGACTGATGTACTCCCACATCAATTGCTATGCAATTATGTATTTTCATGAACACTAATTCCTAACTAAAACAGTTACGAAGCAAAATTTGAATAACCAATCACATTATATGAGCATCTCATGATACAAGCAAATAAACATAAATAACATTAACAGATAATTATAACAAGACTAATATGTTAAGCATATAACATATCATATTAAAATAACATATGCTTATCCCAAATTTTGATATTCAAATTAATAATTAGAACTTTATATTATATTACAGAAAAAAATATTTTAAGACACCTACTTCCCTCAAGTCCAAGCTATCATATAACTATTTAATCTATCAATAAAGGTGCTTTATTTCCTTTTTTGTTTCTGGAATGCAATGTCTATGATGCTTTTAAAGTATTGTATGGTTTATCATCCTCCTGCATACCTAATTATACAGCTAGCATGACAAATGGGGATCATAAATTAATCATCTGGTACCTGCTGAACTTGGTCCGCCTGATTGGATCCCTATCAGATCGATGATCGTACTGGGTGTGACATGCATTGAGCCTATAAAGTCTATCCTGTATCAAACCCAAACCCTTTGAATATTGACCCAATGCTACTTACATGACTGGTTCAGATCCATACTTGATCTAATCTAGTTTGGACTTGAGCCACAAAGGACGAAGTTACAATAAATTTCATAAAATTTCAATTTATCAAATCAAATAAATTCAACAATCTATTGTCAAAAAAAATTAAAGCATAAAACTTATATAGCTCAAAAACTTTAAATTCAATACATAAAACTGAATTCATATCTATAATATATGTACTTATTATGTAAACAAAACTCAACAATTTTCATTGTGAAATTCAAAATACAAATCATCAACAAAAGATACAAATCATAAAATTAAATAACATTTAATGTTCTAAAAAGATTGCATAAGTTTTATAAGAAATCCAACCATATACAAATCATTAAAACTGAACGTAAAATCAACAAGATAAATTACAAACATTGTATAAATCTCCAACCAAATACAAACTCACTAATCATTGAAAACATATCAATCAAATCCCATAAGTCGATGCATAGGATGTGAGAGATTAATGAAAAGGACAAATTTTTCTTGCTTAAACCAATGAAGAAAAAACAAGGAGGATCCCCATATGTTTCCCGATTGGTGATGTTCTTGTCGTCTTCTCCTCTTTCACGGTCTTCAATCTTGCTTCCTCACCATGATTTTGTATGAGAGTGATGAGTTATTTATAGAAGCAGCCAACCCTAACCATAAATCCTCTTGAATTAGAGATCAATTCAAATAACTAAAATACCTCCATTTAATATCTAGGTATAACAATTCATATTGTAACACCCTCACTTTAGTCCCACATCAGAATTGGGAGAAGAGTTGAGTTTATCTCTAATGGGTTGATGGCTGTACCACTATTTACTTGAACTTAAGTGTCTTAGGCAACATGGTTCTAGGCTTATTAAGTTAGTGCTAGTTATCTGGTTAAGTTAGATCATGATAATTGATATCAAAGCATTAATTTTGAACATGAAGTAGTGTACGACTTCTTGCTTCTATCAGAGTCTCAAATATCTTTTTGATGAAATAGAAGATGCAATATTAGAGTGCATAGTGGAAGCATTATTTGTAAAATTTGAAGGACCAAATTTTTTAAGGGACCAGCTTTTTTAAGGGAAAGGAATTTTCATACATAGATTTTAATTGACAATATCTTAGTAATTTGAATTGATCTCTATTTCAAGAGGATCTAAAATTAGGATTGCTTGCATCCTCTATAAATAACTCATCACTCCTCCGAAATCATGGTAGGGAAACAAGATCGAAGGAAGGGATGAAGGAGAAACAGTAAGTCAGTAAGAACACTGTGAAGAGAGATATAAGCAGCAATCCTTCTTGTTTCATCTTCATTCATCTATGCATAAAATCTTGTTTGTCTTACATCCTATTCATTGATCTTTGAGATTCTATTGTGATGTTTACTATGATCCGTGAACTTCTTTTAATTGGAGAACCTAACCTATTCTTTTAGTTGGAGAACTTAACCATTGCATTCAAACTCGAACTAACCTAACTCATGGTCATTCAATGATCGTCAAGTTTCTGGGTCCAAGTTGTCACAAAGATAGCACCAAGGCCAACCTAATATTGTACATGGCAAGGGGTTAAACATCATGGTGTGAAGTGATCACTAGGCTGGACTTCACATGGACCATATTAAGTTTATTTCTGGGCTTTATTGATCATTGATGAGGGCGTCAAGTCCTTAGGTGAGAAAGATTGTATCACCTGGTCCTACATCAAAAGCGGGGGAATACTTAAGTTAATCTAAGGGGTTGACAAATATATTGGTACTAACATAAGCTTCTGCATTTGAGCAAGATGAGTGAATAGGTTAGATATCACACAAAGTTGGATCATGATAGCACATGACACTTAAGTTGGATCGTGAGAACCCGTGTGTCCTATTCAAGTAATTCTATGTGTCATTGACACTACAAAAGTGTCCTTGTGTCATAGAACTAATCCATCAACGACTTTTGTTTATTTATTCATATGCTTAGTATTTTAATGGCATAATTAAACACTGATATTGCCCTCTATATCATAACATGATATTCAAGTTAAGGGCTCTCTCAACATAAATGTGTATTTTGGAATGCAAAGTAACGACATAACAACAACGGTTAAGCATCTATGGAGCAAAATATAGTTTCACATTCAAAACCAGAAATATGAACTGAAATCAAACCAAACCACAGGAGGATGGATATATGCCACGAGAACGTAGAAAGAAAAACAAGGAAAAAGGAAGATAACAAACTTAGTATCTATAGAATACACCTAGAGTCTAGCTATGCATGATAGACTATATAGAATTAATTTTAATATAGAATTAATTTAAGGCCATTTGATGAAACATAATAGAAAAAGGGGGAGAGCAAATAAGTGCCAGACAAGGTAAATTGTATATAAGATAATGGATGACAATGGAGTGGTGATCTCTGCAAGCAGAACTAAGCAACAAGAAGTGGCATAGAGTTACACGAAACTATAAAAGGACAGTTATAAATTTCTTTGGAACACTGAGCAGACACAATAGCACAGCCACAGATCTGACAGAAGAAAGTCTGCATTCGTTGTTAAATTGTTGAACCACCCCTCTACCTCTTTTTGCTATCCAGGTTATGGGAAAAGGAGCACTCCAAGGACTTTAAGGAAAAAATGTCATGTTTACAGAAAATGTCTTCACAAGAGTCTATGGTCAATCACTGTATGCAGATAAAAATTGAGATTTACGACTCGGTATAGTTCACAAAAACATGATCATAATCAGATAATCAAAATAGATATTAGCAGCAAATTTAGCAAACATTTTAGCGGTCTTCTCAATGATTCCACTAAAAGAACATCATAAGAGGGAAGGAACTCTAAGATCATACATCACAACTACAAGCAAGCAAAAAGAAGAAGAAAATACAAGAAAAGCGACTCACCATGGGCCGAGCTCGCTTTGGCCTTGACTTCCTTAAGTCCTGCAACTGGCGAACATTGGCCACGCCGAGAACCGCAGACTCGTACGTGCCCAAATTTCCCACGATCCTCCTCTCCGACTCCAAGCTCAAGTACGCCTCTACCCGGTTCGGCACCGCAGGCGGCACCCACTGCCGAGAATGGAACATGAGCCCCATCTCAGCCGGCACCGAGTCGAATCCGCACGCCGAGACCACCAAAGACCCCGCCTTTTCCGCCTGCTCGTGGTACTTGGCCTCCATCCTCTCCATGAACTCGGGCTCGCCGGAGATATCGAGGTAGTCGGTGCCAGCCTCAACACAGGCGGCGACGACGGGTTCTCCGTAAAGGCGGAAGGGACCGACGCAGTCAAGAACAAGCCTGGTGCGGCGGCAGAGGGCGAGGAGGGAGTCCGGGTCGGAGACATCGGCGGGGATGAGGGGAAGGGGCGGAGGGGGGGAGGGGGCGGCGGCCCATTGGAGGGCGGCGGCGAGCTTCGAGGGGGAGCGGCCGGCGAGGGCGAGGGACCTGAGTGGGCCGGGGGCGGAGAGGAACTTGAGGGCCTCGCGGACGACGTACTTGCCGGTGAATCCGGAAGCGCCGAAGATGATGAGGTCGAACTCGCGAACCGCCATCGCCGCCGTAGATTCGACGCGGGGTGAGGGGGGGAGTGACAGGCGGTGGTCGTCGGGAAGCGGAAAGCGATTTGATACCAAGTCAGAGAGCCATAGCTAATCACTAATTATATATTTATATCAAATCATCACCATATTATTTTTGTTAAAGTAAGTCGGTAAATCTATTATAATTTATTGGCCAATTATGACGACAACGACGACGACGACGACGACAATAACTAAAAAATATAAATTTATTCTTTTAAAAAAATATTATTATTATTATTATAAATATCAAATTTTAACTATTTAAAATGTATAGATCTTTTATCATCGTTAAGATCGATAAAAATTATAATTTTATAATTTCTATTTTAATTTTTTATTCTTTTTTTTATTTTTTTATATTACTAATATTAATTATTTTTTTCTTTTCTAATTAAAGCATCTGAAGATTTTCAAAACACGTACTTATACTAAGATTTTGTTTTTACTCTTATCCTCTATTAAAGTAATAACTAATTGTTCAGCAATAAAAATATTTTTTTTTCGTATAACTTCATATATTTATTTTAATATTTTTATTCGGACAATATAAATTTTTTATACATGTTATTTATTTTTTAATCATCACTTAAATTTATAAAGTATTATTGGCCTCATAATTATTCAATAAAATTTTTCTTTTAATTTTAAATATAGTCAATATAATAGTTTTGATTCTATCTAATTTAAAATTTCTAATTTCTAAAGATTGTTTTCATATCTCAAGTCTATAATTAATTTCACTTAAGTCTTCATCAACTAAAATAATATTATCAGTAAATAATATATAATAACAAATCTTTCGTACAAAAAAACTAATAAATTTATTTAATTAATTATTTATTTATAAATAAAATGAATATTCCATAATACATAATGCTGATTCACTTGTTCAACTCAGATTCGTGTGAGTCAATTACTAAAGATATTACTAATATATTAATTAAGTAATATTTAGTAAGTGTTGTTGCTTGTGTGGCAAATAGGTAGCTGAGTTGTTAAAGAGCTGGAAATCGATGCATTGACTTCCAATTTTATATATACACTTAGGACTCAATCAAGAACAGGTTTTGTTTCATGCAAAAGAGGGATCTCCATTGCACTAAACAATATAACCTGTGAAAATAAGATATAATATTGGTAATATTCACTGCATCTAAACTCATGATCTACTTCGATACCATCTTACACAGATTAATTAGATGCTTGCAAAATCCAGAAACTTAAGAGTGTTAGGAAAAAGCTGTTTTAACAAAAATTGAGAGAAGCCAGGGTTGAAACCTCAGGCCAACAGAGGCATGAATTTTAATCAACAGATTGTGCTGCTTGGCTTAGATCTTGTCGACAACATTGTCAATAGGTAATCCAACACTAGTGCTGATGATACTGATGAGTCCTGTGATATAAATATGCCAACTGACATGATACATCGGAAACAAGGATATCAAAATGCATTGCCAAGCAATCGATTCATTCTTTGGTAAGAACTGCATTGTGTCTGCTAGAGCAGAAAAAGGTGAAAACCAGAAAAAGATGAAAGCAATCGATTCATTCACCCGTTTCTGCTAGAGAAGAAAAAGGTGAAGAACTGCGTCGTGCCAAGCAAGGATAGTTGCATCCTCCTATTGTGATCTAGACATATTTAGGCTCATGCTCGTCCCAGAGGAAATGGTTTGTCGGTGCTTATATGCTCTTATCCCTCCGAGAGCAGAGATCCTCTATCATTTTATTTTTAGATTATATGATTTTATTTAATTTAATAAAATATATGGTAAATCTGATTGAATACCTTATAGGGATAGGAATTTATGAGAACTTTCCTGTATATGTTAAGAGATTATATATCTTCTCTTTTTTTATTATAGTCCATATTATATCACTTAGTGGTCCTATGAATGATAGAATGAAAGAAGGATGTCGATATTGTTGTAGTTTTTAAATCCAACAATGATGCAGTTGTAAAGGTTTTCTGAATTACATCAAAAGGTATCTAATCTTAATCTTAATTCATCATTATTTAATTTTAATTATGACATTAATTTTTTCACATAACAAAAGTATGATTATAACTTTTATGTTCACAATTAGTATCATATTTATGTTTTGAAATAAAATACCTTATATCATAAAAGTATGTCTTTTGTATCTAGAATTGTTTGTTAACACACTTTGCTTGTAAAACTGTATTATCTGATTTTGACTAAATGATGCTTGAACAATCTATTGTTGATCTATTTTCCCATCTTATTTATCTAGTTTGATCTTTAAATTTATTCTTCTATGCTCCTCGCCTGCTTGCAAACATTGTAACATAGTAGAACCATGACATGCTACTATCTTCGATAGCAACACTTTGTGGAACCATGACATGCTACTAATATTTGTTTGGCGGGTTGTCATCGTTGAGCATAGAGAGTAAGGAAATGATAAAAACAAATGTAATTAAAAAGAATCCTTTTGATCAAGAAAACTAATGTAGTATTTAAACAAGAGGAAAGATAGAACACTTATAAGATATTCCCAAGTGCACATACTTTATCTTGCTCTATGAACTATGGTCCTATTTATAAGATCTAGTGGTAACTCCGTCATGTCATTCATGATTGAGTTAGGTGTAGGAACTACCTTATAACTTCTAAATCATAGGCCACTACTTAGAATATGCTTATAACTACCTAGAATATGGTAACTACCTAGATAACTACTATGAATCAATTCTTAACACTCCCCCTTGATTCATAGTTATATACACTAATTTGCGATATGCTTTCAAATTGGAAGTAACTTGGTGAGGATATTTGTAACTTATTCGTCTATTTCACAATACTTCATTGCTATGGCTCTATTTGCTACAGGATCCCGAATGAAATGATAGCGTATCTCTATATGCTTCGTTCTTCTATGAAATGTTGGATTCTTCATCATTGCAATTGTGGTTTTATTGTCACAAAATATTTTCGTTGCTTCTTTTTGTTCTTGATAAAGATCTTCTAGAAGTCTTCTAAGCCATATTGCTTGACAAGCTGCTGATGTTATGACTACATATTCTGCTTCTAATGTTGATAACATAGTTATTGTTTGCTTTTTGAACTCTAAGATATAGCTCTTGACCCGAGACTAAAAATATTACCTGAAGTACTCTTTCTATCATCTAAAGCTCTAGCCTAATCACCTGAAACCAAATAATTTATATTTAAAATTATGAGAATACCAAATATCATAATCTATAGTTTCAACAATATAACGTAGAATTCTTTTAACAGCTTCGAGATGAGATTTGCTTAGACTATACATAAACCTAGATACTATACCAACAGAGAAGGAAATATCTAGTTGAATATGAGTTAGATAAATTAAACCTCCAACCAAATTTCTGTAGTATCTTGCATTTGTCAAACATGTATCATCTTCAAGTTTCAATTTCAAGTTTCATTATCATACATGTATGATATTTTATTTTAATCCAAATATAAAATATTTTTATAATAATTTTTTTATATGGGAGAATAGGGCTAGGGTTTGAGATTTGCCGTTGTCACTTTTCAACTCATGGGAAGATACGGTGTCGATATAGTATACCCCACGGCAAGTAGCGAGAGGCGAGGATTTCGATTGTTTATATTAAAAAATAATAATTTACTTTTGATAAATAGTATAAACATAATTGAGTCCAAAGGTTCGTGTCGAATTCGTTGTCCAAGACAGATTCCTAGCCCAAGATGACACGCGTCCATCATTTCCGGATGAAATTTACTATTCATACATTTTTCTTCTTTTATTATTGACAGTCACTTCTAATTGATAATTCATAAAAAAAATAAAATATTATTTTATCATTTATAGTTTCAATATTATTATTGTTAACTACCAAGGCAATTGCCGATCACCGTAGCGTGCTCCCTACTTACGTTATTGTCATCGATCTCTCTCGTTATTTTCTTGATACCATCTTCTAAAGAGGAGAAAGAAAATGGTATCAAGATAAAATATTATAAAAAAAGAAAAAGAGAAAAGATATTAAAGTTGACTTGTTATAAAAAATTATTTAAAATATTATAAAATACACATAATATAAAAATTATAAATAATAAAAAGATTCCGGATTCACCGATTATGACCTTATTCCACAAATAAACCTCATCATGGGCCATAATTACCAGTCACGTGTCGGCGAGATGGCCCTGTGCTCACGTGACCGCACTTGACGTTGAGGAACTCTTCGTGTGCAAACGGCGACGTGGAGCAGCAGGCCGTTCTTCTTGGCTTCGTTCAAACAGAAGAATGATTTCATAACCATACGTTGTATAAGGACGCTAATCATTTCAATTTTGATGTGGTGCAGTGCGTGTATTGTCTGTACACCGATCATTCCGAAGAGGAGAAAGAACTTTTTCATAACCACAACTGCTTGGTAATTGTCAAAAATATCCTTCCCAGTAGCTCTGCACGGAGGAAGGAGATGTGCTGCGGCTCTGCTGAGACCAACAAGGAGTGTTGGTCTCGCTTGCGCCGCCGTTCCTGTCAGCTATGCTCAGCAGCTCGGCCAGCACCTCCATCATGCCCGGCCTCGCGTGCGGCGCATCCGCCGTGCACCTCAGCCCCACCGTCAGCAGGGCCAGCATCTCCGCCGCGCCCTCTTCCTCCCCCCCCCGCAGCCCCCCCTCGGCCTCCGCCGCCCGCCTCACCAGCTCCACCAGGCACTCCTCCCCGCCGTCTATCGCCCGGCGCCCCGTGGCCATCTCCATGGCCAGCACCCCGTAGCTGTACACGTCGCCTCGCGTCGTCGCCCTCCACGTCTGCCCGTACTCCGGCGCCACGTACCCTACCGTACCGGCCACAACTGTGCTGACGTGGCTCTCCCCGGCCCCCACGGAGCGGGCCAGGCCGAAGTCCGTCACCCGCGCCCGTCCCCACGCGTCCAGCATCACGTTGCTGGCCTTCACGTCCCGGTGCACCACCGCGGGGACGCACTCGTGGTGGAGGAACGCCAGCGCCCGCGCCACCCCCGTCGCTGCCCCGAGCCGCCGCTGCCACCCGAACCGCCCCCAGTCCTCGATCACCTCCTCCAGGCTGCCCCCCTCCATGTACTCGTAGACCAGCACCGCCGCCTCCCCCGCCAGGCACCAACCATACAGCCTCACCAGGTTGGGGTGGCCCCGGCCCCGCGCGCCTGCCATCACCTCCATCTCCGCCTGGAACTCCCGCTCCCCCGCGTCCTCCCCCTCCCTCATCTCGCCCTTCCCCCTCCGCCGCTGCATCTTCTTCACCGCCACGCACCGGCCGTCCTGCAGCACCCCCCCGTACACTACCCCGCACCCGCCCCGCCCCACCACACTCCTCTCGTCGAAGTTTCCCGTCGCTGCCAAGATGTCGCCGTACGTGAACGCCAACTCTGCCTCCCCGTTGTCCAGCCGGAACACCCTCACCCCCACTCCATCCGACGACGAGGAGTAGACCGACATCGCCGCGTCGCTCCGACGCTTAACGCCGTCCGATAGCAGCTCCTCCGGGTCGGGGTCCACCGCGGAGTGGGTCCCCCGGAGACGGAAGACCGCAAAGGAGAGAGCACCGCACGCGACGAAGATCGAGGTGAGCGCGATGAGCACCCAGAACGCCACCGTCGTCCACCGCCCGTGCCCGCCGGATGCACCGCCGTCCCCGGATGGCGGCGGAGCACCGCGGCCCGACAAGGAGGGGAAGCCGATGAGGGGGTCTCCCAAGAAGCTGTCGCGGTCGAAGGTGGCGATCTGACCGGTGACCGGCACCGTGCCGAAGACGAGGGGGTTGTAGGACACGTTGAATTTGTTGAGCTCGGAGAGGCCACTCAGGCTCGGTGGAAGCTCGCCGGAAAAGTTGTTCCTGGAGAGGTCGAGGCTCGAGAGGCATCGCAGGCCGCCGATCTCCATCGGGATCTCGCCGGACAGACGGTTGTCGGAGACGTTGAGGATGACAAGCGGGAGCCCGCCGATCTCCGGCGGGAGGCGACCGGAAAGGTGGTTGGCGTCGAGATGGATCAGGCTGAGGTTCCTCATCCGGCCGATCTCCGGTGGTATCGCGCCCGAGAGCCGGTTGCCGGAGAGCTGGAGGTAGCCGGAGATCGCTAGGGATCGGACTTGCGACGAGGAGTTGGAGCAGATCGGGAAGATCCCGTAGCCCTTCAGGAGGCGGTCCCAAGTAGTTCGGCAGCTCTGCCTCGTCATCTGCGTGTAGATGAAGTTGAACGGCGGGTAGCTCGCGGGTATCCATCGCTTCATGGTGAGGCAATCGCCGGATCCGGGGGCGACACCGCGGATCTCACGGCGATTGGCCTCGAACGTCGGGGCCGGATTCCTCCCGATCGCCGATATCTCCGGCGGGATCCCGCCGGAAAGCTGGTTATTGGCAAGGTTCAACCACAGCAAGCTGCTGCAGTTGCCGATCTCCGGCGGGATCTCGCCGGTAAGATCATTGCTGGCGAGCATCAGCCACAGGAGCGATGTCAAGTTTCCGATCGCTGGAGGGATCGAGCCAGTGAGCTTGTTGTACGAAAGATCCAGCAACTGAAGCCCGGCCATTCTGCCGAACTCCGGCGGAATGCAGCCGGAGAACCCATCATAGGCAAGAATCAACATCTTTAGCTTCGGCATCGTCGTGATCTCGACCGGGAGATTGCCGGAAAACCTGTTCCTGCTCAAGTCCAATCTCATGAGACTTCGAAGCTTGAGAATTCCCGATGATAGAATGCCTCCGGTGTACTGATTCCCATGAAGGATTAGATAGTTGAGCGTCACGAACCGGCCGAAGATTTCTTGGATGTCGCCGCCGAAGGTATTGTTGCTGAAGTCAAGAAACACCAACTTGGAGCAGTTCAGCAGCTCCTCAGGTATATTCCGGTCGAACGAGTTATTCCCCAGGTTGAGCGCGCTGAGTTCCGAAAGCGAACCAATACCGGAGGGAACCGCTCCGGTGAACGCGTTGCCCCACAGGTTGAGAGATGTTAGCTTCGAGCAATTGGCGATCGAGCTGGGGAACGTGCCGGAGAAGCTGTTCCTGGAAAGGTCCAAGCTTTCGAGGTCGCAGCCGGAGGCAAATGTGCTCGGCAGAAACTCTCCGGTGAAGCTGTTCTCGGAGATCAAGAGTTGCCGGAGGCTCGGGAAGCCTGGCCATATGCCTCCGACGAAGTGGTTGGAGCTCAGGTCGAGGTACTTGAGTTTGGGGCACTGGTCGAAGCACCCGGTGATGTCGCCCCCGAAGCTATTTGTCGAAATGTTCAAGCTAACCAGATTGGCGCACATAGCGGGGAAGTTGGCACGGATGCTGCCATTGAAGCGGTTGCGCGTGAGGTCGAGCGTCACCAGATTGGTGAGGCCGGTCAAGTTGAGCTCCCCACCGATGATGTTGCTGGAGAGGTTTAGGTACTCGAGTCTGCTGCACCTGTTGAGGTCGGCGGGAACGAAGCCGCCGATGGCGTTGGCAGAGAGGTCAAGGTGGGTGAGCTCCGTGAGCAGCGAGAAGTTGGAGAAGATTTCACTAGATATGTTGGACTCTGCAAGATAAACGCCATTGACGCGGCCGGCGCCGGTGCAGGTGATGCCGGGCCAATTACAAGGGGAAGAGTCGGACGCATTCCACCGAGCATATGCGCCTCGGTAGATGGGGTTGTTGGCTTCGAGGTAGTCTTTCAGAGCGAGCAGCACCTCCCTGTCGGTCGCACCGGCGATTGCTCGACCTGCTCGGTAAAACCACTCTGTGAGATGAATGCTTCTTTTTGGGAAGATCTGAGACAGTACAGCAGAAAGAAGCTTCGAAAAATGGATGGTATCAGACTATGAGCAGGCAATTCTGTCATGGATGGAACACTGAGAAGCCACGAAAAGGTCTTTGAGCTTTTGCATCAAACATCTAAAAAGAAGACGAGAGAGAACAGCGGGAGGGAGGAGGAGGAGAGAAGCCAGAGAGGTGTACCTGTGATGAGAATTAAGGAGAGCACGAGGAGGAGACAGCCAGAGAAGCTCACTTCGTCTTCGGACATGTCCCTGCTACTATCATCAAAAGAAGAGAAGGATGGCTTGATTGACGCTAACAATAAACAAATGAGATGTTGCTGCACGAGGCTGTTCTTGCAAGGTTCTTATTCTCTCTCTTCTCGATGATGTGATCATCTAAACCTTGGGTTATCAGAATCGAGTAAGAAGAAGTGTGCATAAAATATAAGCTTCTTCTCACCCCGAAGCAGGGAGGAATGCTGGTCCTTCCTCCTCTCTTCCTTTTCAGAAGCTCAAGCCCAGCTTATTACGGGCAACATCTTCCTCCCTTACTGCTACATTTATTATACCTTTCTTCACTCAGCTAACTTGTGCTCCTTCTTCCCATCTTGCTGCTGTATTATTCATATATTCTTTTGTGAAGTTTCAGCCCAACTTAAAAAGCTATGACAAAACCAGCAAGGTGTGCCAATGGTCGCTTCACATGTTGCGTGCTTACCTTGATTTGGTCTGTACTTTTGCACCGGACTAGTATTCCAGTTTGACTATCCAAAAACACCTCCAAGACGGGCCGCCGCCATTGTTGACTATATGCCAAGTTGGGATTTGGTTGATGAGACAGCAAAGTCCAAACTTTCTAAGAGAAGAAAAGTATGTTGGTATGGAAAGGCAAGCACGGTTACTGCTGTCTAAGCATCTATTTTCACGGATTGTTATTTTTAAAATGGATAAAAAATAATAGAAGGAGCTGTTTGAACATAGTTATGAATCGAAGCCGCCTTATGGCTGAATACGAAAAACGTTTTCCTTTATGACATTGCGCCTGCAGGTTTATATATATACGTTGACCCTAGTCACTGCAACGACTTGGGTGTCATGAGGTTCTGATGAAAAGTCAAATGCATGGTTTTTGACTGGGGAAAGTGAATTCATTTCCCACTCCATTCTACTGAATAAAAAGATCGCAAGTGCTTGCTGATCACCAGATCATTCAAAGATAGAACAGTAAAGAAAGAATATGGATGGGAATCTGTCTGATGAGGTAGTACTGCAGAGATAGATGGTGTGTTTAGTTTTCTGTGGATCGAGCAACTCCATTGATCCAAAAAGGAGGAGGAATTTAATTATTGCCTGCAGCCGCTACGTTCCAAAGAGTGCAGTTTGCTTTGCTGAAAGTCACGGCAACATCATCTATCTTTCTTTCTTTCTGTTATGAAGCTTGCAAGGTTTACTTAGAGTCTAACTTGGTTGGTGGCTTCGAAGAAGAACAGCAAGCAAGCAAGCAAGCAAATTGGACAAACAAGATACATTCATGCTCCCACGATCGGAACAAGGTATACGGCGTGAAGGTGCCAATGTTGGGAAACTTTGTGACCTAATTCCAATAACATATTAGAGATATGATTGGGCATGGCATCAAATCACATCTACACATTTCTCTCTCTTTCTATGAGTTTATTCCTCTTGGAGCATGGTTTAATGCCCCTCTGGATGCTTAGAGTTTGCACCGAGTTTAATGCTAATGACATCATGTACAGCATGAAGTAAAACATGGGAGGAACAGCCCATGATGCTACAATAATCATCTTGGAATGATAGCATCATATGAACATGTTAAATTATCATTGGTGTTTTGGAGGTAGCTGCTCCACTAAGAAGAAGGTGGTGCATGTAATAATTCCTCTACCATGTAGCAATAACTGAACTCATGGCCTTCCCCTGAGCCTGACAAGGCACCAAGGTTAGGCCATACATATCAAAATCCCATCCATCTTTGCCTTTGTACTGACACATGTTTTGACAAGAAATCTATCTGAAGTCCAAACCAGTCATTGAAGTCAAAACTTACTTACAGGAGAGCAATGAACTGCCCATTGCTCAATAGCAAATGATATTTGCGCCCTGAACGAACCAGAAACCCAACATTGGACCGTCGCTAAAATCTTGTACTATTGGTAACCAACATGCACAAAACAAGAAGCCAGATTAAGACTAATACATAAGAAGAAATGGGTTCCCGGTGACAAACCTCATATGCTTAATTCTGGGAGGTTCTACACAACTTGTTTCCCTCTGGAACATTTCATCATCATAAGAAAAAGAAGAGGAGGAGGGCCTACCAAAAAGGATTGTCCAACTCATAGTGGACGTTAGTAGTCCATGAGAGAAACCTTTTAGTACTCCATGGAACCTCGACCAAACTCATCTGAGAAAACTTACTTTACAGAAGTTGTGATTGCTGATCTTCCATAATGTACAAAGGAAGTTCCGCGTGCCTTTAGATCCACCCGCATGCCTAAACAGAGGACAACAACTTCAGAAAATTAAAATACCTAATCATGTGTTTGATATGCATGGCAAGGGAGAACAATGTTTATTGCAATTATCGTGACTGGTTAAGATCCTGACTACCATTTTCATCATTCTACCAAACCTCCTTGCCAACATCCTAATCAATGGTTTACATGACAAAATATCATCTTTTCCTGCACCTCAAGTAAAATTGGCGCCCCATGATTTTGTGGCAATGGCCATTGAAGAACCCTTGATTCAACATATATCACTTGAGTCATCATTTTTTATTACTCCTGCAAGTTCTCATAGTCCATCAATCAGACAATGCTGCACATCCACAGTCTCCGTGAGACCACAGGAATCTGCACCGTGCTGATCCTCATAGGACGTACATGATTCATCTTGAACATCTTGCTCCACCACAGAATTCTGCAAATTCTTGTCCATAGGTTCTTTTGGAGGCACAAAGTTTGGCTTATCAATATTGTAGCCTTCAGAAACAACACAAGAAGCTCCTTCATTCTCCCCAACAATGGCATGTTCATCAAGCTCATCTCCACCCTCATGATCTTCATTCATCTTGATATCCTCGTGATCAGCTCGGTTACAGGTAGCAGCATCTGCATCTGCAACAGACTCTACAATAGAATCCTCTTCGTTTTCCTCTTCAGCTGCAAACTCATCATCATCACTTCCTTGCCATTCATCATCATCACTATCAACATTCGATGGATCTAACCTGTTCTGTTCGGCCCTCTTCCGAAGCATGAATACATTGAAATAGTAACTGACTAGCTCTTTGCTACTCCGAGCAGGAAAGAAATAAGGCAACACATCCCAGAAGTTCTTACCGAGTGATTCAGGATTTGATAGGACAACTTCTTGAAACAAATGCTCCTCCTCTATGGTCCATTTACAAGCTACATCCTCTCCCATGTCACATAAACCCAATCGTTCAAACATGTCCTGTCCCAAAAATTTCTTAAGCTTTTCTCTTGCTTCCTTTACATGCTGGCTTATGCATCTGACTGAACCCTCATCCAGACAGCTACAGTCAGTTTTATGAAGCACATCTCTAATTTCTGATGCCAACAAAGAGGACTCTGGCATTGGAATGATACAAGAATGAATCCATTTTTCACTGTCATCTTCGTTTACTAAATGACAAACAGTTGAATAGACCAATGGAGAAGCACAATGACCACAGTCACCAATTTTCTTACAACTATGTGAACTCCACTCTGGAACATCAGCTTGATGATTTGCTCCAATAGCAACAGGTTTTCGAGGAAAGTAATCAAAAGCAGGTGACAAGAACTCGTCTGCTTGACATAGCCCAATTGTGTGGTGGTAATTTTCATAATAACTAGAAAGGGAATCTAAGCCAACTGGTGATCCCAAAACTGCCTCTTCATCATCAGGATTGGATATAAACTGGTTTCTACCAGTTCCCTTATTAAAATGATCTACATGACGAGATGCATCACTGTTCTTCAGATGGTCATTGGGAACAACTAAGCCTACAGTTACGGAATAAGTTATAAACCTTTCCCCTCCCCCAAATCTTAAGAGTGTTACTAGATTAAAAGATGGAAGTCATAAATGTACTAAAACTACCTGAAGATGGTGTCAGAGATTCTCTAAACTGGACTTCTGCATATGAATCCAAATAAACATTCTTGTCCACTTGCTTTAGGCGCTTGCATGCAAGTAGGTATACTTCATCATCAGAGAAAGGGCGTTTGCTTTGCTCTGACAAAACCCTATCAGTGATGATGCTCATCACTGGTAACAAGCAACTATTACCATGAATGCTAGGGAAACTTGTCTTGGACGCAAGATGAGCCACATCTTTCATATCCGCTTGGCTGTCCAAGATATCCAGCAGTCGATCTGTAAATCAGATTAAGTTGAGAGAGCTATACCAAGAAAATTACTCTCTATGACATGCAAGTAAAAGTGAAAATTTTATGACCAGAAGATGGAGATTCCTCGGAGATAGCCCTTGATGAAGAAATCCCATCAGCTGACGCAAGGTGGCCATCACAATCCAATTCTTGGAGTTGCTCATTAGCAAGTTGGCTGGCCTTATCATCAACCAAATTCTGTTCATTATGCTTAAAAAACATGTTTGACCTGCAATTCTAACAAGACAAAAAGTTATATTGGAGAAACAATAATAAATGAAAGATATCCAGAAGGATAATTTTTCCACGACTGATAAAGGATGGGCCTTGGTACAATGGTAAGATTGTTCCTTTGTGACTTAAACGACCAGGGTCCGAATCACGGAAACAACCTCTTTAAATATTTAAAGGTAAATCTGTATACATTGACCCTCCTCAAACCCGTGTTGGCAGTAGCCTCATGCACTGAGTACACTCTTTTTTTTTTAAACAGAAGGTAATTATTTTATATAACAAGACAAGTAGATAACCCACAAAACTTTAAAAGTTGAACACCAGGCATACAAGGCATGTAAGCAAGAGCTAGCTAGTGAAAATGAGAAAGAGAAGGCAGGGAAGGTGGATGGAAAGAGAGACCAAAAATCACTGATGCACATGCTTCCCGCATGTCCATAGATATAATGTAGGCACAGAAAATGATGGAGATGATGAATCAATTCATTGCTTAGATTAAAGTTGGCAGCATATCCTGGTTCACCAAAGACACTTGAAAAAAATCATGTTTGTAGTAATTGATACTGCAACTCATAACCTGTATGATAATTGTTAAATTTGGGCAACATACCAAGTTAAGAGCCCTAGCCTAACATGCAAATCAGACAAATAGCAAATTTCATTATCCTGACCCTGTTATCTACCAATATGTAAATTGGTATCTACCCATAGATACCAGTCCGACTGAGTTGGCATAAACGTCCAGGATGGAAGTTTATGCCATCACCTCCATCATCTATAATGAGCCTTGCTCCCAAAGCACTAGCGGTCTGCTTCGAGTGTCGTCCTCTGGTTCTCCAACCCTGCTGTAACTCACCACCACCACCTTCCTTATTCTTCGTGTCCATTGCTACAAGCATGCCCTTGACAACTGCTGTGTTGGCAAGGTCCACATCATCCTCAATGAACTCAATGCTGAAGACAACAGCAAAACCATTCCCCCTCCTCCTTTGCAACCTAGTTCATCAGCTATCAATTCAAGTCCACAGGCCTTGTCCTGACAAGTGCAAAAGGGTGTCCTCAACTTCTCCTTCGAGTTCCTCAACTGCCTTCCTGTTGATCACATTACAAAGTTGCCAACCTTGCTGATTATCCCACCATGGTGCTTTTGTCCACAACCTACCACACCACAAGGAAGGAGAGTGCCATCAGCTCTGCTTCCTCCCTGAATGGTGCTGGGAGATTGTTTATCACTATTTTTGTTGGAGCAAACAATGATGGAACATAAAGGAGAGGGAAAACATGGAAAATGGTGAGTCATGGTGGCACATGCCACACTTGCCATCATCTGTGGTTGCATGGGGCGGAACAACATAGGAGAGCAATAGCATTGTTCCTGTAGTAGTGTTTATTCATTGGGCTGATGAAATGTATGTCTTGTTTTAATTTTTGAGTCACTTGGCCAGATTGGGCATGGGCCTTTTATTGTATGACACATGCCAGCTAGGACTACTGCTTTTTGACTTGGTCTCAAATCAGGCCAAGCCTGCTAAAGCAAATGGGTAGGAAAGGCTTTCATATGGACAAGCATGGGCTTAACCCATCACCAACCCTGCATGAAATTCAGTGAGATAAATATTGAGTCCCACAGTAACTAAAGCTCATAGTTATGACCTTTTTTTCGGAACACCTGTGCCTAAAAGGCAAGACCTAATGTTATTTTGATTTTATTACTCCCTATGGTATCCATGAAATGCAAGTGATGGAATTAATTTTCTTTATAAAGATTATGACAGATCACTTCTCTGAGAAAATATAACTATGATTTCCCAAGAAAATTCCCACATTTTGGATATTTCCCAATTGACACCCCATTTTGTTTTTTTTTTCAAATAGCACTCTGAATTTGAAAGTACCTAAAATACCCCTCAAAATTTTCCACCCATTGTTTTACCAATTTTTAATTGCTACTGCATTTCATTTAGCTCGTTTACAATATTTTTCAATAGCATTTACAGTGTTTTTATTGAGGTACTGAAAATGCTGATGAAAAATACTGTAAGTGACAGCATACTGTATCTCTTTGGTTGTTATTGCTCATAGACCATTACGATATCATATTTTCAGGCTTGTAATTGATTTGGTCGAGGTTAGGAGTCTATTTTGATCATTTATAATGTTTTTAAATAGGTTTTACAGTGTTTTTACTCTGGTGGCCAAAACACTGTAAGCCAACTTTTGATTTCTATTTGGATGACGTTGTTTCTAAACAATAAGGAATACCTATTTGAATCATAATATGATATATCAAATGGCTTCTAGTGTGTTTTGATTCCATTTGGCTCATTTACAGTATTTTAAGTAGACTTTACAGTGTTTTTATTGTGGTGGGCAAAACATTGTAACATGTCAAAACACTATAATAGGCTGAAAAATTTTTGAGGAACAATTTGGGCTTTTTTTGAATGAGTGGTCTATTTGAGAAAAACTAAAAGATGGGGTACTGTTTGGTAAATACTCAAAATGTGGGTATTTTCTAGGGAAATCACCCAAAATATAATGGTTATAAAGTTCTTTAACAAAATATAATGGTCATAAAGGAGGTTTTCTTTAATTGAAAAATAAAATAAACAAAGCAAGTGGTTTGGCATATTAGTTTTTCACATCATCTCTTTTCTTTCTTTCATTCTTAATTGATGCTTAGCTTTCCTCCAATTCCTATGTTTTCTATTTCTGCTGCTTTCTTCTTCTTTTCAACAGCTACATTAGTATCTCTATGTTTATGTAACATTCTGGTCTTTCAGCTAATGTGCCATTAAAAATTTTTAATTATTAGATATTACTAAATGATGATCAAATCTACTTCTATATTATTTAATCCTAAGAATCACTTATCATGAATACTCATGTTCTGAGTCTTGCTTCAAAACAACTTTGTACCTCAATTCATGCCTTGCACCTAGGTCCAAGAGCCCTGTTGCCTAATGCACCTTGAACCATTAATAATTTTATTCCTATGAATCTAACTGTAAAATTTCCAATAATTTGGCTCCTCAAAGCAGCAAATGAGTCAAAATTGCGGCACTCTAATTAAGCTCAGAAATAAACTCAGTACTCCTCATTCATGTACTGGTCTTGCATTTTTCAGTTAGTGATGGTAGTTACTAGTTTTGAGCATATTGAAGCATTAAACTAAAAAATGACAGTCAAGAAAAACAAGACCAGCTTGTTGGATAAAGAGTCATCTGCCACAGGATCTTGATGCCCTGTAGGCTATTTTTACATCAAGAATTTGAATTGGCTCATGGTATGTTCTAGATTATTTCAACTTTTGAATATTTTTCGATCTTATTCTTTGGTATTTTATAAGGCTTTTGTAGTTTCTTGTTACTTCAGTGTTGATATTGACATGGGTTACGTTATGAAACCCCAGCCATGCATAATTAACATGCTCTTTTCTGCTAAATCTTCCTTCTTTCTCAGATTAAAGATTGTAAACTGAATGAGACTAAGAACTACTAATTCCAGCATCAGACTGATGCAAGTTGAAATGCTCTATCATATAAGCGATGTAATATATTAAGTATGAAAGACAGGTAAAATCAACCAAAGCAAGTCACAGTGAAATAATATTAGACAACTTGCATGAATAAGAATCAATAAGTTTAAAGCGTAAATGAAAGCAACCAAGTGAGAATTTAGCTTTACAAGCTATTGTTATTAGAGTATGCCAAGGAAAAAGAACATGTGGGCCCTGGACCAATGGACAAAGCAAAATAGATTCTGGTATCTCAAAGGTTCCACATTTGTAGCAGAGCCGATCAAACAATACTTCCAGGGAAACATTCACTCATCGAACATAAGAGTAGCCTGATCCCCAGTTCAAAGATTGACTAAACCCAGCTCAAACAAAATAGGACGAAACACAAAGAATAACAACAATTTGCCTAAGAATCCAGAGGAATAGTGGAACATCTATGCATCGTGACCCTGGGATTCAGCGATAAGGAATATTGCAAGACGGGAAACACTGCACACAAATCAAAGCTAATACAACGTAAGATACGAGATATGTGTTCGCAAGCGATCGAATCAAGAACCCATAGAAATCCTAACCCAAGAAACGATCTTGACACTGCACATGAGAACGAATCGAGATAAATCAGAAGAGGGGAGACACATCAGAACAACCATTGCAGCAAAAGGCCCACAGATCCAGAACCAATTTGAGGTTAGCAGAAGACGCGCAAACCATAACCCTACAACCGATCACAAGCAGAAAAACGGGACGAAATTTGTACCGATCCAGAGAGGAAGACGAGTGTGCACCGAGGCAGCCTCGATTCACAGATCCAAAGGAAGAATCGAAGCAGGATCTGGATCGAAATCGGGTAATTTGGCGGGCAAAGAACCAGAAAGGGGCAAAAGCTCGCGTTCGACCCCTTTTTTATTTTTATTTAATTTTATATTTCGATGATTGGATGCCGCGGATGCCTCATACAAATGTACTTATATACCCCTAATAAGTTTCCAAAAGTCAGAATTATGCTCGCATAACCTTTGTGTTTAAAGCAAATGTTTTGGATAAAAGAGGAAATATGGTCATCAAATGGCGGGCGCGACTGCCGTATGGGTTTGATCTTTGATTCCATGGTTTGGCTCGATGCGGTGGACCGTCCGATGAATGGTTTATTGATCGAACGGCCAAAGATATAATCGTATCATGATAAAGAATAACTGCTTGGACGGCTCTGATCTATGATGCAGATGGTGCCACGTGGACGATGTTGTAGGTACGACAGTTATCTAAGCGGTTGGGTCCGCAAATGTGAAACTTAATATCTAAGAAGATATTTGAAGTGTTCAAACAATCAAACGGTAATTAAATTTATTGTTGCTCTCCGAATCTCTAATTTCTGGCATTAGAGATTTAGCAGAGAACGCAATAATACGGCGCACAATATAACAAAGGGTGCCAAATCGTATAGTGTTTCTTTGATGTTTTACGCGTAATAATAGGAAGAGTAATTTAATTTATTTATCATTGAATATTTTTTATTAATTTAGAGATCTTTTTTATATGTAATAATTATCACGTGACAATATTTATACAAAAATAAAAATAAATACTGAAAATTAAAATATATATATATATATGTATAAATTTTGACTAAAAATTTTAAAGAAAGTTTTTTCAATAAAAAATATCATTATAAAAAAAATTTAAATCAAGTCAAAAAATTATTTTCTTTTTTTTATGATATGATTATGTTTCTGCTAATATGATTATGTTGTAGATGACACAAGCCTTTAGCTCTTCTTTTTCATATTATCTTTTAATTATTATTTTCTATCTCTTAGAAGAAAAAAAATTTGTTGCTACTGATCTACATCAAATCTTAGGATATAGTAGGCATTATTGTGGCTGGAATAGAATGAATGAATGAATGAATGGAGCAAATAGATGAGAAAGAGAAGAATTCAGCAACAGTAGCACATTGCTTCATGAAAACAAAATACTCCAACAATGCAGGACTGGAGGAGGCAGTGAAACCACATTGACCTACCCCTGCCTAATTATAATCTGAAGAAAAAGACTACAAAATAAATCAACAAGGTATCTCACTCTCTCCTAGGCATTTCTCTCTCTCTCTCTCTCTCTCTTGAACAAGCTCGTCACACTTAGACCACAGCAGGCATGTCTTTAAGCCATGGATCCAGTGGCTTGCCGATGGAGAAGACGATGAAGCCAATCTCCCTTAGTTTCTGCGGGTCGATCACGTTGCGCCCGTCGAAGATGAACGCCGGCTTCTGCATGTTCTCGTAGATCTTCACGTAGTCCAGCTTCCTGAACTCGTCCCACTCGGTCAAGATGCAGACGCCGTGCGCCCCCTTGGTAGCCTCGTACGCGTCCCAGGTGACGGTCACCTGCTTCACCGCCGTCGGGCTCGTAGGCTGCAGGTGCACCGGGTGGTCCCAGTCGAACTTCTTCAGCGCCAGGTCGCGCTGGATCTGCTCCTCGCTCACCTGCGGGTCGTAGATGCTGATCTTGGCCTTGTCGCCCAGCAGCCCCTTGCAGACGTCGATGGCCGGCGTCTCCCTCGTGTCGCCAGTGTCCTTCTTGAACGCGAATCCCAGCACCGCGATCTTCTTCTCCGACACGGTGTTGAACATGGAGGAGACGACTCGGTTCACGAAGCGGCTCTTCTGGTAGTCGTTCACTTTGATCACGTCCTTCCAGTAGCTGGCCACCTCGGGGAGGCCATTGCACTCGCAGATGTACACCAGGCTGAGAATGTCCTTCTGGAAGCAGGAGCCACCGAAGCCGACGCTGGCGCTCAAGAACTTAGGTCCGATCCTGGTGTCCTTCCCCACGGAGTATGCCACCTCGGCCACGTCCGCCCCGGTGGCTTCGCAGAGCGCTGATATCGCGTTCACCGACGAGATCCGCTGCGCCAGGAACGCGTTGGCGGCCAGCTTGGAGAGCTCGGCGGACCACAGATTGGTCGTGATGATCCTGTCCTCCGGGACCCAGTTGGCGTACACCTGCTTCAGCGCTTGCACCGCCTTCTTCCCCTCCGGCGTCTCGCGACCGCCGATGAGAACCCGGTCGGGGTTGAACAGGTCCTGGATAGCCGTTCCCTCCGCGAGGAACTCCGGGTTGGACAGGATCTGGAAGTTGATCCCTTTGCTGTTGTGGATCAAGATCTTCTCTATCGCCTCGGCGGTCTTGACGGGGACGGTGGACTTCTCGACTACGATCTTGTCGGACTTGGCGACGTCGGCTATCATGCGAGCTGCGCTCTCCCAGTAGGTGAGGTCGGCGGCCATGCCGGCGCCGAGGCCGCGGGTCTTCGTAGGCGTGTTGACCGACACGAAGACGATGTCGGCCTGGCCGATGTGCTTCTCGATCTCTGTGCTGAAGAAGAGGTTGCGCCCCCTGCATTTCTTCACCACGTCGTCAAGGCCTGGTTCGTAGATGGGGAGCTGGTCGCTGTTCCATGCCGCGATGCGAGCTACCGAGATATCGACAACCACCACCTCAACCGAGGGGCACTTCAGCGCGATGACGGCCATGGTTGGCCCGCCGACGTAACCCGCTCCGAGGCAGCAGATCTTCACCATCTTTAGCTTTTGCGCAGTCTGAAATCATCATACGATCGAGCGTAAAACAAAGGAAACATTAGAAGACAGTATAAGATCAAACACACCACACCTCTCAACAATTATAGATTCAGTACATGACAATAAAAGAATCCAAATCTGAGAAGAACCAAATCCTTGCAGAAACAACAGCTAAAAAGATGAGAAGAGCAACAGGGAAAAGATCAATATTTGTGTGGGCATCTTATTAGTCCGAGATCTCTTTGTCTTCCTTAGATTCCCTCCATCTAAAGTTGGCTGGATAAAAGAGGTGAAATTTTCATCAAAATAATAGAACTACCTTTTTTGTGAAGGGAGGAGTGCAAGAATCAAACACCTTTTAAATTGGAGGAAATGTCTAAGTAGCATCCAGTAAAATGTTAAGCTGGAGTTATAGGTAGTGATGCTGAACGCTGAGGACGCGGTCCATGGAACCTACAATTGAGGAAGACCCATTCCATTGCCGAAGTTATACACCTCCACCACATCAAAGATCTGCAGGATGTATAACTAGGAGTAATCAACGGAGTAAATTGAATCAGATCCTTGAAACGCCAGTTCTTGTGATCTCATGTTTAGATTTACTTCTTGTGATCTTATTTGTAATAAGCTGTAGAAGAAGGCACCTAAGGAGAAGCAGGAACACGGTCAAGCAAAAAGATGCTGTATCATCCATCTACAAGCACGTGCTAATGCAACCATGGTATTTGTGATTATGATGGACTTGAGTCGCGTTATGAAGCAGCGCGCCAATAAGATACCGTTGGATTGTAACGAACCGATATGATACATTATAACGGTCGTTATTTGGGATGAAGGGAACAAACGAATTGAAGGTTCGGGCGCTTCTCTGCCCTCCCGGATCGTGATGGCGAACAGAAGCTTCGTCGGGCTCGCCGGCCAGTGGCGCCTCCCGCTCCCTTCATCCCCTTGTTCGAGCGATCCGCCTCCACGGAGGTCGTCCGGTCCAAGGTAAAGCTCCTGGACGACCCCAATCCCCGATTCCTCCGCTACGCCTCCCCACACCCCGCCACCGCGGGCCACACGCCCATTCTCCCCGCCCCCCGAATCATAACCCTCCCCAATGGCCTTCGTGTCGCCACTGAGTCCTCCCTCGCTACACGCACCGCCACCGTCGGCGTCAGGACCGACGCCGGGACCACGCATTTCCTAGAGCACATGATCTTCAAGGGCACCGTGAGACCGCACGATGCGGCAGTTGGAGGACGAGATCGAGAACATGAGTGGCTACCTCGACGCTTACATCTCCAGGGAGTAGACCGCGTACTACGCGCCAAGGTGCTGGATAAGGATGCGCCCAAGGCTCTCAAGATCCTTGCCGATATTATCCAAAATTCCAGCTTGACGAGGGGCAGTTCAGCCGGAAGAAGAATGCCTTTCTTTTCGAGATGGAAGAGGTAAGCATTCTTCACTGCTCTGTAATTCTATAAAGGATTTGTTTTGTGTTTGTTCGCTTGTTTAAATTTGAATCTTTGATGCAAGTAGAGTTGGATGTGTGTGTGTGTGTGTGTGTGTGTGTCTGTATATATATATAATGGAAGGATAGCATTTTGTGACATCTTGCTGTAGACCAGTATAAATACGAGCTGATCTGGTGGGATACTTGGCTAAGGTACAGTAAGGGAAATATCATAGAATTATGCAGCCACATAGAAAGAAAATTGTGTGTTTCATAAGCAACAAATGAACCCTCACACTGACTAAGAGTGGGATTAGAACACTTGCCCTAATTCTATCAATTATGTACCACATGTTTCTTAAGTGCATCAGAAAAGTTGATACCATTGACATGGTATATTACTCACAGGTTATGTGTGCATGCAAAGATGGAGAAATGTCAGAGTACTACCATCAAATGTGCAAATTAACTAGATGGTTGACCTTTTTAGACCATCTCGATTGTGCTTGTATTTTTAGTTGCTCAAGCACGGTTGATGCTGGACTGGTCAACACCTTAAGGGTTAGCTGATGCTGCAGGTCTGTCAACATGATATCAGTTTATGATCTATGATCCTTAAGAGATACTGTTTTAAGTTAAAATACGACATGAATAACATAATTATGAAATAATATAATATATCATAAAATACAACAAATGATATTGATATAGATTTAAGCTGGTCGCATGCAGTCTAACACAAAACTTGAATTCAGGTGCCAGGCTTGGGTTGAGAAGTCTACATCTGGAGTTCTTCTGGGATTAGGGTTACAACCATAGAGCATAAATCATATCCTTCTTATTCGTTCATACAAAGGTTTCCAATTTCAAGTGACAAAAAAAGGGCATCATGATAGCAAGATGAGAGAAACACAATAGCATCACCAACACAAAAAATGCCATACTATGAACTTAAAAGCATTTTCTAGTCACACAATCCAAGAGTACAATAACTGACCCACAACAAAAGCCACACAATCTACCTCCTCCAAAAGGGAGTGAAGGATGTGTAGAAAGCAGTCAAAAATTCATTTCTAATGATTTAGAAGAAAAGGTTCAACCCTTGATGAGAAACCCCACAAAACCAAACAATATGGATGATAACAATCTTCTTTCCTATGACAACAATGGTGGTTTACATAGAACAGGTTTCTCTCCTATCATCCGTTTCACCACACCTTGGATGGTTTGGATAATATCTCATCAGGCATAGTTTAGACGGAATATGTCATTCAGCACGTAGAAGCTCCCTTGAGGTGTTGGCATCAGATGGAACATCTACAAAAATGAGTTAAGGCCACAATCAGTAACAACTCACTGATTAAGAAACATGAAAAAGGGCAAAAAGAGAAGAAGAATAATTGTGACCTTAATAAACGATTCTTGTTCTATTTATAATAAAAAATGAAGAGAAAAAGACAAAAATAACAATGATGTATCCATCAGTTGAAGAGATGGTATTAACACTGCCTTTGTCCTCTCATGACTGTGATATACTTCATCTAGCAATGCTTATAATAATACAGAAATATTATTTTATAACTGTATGCAGTCCAACGGAAAGTAACCAAGTCTGCTCCTACTAGGTACCCAAGCAAACACACACACAACAGTTTAAGACAGCAGCACACCCAACAGAAGAGAACAGATATGTGCAATTTACAAAATTCACATTAAGTAGCTAAAGAAATTGATGTTGCTATGTACATTTTCCATTGGCCTCATGAGACATTAAATTATAAATTATCCCCATCAACAGTTAACTCTGAATTAAAAAAATGAAATCGCCAATCTTTTTTATCGACATCCCACCATGTGTTGGCTTAGGCAATCCAGCGAAACATCAAGGTCGATAAACATAGATCCTAAACACACAGATGCAAGCATCTAAGGACTGATTATGAATATTATGCAAACATTATTTGTGCATTTAACAACTACTATAAATCAATGTGAAGTGTGTTCTAAACAGATAATGTCTCACAAATGTGTGCATTTTCTATGGATATACAACTTTCAAAGGAACTCTGACAGAAAATATGTTAGGCCAAAAAAGAAATGAATGTTAATAATATGTTTGTTGAAGGCAAAGCTCACAAGACAGATTTTGCCTTCATATAAAATTTAAAAAAAATCAACTTTAATGTGCTGCTGAGACCTTATGGACATACTGCCAGGAATGGGAAACAGGTGCTAAACAGTCAATCTATCATCATTGATTGTGGAAAAAAAGGTGTAAGCAGCCATTGCACGTACGTTTTGTACATAAAGCTTCCGAGAAACGGACGATCAAATCTCGCAGTCTGGTAACTCTAAACACTTAAACTTTTTTATTCTTTTTTAAAAAGTAAAAAACTACCTGCAAAAATAGTAAATTTAGCTTTGCAAGTAGTACCATGTTGTCCAGATTGTCCAACTACAAAGTTGAAGAAATTATCTATTTAAGAGAGAATTATCAAACTTTTGTTCCATGTGCTTCCATTACACAATCTCTGTGTTTTAAGTGTTCGCTACTTGCCAATCAAATGTAACCTCAATAAGAAAATCCAACCAAGATTTTGCGATGACCGATGGAAGATAATTCAAATAGGTTAAGAGCAGAACCTAGCTTGTAAATGTTGGAAAAACACATAATTTAACGTCAGGCAATTCGTTGAATAAATAGTTATGCAACCATATCTCATACGTAGTTAGCCACTTCATAGTGGAGAAAATCTTCATGTACAACCACTCCAATCAAGTGTACAGGGTGTATCCAGAACATGTTTATAGGATCATGAGCAAATGTGATCTCGTAACCAAGCATCTTAGTATTCATTGCCAAACCCTTCAACCAACTAAATCACATCTGATCCTAATACGAACTATTTGTTTCTGTATGAGATTTTTATCAGCATTAGTAAGTCAAAGAAAGGATATTTGCATATAGATCCTTTCTTTGACCCAACTTGGTCATTACTTGTCAAGATCAGTCAATGCTCTTCTACTTGTGGAAGACCACAAACTCACGACAGGAAAAAGGAAGGAAGAAGAAGGGAAAAAAAGTTGATTTGGCAACCTTACGCGGATCAGGTTGAAGAGATAAAGACGAATCCTAGATCAGATCATCTTCATCGATCAACCTCTAACTCATGAACACGTTTTACCAACATTAGATGCATTCATTCATCTAGGTCAAGATATCTAAAAGAAGAAACGAAAAGAGGGGCAGAGAAGAGAGAGAATACCTGGCTGAATTTGAGGGAATGCTGCTCGCCGCCGAGCTGGAGGGAGCCGCTGACGAAGACGAGAATGCCGCCGGTAGGGCCGGATGGCTGGCAGTCGATGGTGGAGATGGCGTGGGCGCACTGCTGGAGGGGGAGGGAGGTGAGCTCGGCGGCAATGGCGGCCGCCCCCTGGATCTTGGCGCCCTCGAAGGTGAGCATGGAGCCGTCCTGGTAAAGCCTGCCGAGCGCCGCCCGGTTGCTGTCGAACGTCTGGTAGTAGTGGTCCACAAACGCCTTCGCTACCCCGTCCTGATCCATCGTTGCCGCGAAAGATCAAACCCTTCCTTGATTCTATGAACAAGAGAGACAGAGAGAGAGAGAGAGAGCGCGAGGTGATCATATATAGAGATGAAGCGGGAGGAAGAGAATGCGTATGAATCACGCCAAGGCCCGCGCGGCCCGTCAAGATTAGGGATGATGGTGATGGATGAAATATTGACGACGATCCAAAGCCCATCAAATCCGTTGGATTAAAGCATTTTATTAATTAAATATTTAACGTATAATAATAATTAGAATGAATTTAAAATAGATTTTGGTGCTTTCTTTTCGTCAGCCATCTCAGTGGTGTTAGATACGATTCATTGCACGCAGTCGAGTTCATTTATTGCACGAAAACATTGTGTGCGGGAGATCTAATGAGCAGATGACGGAGAGTATATCATCATGGAGATGGCATTTTGACAAACACTTTGCCACAAGTTGAGGGTAGAGAATGTCTGTATCTTATATCCTACTTTTGCCTATATTGTCTCATTGTCTCATTTCATGCGAGAACATAAGGCACCTATATCTCGTATTCTTCTTATGGATGCATCTAACAATATTCATCAAATGATTATGTCAGATTCAATTTCTTATGGATGAAAAAGACTCACAAAAGTTTATTTTATATAATGTTTGATTTACAACCATAATTATAAAATATTAAATGATATAAGAGGGGATTATTTCTTTTGATGCTATATTGACATATCATGTACGTGATCTCAATTGTGGACACTATTAATAACTAGACATATGCATCGTATGCATTTAGTATGTGTGTGTGAATTGAGTTAAAAGAATAAAGATGTCTCTATGGTACATTCACATTGACATGCATATATATTATCAATAAACAAGACATTTCATTAGAAATTAAAACCCAAGGATAATATGACATGTTTATTGATTCGAACTCAAGCACAAAAATTCATATGATAAAATTATCCTTAAATCATCATCAAATTACATACAAAGATCATCATGGTCCCCATTAATTCAAAAGATGATGGGTATTTGACACCATGTAGGGTAGGGTTGTTCATGATCCACATAAGGTCACCATGGTCAGATTTAGTACATGTGGATTGAGTCAATTTTTTTAGTTGTTCACATAGGGTTTTCATGGACCACTTTGTTGCCCAATACACATTGATAGTATCCCTTCTAGTAATATAGTTCCATTCACATCCACTCTAGTAATATACTTATAGTGTTGCCTAATATAGTAGCCCAATACATATAGTTCCCTTCTAGTAATATTATACTTTGGGTTTATATAGTGTTGCCTAATTAAAAGGTGTTCCCAAGTCAAACCATCCTTTTTTATGTTGATTGATGATCAAGATTGTGGGACCATGCATGATCTTGACACAAATAGTTAGGTCTTAGCACTAAAAATTATGGATTTTGTATCACCTCCAAACAATTGATAATATATCATCTTGAACTACTGATAGTGATTTAGCTTTCTCAAAATATGTATTTTCTCTGATCGACTAACCTAAAAAAATCGATTGAAAATTTTTTATACAAGAAGTCCAATATTATTCAAGTTGTTTAATGGATCAAGCATTCATTAGAATCAATAAAAAAAAAGCCTTTTTCTGTTTTAAGATTTCCCAACAAAAGGGCAGAAGAACACACATACATTCAATACAATAATATCAGAGTACTAATTAAACAGCATATCTTGAATGGTCAACTAATTGGGATTAAGGGGAATACAACTATCATGATCTAAACAGCATGTCTTTTGATGGTTAAGCTGAGAGAAGAAATCCATATTATCTTTGACATGCTTTTCAATTGGGAATCTCTTTCACATTGATATGGGTCCAATGTTAGGCAAGTAAGTAAGTGCATCATGCAGTAGTGAAGTGGTGGAATACAACTGAGAGACCCAACTCTCAAATTCCAAATACAAGTTATTGTGTCTACATCAGCAGTTCATTCTGAAAAATAATATACCAATATAATAAATAAATAAATTATTCATAAGGTAATTTTTTGTAAATTTGAAGTATGACTTAATTGAGGCACATAAATGATTATTCAAATTAGTTTTTCTATTCCATCAAACATTAATATTACTCTTATTATGATTAATATAATTATAACTCTTAAAGAGGATCTTGATTTCTTTGTCTTCTTATCTTATCGATTTTAAAGATCCTTGGATCCATTGAACACCATCTCTATGAATAATAATTCATAAGAATCATTTGATGAATATTTAATGATATTTTGAATGATGCATCATAACACATTGCAGATGATCCAAGAATACCATCACTACTTGATATAGAATTATATATATAATATATCACCAAGCTAACCCTAAAATATTCTTCTTGAAAGCCCCATTCTTCTTCCCCATTTTGTTTTTGTCTATTCCTTACCCAATTATTCTAAGAAGCAAGAATTGAGCTGTTTAAGCTACTTGGAATCCTATCCAATACATGAATGTTTCACTAAATTCACAATGTTTGTCCATTACTTGCTATTCCTTCCTCCTGTGATCTCCACCAATACATCAAAAATAAAATAACACTAATAAAAATCTCTTTAATTAGAACCTGTGGTCCTTATAAAGCTCTTTAATTAGAACCTGTGGTCCGTATCGAGTCACTTGTGGTTGGCGGAGAGAGAGAGAGAGAGAGAGAGAGAGAGAGAGAGAGAGAAAAGCTTCTCATCTTCATTTGAACCACCTTGAAATGCGTGCAGATATCACTGGGGCCCATGGTGAGTCTATCCGAATATATTTCGGTGTGCCGAGGATGAGGTGGTACTGATGCGATAGTGACAGCAATGGTGATGATGCTGGTGATATGGGATAAGAGGATAGGGTAAGAAGTTTGAAGAGCTAATTTATCAAAAATTCCGCTAATTATGATTTAAAATAACTTTGTGACATGTTATCGATAATTATCACTGTATCACATACATATAATAATTTTAATTTATGACATTAATCCTCTTTACGTACGTATTGGATATGATTAGTGACCAACTAATAAACGGTCACACTTACATCCCCTCTTTCGATTGTTAATACCTTTTTTATGATTACATCACTCGAAAATTGTTAAAAGTTGTTTTTGTTTGTCCTAATCATTGCATCATGGGATTAATGGTTTGTGTGACGTGCCAACTCCAATTTCTTGATGGTGTGGTTGATGGTCGCCTTTCCCCCACAAGAAAAGTGGTGATGTGGAGAGTTTTATGATCATAAGATTCTAGTAGTTGGGGCAATACCTCTGATCCCTAAATGCCGGTGGAAATATCTTCTGATTCCTAACATTATCCTCCTCGAAGGCAACCTTAGAGTGGTGGTGGTATTGCTCGAGTGGTCCTTAGAGTGGCCACAAAGGTTCCATCCGCAGTCGGGGAAAGCAACGGTGACGACTTACGATGGAGAAGAAGCAACATCTGATGGACCTTCATCAACCAACACTTTTTGTTCCAGCACATGATCTCTTATACAAAAGAAGAGATCTTTTCCCTTTCCCACGTAGCATTGTTGATGCCGTGGTCTTTTCCCATTGCGGCGGCGGCTGCGGTTGCGGCACCAACGTACACCAAATGGGTGTAAATATTACCGGAACCCCCTCCTCAGTTACACCAAACAGTTTCTGTATCCAATCAACAAGTGAAACGTCACTCAACTTTATCCACCTCCACCCTCCCTTCCTCTGCCAATCTATAAATCTAAAATCGAAGTAGGAGCGGAGCAGGGAGTCTCTCCCACTTTTGGACGCGGTCTACTCCTTTGGGCTTGCGATACAGAGAGCTGTTGAAGGATGACGGGGAGCTGTCAGGTGGTGGATGTGGATGATGATGAGTATGCCAAGCTCGTCAGGAGGATGAACCCACCAAGGTAGCAGCGTGCTGTGCCAACTCTTTCTCCTTCTTCTTCTCTTTTAGTGGTGCTTGAGCTGGGTCTCTCTGTGTTGGTCAGAGGTGTAGGTTGCTGTCTTCTGAGCTTTTGAGTAGGGTTTATCATTTGTAGTTTGATGCTCATCCGAGATTCAAAGGTTGGTTCTCTCGTGTTACATGGGCTGGCACCTGTGGATTAAGATATGCGGCTGAAATCTTCCATTGTCTGACTTGTTGCTTTTTTCCTCTTATAATTTGTCCAATCATGTACAGTTTACTTGGATTCATTTTGAATGTTCTGAATGGGATTAGATGCTTCCTTTTCCCTTTTTTAGCATTGAATCGAGTACGAGCACTTTTAATAAGTAATCATTTTACATCTTTGTTTGCTTTGTATCTTTCTCTGGATCTTGTGCTCAATTTTACTGACTTGTGATTAGAAATATCCTCGGTTTGGTGCTTTACATCTCCCTTCCCATCACCAGTTTCATTTCTTTCCAACACTAAATAATTCATTAATCGCTTTCTCTCTCAAAATTACAAGTAATTTTTTGGGTGCAGGGTCGTGATAGATAATGATGCCTGTGATCACGCTACTGTTATTCGGGTAAGCATGAGCTTTTTCTCGAGAGATTTATGCTGAATTCAGCCATGCTTCAAGAACATTTGTTCTTCTTCTGTGACTGCACGAGTAGTCTGTAGGCTCATTTCTGATATCTGCTGTCTCCCCTTCTTTTAGGTGGATAGTGTTAACAAGCATGGGATTCTGCTAGAGGTGGTTCAAGTCCTCACTGATCTGAACCTTGTAATCACGAAGGCTTATATTTCTTCGGATGGAAGTTGGTTTATGGATGGTAAGATCTCGCAGTGCCTATGAATCGAAATAAACAGAAACAGATTGCAAGACTGCAATCCTCGGTGGTAATTCCTGTGCTGAATTCTTCACTTTCTTTCATGGTTTCAGTATTTAATGTGACCGATAGAGATGGGAATAAAATATGGGACGAAGAGATCATCTCTTACATACAAAAGGTAACCATAATCTTTACTTGTTCTAGCTTTTAATTGGCCGGTTCATCATTCTGGTTTGCCTTAGCTTTTGTTCCCACCTATGAACTCAAGAACTTTTAATTCTTCATCGCAATCTGATGTTTTTGTCTGTCTGGGTATTTCTGCAGTCCTTAGGATCGGATGCTTGCTTCTTCCCCAAACTCAGGAGTTCAGCTGGTGTGATGCCATCGAATGAGCACACCTTCGTCGAGCTGACTGGCACAGACAGGCCCGGCTTGCTATCTGAAATATGTGCTGTGCTTGCAAACAGCAAGTGTAATGTGGTGAAAGCTGAGTTATGGACTCACAACGCCAGGGTTGCAGCGGTGGTTCGTGTCACCGATGAGTCGACCAGGAGAGCAGTTGAGGACCCCGAGAAACTCTCCATGATCAAAGAGCTCCTCTGCAATGTTCTCAAGGGCTCGAGGACCGCGAGTATGACGGTCTCAATGGGACACACTCACACCGAGAGGAGGTTGCATCAGATGATGTTCAGCAATCGAGACTACGAGAGAATTGGTGCGACACAAGGAGACGATAAATCATGGCCTCAGGTTGCTGTGATGGACTGCTCCGAGAAGGATTATTCTGTAGTCATCATGAGGTCGAAAGACCGACCGAAGCTTCTCTTTGATACTCTTTGCACGCTCACAGATATGCAATATGTTGTGCATCATGGCACGGTTGACTCAGGAGAGGAAGAAGCTTATCAGGTAGTGATACTTAGTTCTCTCCGAGTCATTCACCTCGATGCAATCCGTGCCATTTGATGCATTCTGAGCTTTTTGGTGCCAATCCAATCTCAGGAATACTACATCAGACATGTTGACGGGCACCCCATAAGTTCAGAGGCCGAACGACAACGTGTGATCGATTGCCTCGAGGCAGCCATCGAGAGAAGAGCTACAGAGGTATCACCTACTTCCAATCCCTTTGTCGTCGGCATTTTTCTCACCAGTATCATTGTTTGGTCAAGTTCAGGGATTGGAGTTGGTGCTGAGGACAGAAGACAGAATCGGATTGCTTTCGGATATTACAAGGATATTCCGAGAAAATGGCTTGACAATTACAAGGGCAGAAATTTCGACTGAGGATGGAAAGGCATTTGACACTTTCTTTCTTTCAGAGATGTCGGGCAATCCTGTGGAAGCCAAGACAATAGATTCAATAAGTAGGCAGCTCGGGCACATGATTGTGAGGTTGAAGCAGAATCCTCTTCTTGCTTCAAAGTCTCCTGAAGTTGCCGGTGCTGCCGGTTTCCTCTTTGGGAATCTCTTCAAGGCTTCCTTTCAGAGCTTTTGGCTGGTTGGATCCTCCTACTCATGATGATTCATGATAGATATGACACCAAACAAAATTCCAAATGGTTAGCCGATACAAGAAACTTTGGCACAGCACCACCACCCTCCTGTGGAGAGTTCCAGTTCGCCCTCGAAACTTGGATATGGATCCAGGAACCAAACTGTATGCTGAAGTTGATGAAAGGATGTGTTTGATTTGCCTCTGTAAATAGACACTATTTAGGCTGTAAAGAACATGTACAGATAAAGATGTACAGAAATTTATGATGTCCGATGCTGCTCTTACTGTGCCTGTGGCTTCATTTAGGTAATTTACACTGTCACTAAGCATTCAAAGGGCTCAGTCACATGTAATAAATACAATCCTAATAACAAAGTGAAGAAACTGTATTGACTTGACTAGAAAGCATATCTGCAGGTCATGTCTGTGAATCTTGTGATGCATCATGATATACTGTGGACAGGAAAACTGAGTCTCAAGAAATTGCAGGACCTCAAACTAGATGAGATTTCTATGGAACTTTGGACATCATCCAGTAAAACTTTCATTTTATGAACTTTCTTCTTCTTCCAATAAATTCAAATAAATTACAACAAAGTAGCCTTCTCCTGTGTCTGCTGGATGCAAATCTCATGAAAGACTGGGATTTGGAGAGTTGCATCTTCTTCACAAAACTAGTGTTCTTCTTCTTCTTCAGTATTTACTTGTTAAATTGCATGCTTTAGGCTTCTTTTTGTGATCTCAATTAGATAAGTAACACCCAAACCTTTTTCCACTTCTTACATGAATTAAACTGAGGTATTACAACATCTCGGTTTAATATATCTGACTAGCGATAATCCTTTCTTATTCGGATTCGAGTTCTTTACTATATCCAAATAATAGACAGGGATGAGAACAGACTCAATTATAAGTTTAAACCACTGATGTAAAATCCTTAAGCCTAAGACTCATCAAGCTTTACAAACCAACTCAAATTTTCTTCCACATATACCTGAATGTGACCAAACATCCAGTGTTGACTAGACAAACAAGATGGAGTAGGCCTAATGCATGATGAGATTCTCATGCCTTCACAGTGACACCACATCCACCATAACAAGTCAACCAGTCCTCGGTCCTATTTCTAAATGCTGGACAATGAGGCACACCAAAAAAGATTCCCACATTCACAACAGAGAATTGGGAAAGCAGATGAAAAAGATGAAGTGGAAAGCTTCCACAAAGCTTGCCAACTTAAAAGCCATAAAGCATCATACAGCCTCTGAATGAGCAATAAATTACTCTATCTGGAATCAACTGCAGAGTTTTGCTCACTTTGAATTATCTTATTGATTAGCTGTCAAGAATGTTGCATGGAAAGATTGGGGAAACATGTAAAGGAAAATAAAGAATTCTATCATGATTGTCTCAGACTTGTAAAGCTTAATTTATTTAAGAGGCTAATAATATCTGATGTCAAAACAATAGATGAAGTAATGATTTTAAAATAGAAATACAAAATTATCAAACATGATTTGATACATTATGTCTCCATTCTCAGAGTGAATTATTAGCATCGTTTTTATCGTGAATCTGATGTAGAAAAATTGAGAGCTTGCCTATCGTTTTTAAAATGGTTGGCACGTCGCAAATGAGAATTAGATTCTCTTGACTTTTCCGAACTGGATCCTCCTTCAGATCATGCCCCTCTGGGTGTCTTCTCACAACTCGAAGGAGTCCTACAAAATCTACACCAAAGGTGAGGCATGTTGAGTAAGATTCCTTCGACGCTTAAGTCAATAGTACATCAAGACTCGTGGATTCATTGGGGGGAGTTAGTGGTCACCATTTGTGTACTTGGAGTGGCCTCCTTTTTACACAAATCAAAGCTATGAACGTCTAAAGAATATTCTTATTATTAGATATCATGCCGATGAAACATATTTAGATGGAGCTTTGTCATTCCATGCACTGAGCTGTGATTTGCTGACTGAGCTCCATGGGTCCACTTTTGTTTGACCATCAATTCTAATCATATCATAACCTTAAATTCTTCACTAAAATAAATAAAAATATAAGGAAGAGCATATTCTCTGGAGCTTATCAAAACAAGTCCAAATCTCCTTAAAACATGAAGATATATAGAGGATTTATGAATAATCAACCTTTAATTCTTAGTCTTCAAGCAACACATGTTTTAGGTTAAGATATATAAAAATATTTACTAACCCAGTTAAAGTTGTGGATCACATCACTTGCGTTAGGTAGATTCCATCACTTGCGTTAGAGGAACTTCTCATAGCAGGAAGTGATTATTCAAGGAAGACTTCATGCTGTAATCTGTGGGCTACAAAAAGTGTCAGAGAGTGGCTGCCATCACCTCCTACTCCCATCTGTTTTCTCTCTTCCTCTTGTTTCTTGTGTGATCATGAAAATGCACAGATGTTAGCATTTGGGTTGTCATTCTACAAGGAAATAAAATAAAATAAACTCACAAATTCATGTTTTCCCAAAAGAGCGAAAAAAAAAAAAACAAATCTATATTGTTCTCAAACAATAGATAAATGAACTTTCTGCAAATTGATTTGGGTGTCTTAGATCGCCCAATATGTGATATTTAGCAACTTCTTATGCATGCAAATTTTAGTTATGTTACTGAGAAAAGAAGTATGCAATAGAGCTAGCTTGCACCAAATTCACAAAGATTATAAGATAGAACAACTTTTATTTCCATGATTCGGTGAAAAAACTTGGAAATGAGGTATTTGATAGGTAGATTTCTGTTTTAACTATTTGTAGTGCTAAGGATCACTTTCAATGACAAGTTGTACATGAACACTTGCTAGTATATATATATATATAAATTTGAAGAAAATATTTTTATCTTCAAACTATCACATGGAATGTGCCATGAAAAGCCCACAAAAGTGACGTCATAAGTCAACTGTGTAAGTATACAATTATAATAAAAAATTAATATCAATATTGAAATAATAAATATTGTAGGAAGTTGTGTATACCGCACCTTGGATGTTGTCTAACACACTATCGATCTGTTAACTAATTGAATGAAGTAACATCATAAATCTACAAAAGTAGAAAGTAGCTAGACACTTCTCCTCTATGGAATATGGATTTATTGGAAGATAAGAGAAGATATCTCTATTATTTTATAATGAGTAATTCCCTATTAAGTCTTATCATTAAATAGGTGATAGCAAAAGATCTAAAAAAAAGATAATTAGAAAACCCGCTTGCATGAAGGTTAACTCATAAGATTTCCAAACATAAGTTGATTTCTATTCTCTTGGTCAATAATTTTAACCAATCCAATTAGATCTTTAATATGTTATTTTAAATTAATTGAGTCGTATAATCTAATATTCTCTCACTTGGCTCATTAACTAATAATTTTACCTGATTAAATTCTAAAATTTTTGAAAAATATTTTATATGTCATCATAAATTTTAGAAAATAAACTAATATATATAATAACATAGATAATTAACTTTAATAATATAAGTAAAAACTATCAATTATAATATCAACTCACACATCACAATATGTTCTTTAAATACCTTAGACTAAGGTATTGGTGAATGGATCAATAATTAATATAATAAAACTCAGGTTTTTAATTGACATTAGTTATTTTTAGACTTTTTATTTAACCACTAGATATTTTATCTTGATTGGAATTACTAAAGTGATTATCTTATTAGAGAAGCAAACTACTATAGTGTTATGATAAAATATTTTCAACGACTTGAGATAAAATTTTACAACTACAAAATTTGATTAGGACTTCAAAGTATGTCACGAAATCAGTTATAATAATTTAATAATATAATAATATAATAATATAGTATATTATATTTTATAAATAAATTATCCCTCCAACTAACATAAATATAAGTTTTGAAATGAACTTCCTATTATCCAGATAATTCTTAGGTTTATCATTTGAATATCTTATGATTTCATATTGATATGATGTCATTTATATGAGTATATAATCATTTATCACTTACAAATATCTTATTTTTTATAATATTTTAATATTTTAATCCAATATAACTCTAATAGCTATCCAACTTTTTTGTTTTGAGTTTAACTATGCATGAATATTATTCATTTAATTATTTGCTAACTCATTTTTATAATAGATTGAATTTTTTATTTTTGATTATAGGTAAAATATTTATTGATGAAAACTACATACTAAATCTTTCGATCAATATACTATTTTTGAAATAGTGCTATCAATCATTCATATATATATATATATATATCCTTAAACAACATGAGTTATCTC
The DNA here is from genome assembly GCF_036884655.1 of Musa acuminata AAA Group. Taxonomy (NCBI): domain Eukaryota; kingdom Viridiplantae; phylum Streptophyta; class Magnoliopsida; order Zingiberales; family Musaceae; genus Musa; species Musa acuminata. The sequence continues at coordinate 35,200,863 of NC_088332.1, read as the reverse complement.
ATTCCTCAAATATTTATTGATTTCTTCCACCACGCATGATGATGTGATCCTTTACGGCAACATCCGTGTTACATGGCCATCCTCATCAAGCCAACGGTCTCGCTAACTGCGCATCGCATCTGTGCACCGCCATCCGTGCGACATTGTGAGGCGACGCCCGCCCAACATTGCGACTGCCACATCAGTTTTTGTCACCGCCAATGGTGCTGCGCCGATGACGCTTCGTCATCGTCGGTTGGAGCATATCAATACTGCCAGAACTCACAACCTCCGGCCAATGCCTTTGTCGCCCTCGACAGTGGCCAAACTTCGCGCCCAAAGACCCTGCTCCGCGAGCCATGCAGCCACCGGTAACCCCATCAACTTGGTCACGACCCACATCAGCGCTACGACGGCACCATTAACCACTAACCACGATCGTGCGACCCACTTTCGCGACCAGTGTATGCAGCGATCTTTCTTTCCTAATGTTGGAATTAAACTTGTTCAAATGTCATAAAGAGGTTCATTGCATCAAGAGGGAGATTCATTACATCAAGAAGAAAAAATAGATTGAAAGTATATAGAAGAATAAGTCAAATTGGTTATTGGTTCTTGAAAAGGTTTCTTGAAAGAGTATGATTCATCTTGAATACAATTAATATAACATATCTTTGGAGACTATATAAACCCCATATGTTGGGTCATGAGTGTGATAGAGTTTCTGAAATTGTAAAAGTGTTTTTCTTGAGAGAAATATAGAAGATTGAAAGCTTATCATACTCTTCCTCTATTTGATATCTCTATCCTCTCTTCCTATCAAGATCAACATTTGGTATCAGAGTATAGGTTAAGCTATGACTTCTTCCTCAAGTGTCATCCAACTCCAGATCCCCAGATTGACAAAAGAAAATTATGACATATGGTGCATCCAAATGAAGGTTCTTCTAGGCTCCCAAGATGTATGGGAGTTTGTAGAAGATGGATTTGCTGAACCAAGTCCAGCAGAAGAAGGAGCAATGAATGTAGAAGGAAGAAAACAACTCAAAGAAAGAAGGAAGAAGGAGAAAAAGGCTTTGTTCACAATCTACCAAGGCCTTGATGATACAATGTTCGAGATCATCGCTCCAGCAAATACTTCAAAGGAGGCTTGGGAAATGCTTCAAAAAGCATTCGGTGGTGTTGATAAGGTAAAGAAACTTCGTCTATAAGTTTTACGAGCCGAGTTTGAAAAACTACAACAAGGTACTTCTGAAACCATTTCTGATTACTTCTCAAAAATCATTTCTATTGTTCATCAAATGAGACGAAATGGTGAACAAGTAAATGATCAGAGAGTAATAGAAAAAATATTGAGATCTCTAGATCCAAAATTTGATTTTATTGCTGTTGCGATTGAAGAATCTAAAGATTTGGAAAAAATGTCTTTAGAAGAACTTATGGGTTCCCTTCAAGTTCATGAACAAAGGATTACAAAAAGAGGAGAAGACAAAACTATAGAGCAAGCATTACAAACGAAACTTACTCTTGAAAATAAACGAGAATCAAATTCTTAAAGAGGAAGAGGACGAGGACAAAGAGGAAGGGGCAGAAATCAGACCAATCAAGAATCTCCAAACAGTGAAGATGTTGGAGAAAATTATAGCCAAAGAGGCCGAGGTTATGGTCGAGGACGTGGCCGAGGCCGTGGACGTGGCAGAAACTCTAAAAGGTCTGAAATACAATGCTATGTTTGTAAAAGGTATGGACATTACTCTTATGAATGTTATTATAATCCTAACAATCAAGGTGATAAGGCAAATTTTGTTGAGGAAGAAAAGAAGGAAAATTAAGTTTTGCTAATGAGTTATGAAAATTTGAAAAATGATCAGTCTATGACATGGTATCTAGATACAGGAGCCTCAAATCATATGTGTGGCATCAAAGAGCTATTTTCAGAAATAGATACAAGTTATTCCGGAAATATTACATTTGGTGATTTGTCTCAAAGACCAGTAAGAGGCAAAGGTAAAATTCTCCTTGAACTTAATAATGGCAAGGAATTATGTATTTCAAATGTTTATTATGTTCCTAATATGAAAAATAATATTCTAAGTTTGGGACAATTACTTGAAAAAGGTTATGATATTGAGATGAAAGATATGGCTCTCTCAATTCGTGACAAGAATAAAACATTGATATCACATGTGAAAATGGCAAGGAATAGAATGTTTCCTCTACATTTGAGTATTTTTTATCAATCAAATTGTTTTAAAGCTTATATTGAGGATATTTCTACACTTTGGCATCTTAGATATGCTCATTTAAATTTTGAGGCTTTGAAACTTCTAGAAAAGTATAATATGGTGATAGGAATGCCAAAAATTGATCGCCCAGCAAAACTATGTGAAGTATGTGTCATGGGTAAATAAGAAAGAAAGCATTTCAAAGTGAGAAGAACAAAAAGAGCATGGCATCGACTCGATCTGGTGCACTCGGATGTTTGTGGCCCTATCAATCCAGTAACACTTGGAGGAAGCAGGTATTTTCTTACATTTACTGATGATCATAGTGGCAAAACTTGGGTTTACATGTTAAAAGAAAAGAAAGAAGTTTTAGGCAAATTCAAAGAATTTAAGGATTTGGTTGAAAGACAAAGTTGTTGTAAGATTAAATGTTTAAGAACAGATAGAGGTGGTGAATATATATCAAATGAATTTGAAAGTTTTTGTAGAAATAATGGAATTCTACATCAATTCACCATGCCATACACACCTCAACAAAATGGTGTATCGGAAAGAAAAAATAGGACTATCCTTAATATGGTCCGATGCATGTTAAAGGAAAGAAAAATTCCGAAAGAATTTTGGGGTGATGCTGTTGCTTGTGCAGTTTATTTGCTTAACAGGTTTCCGACAAAACGAATTGGTAATGTTACATCAGAAGAAGCATGAAGTTTACAAAAACCAAGAGTTGATCATTTGAGGATTTTTGGAAGTGTTGCATTTGCCAAGATACCAGAAGAAAAGAGAACGAAATTGGAGGATAAAAGTCAAAAATGCATTTTGCTAGGTTATCCAAAGAATTCCAGTGGTTACAAACTCTACAATCCTATCACAAATAAAGTTGTGATGTCAAGAGATGTTGAGTTTGATGAACAACAGATTTGGAACTGGAAAAGTGATGAGCAACATAAGAATGCTGTAGTTTCAGAAGAAGATGATACAATACAAGCAAGCACCGAAGTGGCTGTGCCGGAATCATCACCTAGATCAGCTAGGTTACATGATTCAAGAAGTCAAATTATAAGAAGGACAAGACCTATTCAGGACCTATATGATGTGACTCGAAGGATCGATACTAACAATGATGAACTTTCTTTATTTTGTCTTTTTGCAGGATATGATCCATTAACCTTCGAAGAAGCTTATAGAGATGAAAAATGGCGACAAGCTATGAATGAAGAGATTCATGCCATTAACAAAAATAATACATGGGAGCTTACTACGCTTCCAGAAGACCACCAAGCTATCGGTGTTAGGTGGATCTTCAAAACAAAAAAATATGCAAAAGGAGAGGTGGAGAAATACAAGGCCAGATTGGTTGCAAAGGGATATAAACAACAATATAGAATTGATTATGAAGAAGTATTTGCGCCAATTGCTCGATTGGAGATAGTAAGATTACTTATCTCTCTAGCAGCTCAAATGAAATGGAAGATTTTACAAATGGATGTCAAATCAGCATTTCTTAATGGAGTTCTTGAAGAAGAGGTATATATTCAACAACCCCTTGGTTTTATTATTCAAGAACAAGAAGACAAAGTATACAAGTTAAAGAGAGCTCTTTATGGGCTTAAACAAGCCCCACGAGCATAGAATTCTCGAATAGATACTTATTTTATTCAAAATGGTTTTTCTAAATGTCCACATGAACATGCTCTCTATACGAAATCTAACTCTAATGGAGATATCTTGTTTGTATGCCTGTACGTAGATGATTTAATATTTACAAGCAATAGTAGCTCCATGATTAAAGATTTTAAGCACTCTATGAAAAAGGAATTTGAGATGACCGACTTGGGCTTAATGACTTATTTCCTTGGTATCGAAGTTATCCAAGATAATGGAGGAATTTTTATCTCACAAGAAAATTATGCAAAGGAGGTTTTAAAGAAGTTTTCCATGGAAGATTGTCATCCTACAGATACACCTGTTGAATATGGCACCAAGTTGACCAAGGAAGGTGAAGGTACATACATTAATCCAACTTATTATAAAAGTCTAGTTGGATGTTTAAGGTATTTGACATGCACTCGACCTGATATACTATTTGGAGTTGGTTTAATAAGTAGATTTATGGAAGTTCCAAAGACATCTCATTTAAATGTCGCTAAAAGAATTTTGCGATATATCAAAGGAACAATTGAGTATGGAATGTTCTATTCATCATCTAAAAGGTTGGAGCTCATTGGATATAGTGACAGTGATTGGGCCGGAAGCTACGATGATCGGAAGAGTACAACTGGATTTGTATTTTATTTTGGTGAAGCTACATTCACTTGGTCTTCAAAAAAGCAACGAATCGTTGCTCTATCAAGTTGTGAAGCAGAATATATAGCAGCTTCTTCTAGTGTTTGTCATGCAATATGGCTAAGAAGATTACTCCAAGAACTTCATATGCCACAGGAGAAGTCAACCAAGATTTATGTTGATAACAAATCAGCTATTGCCTTAGCCAAGAATCCAGTCTATAATGAAAGATCGAAGCATATCGATACAAGATTTCATTTCATAAGAGATCATATCAAAAATAAAGAAGTGGAGATACATCATGTTAAGACAAGTGAACAAGTGGCTGATATACTTACAAAACCTCTCAAATTTGAAATATTTCAATAACTTCGAAAGAAACTTGACATGCTAGATGGAACAAGTTTAAGGGGGGAGAATGTTGGAATTAAACTTGTTCAAATGTCATAAAGAGGTTCATTGCATCAAGAGGGAGATTCATTACATCAAGAAGAAAAAATGGATTGAAAGTCTATAGAAGAATAAGTCAAATTGGTTATTGGTTCTTGAAAGGGTTTCTTGAAAGAGTATGATTTATCTTGAATACAATTAATATAATATATCTTTGGGGACTATATAAACCCTATATGTTGGGTCATGAGTGTGATAGAGTTTCTGAAATTATAAAAGTGTTTTTCTTGAGAGAAATATAGAAGATTGAAAGCTTGTCACTCTTCCTCTATTTGATATCTCTGTCCTCTCTTCCTATCAACATCAACACCTAACGCCATGTTTTCCTCCCTCCGAGACATCCAACAGTCACGGGCGACGCTTCCATCATCGTATCCCACCACCATATTGAACTGTCCACGTCAATGCTTCATGTAACGTCGCGGCCAACCACGACTAGAAAACACTACTGCGACCGCTTGTGATCGTCGCCCTCAACAGGGCTACCGCAAACCGACAGGGCCAGCAACCACAGGAGGCCACCGTCCGCTACTCGCCATTGTGCCTCATCTACGACAACCCTATGCTGCTGTCGTATGCCACCCTCTCGTGACACCTACCAATCCCGCTGCTATACCGAGTGGTCGATGGCTTCAACAGGGCTATCACGCCTTATTGTACCACCGACGACAGCAAGCTGCCATCTACGGTAGTGTCGCCAACATAACTCGGCAGCAACCTTCCCTTCCGACTCCACCATCAAAATCTAATTAGATCTTTAATATATCTTATCTTAAATTAATTATGCCATATAATCTAGATGATTCATTCATTAAACTTGTGTCCTTTTCCCATTCAAATCATTGATGTTTCCACCTTAACAACGATGCCGACGAGAACAATTTCTCTAAGAGCACAGTTATCAAAACCATGAGATACATACTGATGTTTTGTCCAATTGCAATTCGATTAGCATATGCATAATATAGCTATGTTCTTGTTTCTTGGTTCTATATAGTGATCATGTATGTATTGATGAATGCCATTTTAAGATGATGGAGAACTGGTTCTTGAATTCCACGCTCTGAAAACTGTGAAACTTTTTCTTCCACCTCCCATTTCATGTCCTAATACTAATATAGAGGATGTGATATAAAAATAAATAAATTTTTGTATATGAATAAATACTAGCAGATCATACATAGCGGAATTAAATGGAATCATAATTAAATAAAATACCAAGATATACGTGGAAAATTTCTTCAATGTGAAGGATAAAAACCAGAGATAAACTAGAGATAATCCACTATAATAATAATGAATATACAAATCTCAATCTCTTGCCTAAAACTCTAGCAACAATCATAAACGAATAACTGGGATATAAGGATCACATTACTGTTCATAATATCTAAATTCTTCCTAATTCTCCCCAAGTAATCACAGTAAGAATTTACTGTAGATCTGATCTAACCTGACATGAAAGCACTGTTAGATGATTGAGAATGTTCTTGTTTTCTTCCCTTTATTTTTCTTTATTTTTCTGTCTTTGTTCTCCTCATTTTCTTTGGAATCCCATGACTGTCAAAAACTACTTCGTTACTATCTTTTTCTACCTCTTTTTATATCCACCACACACCCCAATATAAATTAGGATTATATTAAGAGGGGATGAGCTGTGGGCTGAATATGGGCTGTCAACCCAACAACATATTCATTTTTTCTTTCTTTTCCGGTTTGGATTCCAATAGTACAGTCTTCATAACGGAAGTAGGATTCAATAATTTCTGCATTCATTTTCCCACATGTAACCCATCATTTTCTTACTTTCTAAAGTAATCATTATTGTAACTTTTCATGCACCATAAACAAGAAAAAAAAAAAAAGGCTTATTGAATACTTGTTCTGAAAACACAATGTCTGACTCTGAGCATTACAAATTTGTGTGATCATAAATTACTGCAAACATTAGCCATTAGCATTGCATCATCACGCATTTGTCTTGTTTCACAATAGAAAAAGCAAAGAACTAATACATGAAGTGGCTTATCTTCGTTCATAGGGCCATATGCCATGCGAGGCCCTGAAAGTTCCTAATTGCAGAATATGATCATTGAATCTGGTTGTGAATGTAGGAAAATTTTTGTTTCGGTTGTCTCTGAGAGGGCATCATATCATCTGCTTGCAGAAATGAGAAGGCACGAATTAAAAGAAGCTCCAAAATGCAGTGGTAGACACTATGAGAACGTTTGGCCGAATTCATCCGTACGTATGATCAGTTCAAGTAGTGACAAACCACAAATATTGCTTGGACATTATTAATTAAGTATTTATCTTATTATATATATATATATTCTGAATATATATATATATATATTTTCAGTTTCTTTATATCTGTTATAGAGAATTCAAAAATCTAAAAGTATTTTTTCTTCCACATAACAAAACTTTAAATATAATATGAGGGTATGATATATAGGCCGCAGTCAAAATATTACACTCGCTTGGTTGATACATTAAATGAGACTCAATCCCATGAGGTCGATGATGTGGCCCCGATGAGAATGCTAACTTGGCCTTATGTAGTGTTGTTGTGGAAGATGACTCGACAAAGATTTCCAATGATTTAATGTACGATCTTATAGTCCATTGATGACTAAATGATGTATGTAAACATTCTCAACGTTTATGAGAGTCTCAACCTAATAGTTGCTCATCATATAAAAATATTTCTAAGTGCAAACTCTTGAGAAAATCTAGTTGAACACATTAAATTTGAAACTTAATTAAATCTCCTAAATTCATACTAACTTAAGCATTAAAGTGTTCATCAAGTATGCCAATAGAAAAGAAGTCTATATTAAAGTAAGATTTTTTAGGAGATAACCTTGATGGAAGGAACTCTCATAATAACTTATCCTAGACCCTATGCTCTCGTCTATAAATAGACAGGACCTCTAGGGGCTAAAGGTGCATTTGAGTAACATCTCAACAATTGAGAGATTAAGATTTTTCTCTCAATCTCTCTCTCTCATAATCCCCTAGTCCATCAATCTAGGTGGCCCTGTGAAAATATAGGAAGAAAGGAGAAGGATCTAGTTCTCCTTGCAGATTGATATTTTAGATCCGAAGATGAAGCACTTGTAGATCAGATAAGGTTTATTCTTCTGAACAATAAGAAAGGTATGCATCGTAATATTATTAGATTCAATTTATTTGATTTCAATCTTAGCATAAAAGTTTTTTCACATTACAGATAGCATGATTACAGATTTTATGCTAACAATTGGTATCAGAGTCAAGTTCTTGAGATCAAATATATTAGATCTATTATTTTTGTTTATGATGCCTGAATGATTCGTCAGATATTATTGATTTGTTTTTTCTATATGATTTGTTATATTACTGATTATGAGCAATGTATAATTTTATGTTTGATCGATTAATTTACTATTTACTATCATCGATATTATTGAGACGATCATCTCTGTTGATCGTTGTCGACGAAGGCCCGTGTACCACCCCGTAGCCCCACATCACATCGTGCGTGAGCAGAGGTTCGATTGCGAGCGGTGGCGGCACCACGGGCATCTTGCACAGCCTGTGAACGCGGTGCGTACGGAAGGGTAGTGGCCATAGATGGCAGCAGCTGCTGCCCCCGTGGATAGAGGGTAGCAGCAATGGCCGCGCCAAGGCGGCGACCAAGCGCGGGTAGGAACCGTGGCAACCGCATGCAGGTAGTGGCAGCGGTCGTGTGCGGGCACAAGCAGCGCTGCGGCGTGGCAACCGCACACCGACGGCAGCTGTGCATGGGTAGGCCATGCACAGGCGACGACCGCGCGTGTGTAGGTCGTGCACAGGCGACGGCCGCTCGTGGGCAAGAATCGTCGCAACGGTCGCTCGTGGGCAAGAATCGTCGCAACGGTCGCTCGTGGGCAGAGGCAGCCCCCGCGACGACAGCGGCCGTGCGCGGGTAGGTGTCGCCACAACGGACGCGCGCTAGCAACAGCTGCGACCAGCCCTTCAACGCCGCACGCAGCGCTGTAGCGACCGTGCGCGAGCGCGAATAGCGGTAGCGTCGCACGTTGTGGCGGCAGCGGCAAGGCAGATTAGGGTTTTAGCATAATTATGGTTTTGACCTTGAGGCTATGTTTTGTAAAATTATAGTTCTACCCCTTGCAAATTTCGTAATTTCAGTTTATGTTCTGGCAACATATTTATAATTTTACCCTCGAGTCTAATTTCTGCCAACCATTCATAAATAACATATTTCCGATTTATATCCTATCAAATATTTACAGTTTTATCGTTATGAAATTGAGAAATTTGGTTTATATTCTCAATTATAAAATTGATAAATATGATTTATTATAATTATGATTGAATTTAATCATGATTATATTTTGGTTATTTGATTGGATTTAATTTTTGATTAAAAAAATATTAATTATGGTTTATTTTATAGTTTTCTCATATGAATGATTGATTATACATGTGGTAAATAAAATCCAATTATTGTTCTTAGATATTCATTTAGTTATTCATATGTATATATTTAAAATTATGAAATAATATTTACCTTTGACATGATTTATATGTTATCATAATTATCATATGAGTTTTCTTTTGTTAATTAATATTCAATAATTATTATAGTTATTATTCTATTATTGAACTGCTTAGCATTAATATTCAATAATTATTATGATTGTTATTTTATTATTGAACTGCTTAGCATTAATGTTCAATAATTATTATGGTTGTTATTCTATTATTGAACTACTTAGCATAAATTAAAGAAATTTGATGAATATTATTTGTAATTTATCTCCTTAAGTTTTATCTGACTTGTAGCTACCAAAGTGGTCTTAGATGATAAACTTTTGTGATATGAATTACAATAAATGTCTTATCATTTATAGGACATTTTAGATTGTATTTTACATTTTTGTATTGGTCCTGTAGTCACCAAAGTGACCTAGATCAATAATTTATAAAATATATTATTAAATTAGTCTTAAATAATATTAAATAAAATAATATTCACAATGATAGCATGAATCAGGATAAAAAAATTTAGTAAATATTATTTATAATTTATCTTCCTAAGTTTTATCCGATCGGTATCTACTAAAGTAGCTTGGGATGATAGGCTTATGGGATATGAATTACAATAAAGTTCATGTCAATCATGGGATATTTTAGATTATATTTTATCTTTTTGTATTGGTCTTGCAGCCATCAAAGTGACTTGGACCAATAATCTATAAAATACATTATGGAATTCATCCTAAATGACATTAAATAAAATAATATTTATGATGACACATATAATTATGAGATTTAGATAATCCTAAAGGAAAATCTATTTCAAATAATTATGTGATGGGGTAGGATGATACTATTTTGGATATTCTTACAGTTTAGGGTTATATACCCAAAGGTAACAATACTATTCCACAAGGATGATATCAGTCATCCATAATTAATCTTGAGTGAACTCTAAATATGTCAATATTTCACCTAAACGTGAAATATAGATGATATCAAAAGTTCATCATATTTTGAAAACTCAAAGTATTAATATTATATTATTATAGTGGTACTTCCTTTATTGTATTTCTGTAAATGTCCCTATACTTTCTGAAATAAATGGTTTGAGTATATACAAGTTGTATTGAGTGAGTGAGACCTTGATCAGATTAATTGAAAAAATATAATATTAATTACTGAAAGTTCTATGAAATAAATAATTAAGGTTACTGATCAAGAAAGGTATGAAAGACTCAATTTTATGATACTTAGACTTCAGTACAATTTACAACTAGCGCATAAGAATATCTAAGGATTAATTTAAATTATCTGATAAGTCATTAGTTGACACCTTACTATGATGGTATTTGAGGAATTTAAGATTATATCCTCAAAATAAATGATAAAGCTATAAGCTCAAAACTCATAATATTTTGAGTATTACTTAAGGAGTAGGTAACACTAAAATTAGGATGAAGTGTAAGTCCACTTGAGTTTATAATTACTATATAAACTTATAAAAGAATATCTTCACAATAAAGTGTTACTTTTGTAGCAAATAAAGTTATGTGAAGAAAAAATATACTATAAGATTTGATTTGAAATGAAAAAGGTATAAATATAACATTTATATGGTTCAAACCAAATATTATAGATATTATTGATGGATTAATTTGATGCTTCATCATATGTTACCAATAATATATATTTATTAAAATAAAAAGAAAAATAAAGAGGGATAAAACCAAAAGAGAATGAGATATTTATCAATATAGGGAATCATCTTAAAGTGAAAGCGATATTAGTTTGTATTTATCGCTTATATCTAAAGATGATTCAATTTGATAAATCTTGAGAATCCATATTGTGTTCTTATAATTTTGGGAATTTGAGTTCTTTACCTAAAATTGTTAGAATATTATTTCCCTTTTGGTGGTTGTAAACTTATTGTAATTTAATAAAATTAACATTTGAATTTTGTATAATAGTCTATACAGAATTAATATGAATCATAAATTTCTAATGATCCTATAATTAAATATTGAAGTGAAATATAGTTTTATAAACTCCTTGAGGTTATATTTATCATTGTATGTTTTTATCTCATTAAAGAGAGGCATTTTGTCACCATATAAATAATTTGTTGAGATATGATTATATATATCTAAATCATGTAAAGTCTATAACTGTTTACACTCTTGAAATGTATATAAATGAAGTTGATAGACAATTAGATAGAAAAGTCAAGATCATCATATCTGACAAGGATGATAAATTTTATGGTATTTATGATGAACCCAATTATAATTCTTTTGCTAGATTTTTAGAAAAATAAGGTATATGATTTACTAGATGTGTTACAACATAATATGATTGCTGAAAGATATCATCGTACCTTATAGATATGGTTAAGAGCAATGATAAATTATTCTTTTGTACCCACATCAATATGAGAAAAAGCTCCAAGGACAACTATGTATATCTTGAATGGTGTTCCTAGTAAGTAAATTACATGACTTTTTTTTTTAAGTTATGAAATGATAGGAAACCTGACTTAAGATATTTACATATTTGAGATTATCCTATGGAGATAAGGATCTTCAACTCACATAAAAGAAAATTAAATTTAATAATTATTTTTGAATATTTTATTATCTATTCAGAAAAGTTTAAAGGGGTACATATCTGATTGCTCTAATCATAGTACGAGGACAATTAAATCTGATAATATAAGGTTCCTATAAAATAGTAAATCAGTGGGAGTGAAAATCTCAAAATTTAATTTTGATATAAAGGAGATACAAGTTAATACTCCTTTATTATTCGAGAGATTATTGTTACTAAAATCATTAAATGATTTGATAAAAGTAAATAATAAAATAACATTACTAAACTCCCACATTATATTGATATCATTATTAATGGTCTTGTAGAATAACCATAATTGACAACTTTGAGAATATCTCAAAGGGAAAGGAATCATGTCATTTATGGTTATTATATTACATATCTACAAGAATTATATTATGATATACGAATCAGAATGGATCCCTTATTGTTGTCATGGGTCATGAAAAGTAATGATTCTGAAAAGTAATATGATGCAATAAAAAAAGAATTAAAATTAATAACCAGAATGGTATTGATAAATTTATCGAATTGTCCAATAATTGTAAAAAAGTCTATTATATAAATGTGACTCAAAGGACAATATTGAATGATATAATAGTCAGACTTGTGGTTAAAAATTTTACTCATAAAGAATGTATCAATCATAACGAGATATTATGAATTTGAGTTATATCATAATGATATGAAAATATTTTTAAAAGATCTAGCTTTATATGGGTTACTCTAAATAATTTATAAAGAAAATGAAACAAATATAAAGTTTGGCATGCAAATTCAGGAATCCATTTATGGCCTTAAACAAACTTCAAGATAATGATATATAAAGGTTTTTGATATCATTATTTTCAGATTTAAGATAAATACTATTAATTATTATTTATATCAGTGGGAGCAAGTTTATTATATTGGTCTTATATATGGATAATATTTTGCTTTAGCAATAGTGATCTTGATTTATTATACTAAATCAAGAATTTGTCACTAAGAGTTTTAAGATGGTTGATATGAATGAGATATCTTATATTATTAACATTGAGTAATTCAAGGATAGACCTCAATGATTATGAAGATTATTTTAGAAAGGATATATCAACCGAGTCTTGAAAAGATTTTAATATATAGCTTTGTTCAGTCAATCATAAAAGTAAAGTTTTAGTCAATAGTAAATACTTTAAAATGACTTGAAAAGAATCAAATAAAGAAGATATTCTTTATATATGCTCAGTTGGAAGTCTATGCTCAAACCTGTGTTAGAAAAGATATCAGTTTTTATAGTTAAAATGTTGGGTATATATTGGATTTACCCAAAAGTAAAATACTAAAGGACTACAAAGAAAGTAATAAGATATCCCGAAGGAACAATGGATTATATGCTCACATGTATGAAATTATATCAGCTTGAAATAATGGTATTTTTTAGATGCTGATTAGATAAATTATCTCGATAATAGGAAGTCCACCTTACGGTTAATATCTATGTCAATTAGATGGGTAATTTATTATTATTAATAATAGAAGTTGATTTTGTGGCATACTTTGAGACCACTAATCAAATTTTTTACTATAAAATTTTTATCTCAGGACTTGGTGTAGTCAGACTTAATTACCAAGTTGTTGAAGATATTTTATGACATTGCAGTAGTTTTCTTCTCTAAGAATGACAAGTACTATTACATCTATATGCATTATGGTATAAAGCACTTGACGGTTAGAGAAGATGAGTCCAAAAACATATAATGTCAATTAATTACTTGAGTTCCACTATATTGATTGTTGATCCATTCACTTATGACTTATAGTCTAAAGTATTTTGAAAGAACATGTTCTTATGATTGGGTTTGTGAGCAACCCATAAAAGATATGGTGATGCATGTTTGAGTGAATATTATAATTGACATTCTTGCTTATGTACTTAAAGTTATTTGTTTTTGCTATCTTGTTTGCAATTATGTATGTACATATTATGGTTGAATGTGATGACAGGATTGTCTTGACAAAATAAATTATAGGGGTCATTTTGGACTGCATTAGGAAAGGCTAACAATATTGTGGTACATAGAAGGAAGTGTGACACTAATGATATACAACCGCTATGACTCAAATTGTTAGTTAGACTTAATATAGTATTATTATTATTATTGGACTTATTGGCCTATTTTCTAAAATTCACGCGCATGTATATAGTTTTTCCAAAAATTTCAGAATCCAATTGAGTCAAATTATTTTTAAATAAATTTTGTTTATTTATTTTTAATTTTAAGTCTTTTTGTATCTTACCAATTATTGGCCAAGTGGGAGAATATTAGATTATGTGGCTCTATTTAATTAGGTAAGATATATTATATATATGATTAGATTCTGGTTTGGTTATTGGCCAATAGAAAAGAAGTCCATGTTAAAATAGGATTCCTTAGGAAATAACCTTGATGGAAGGAACTCTCATAATAACTTATCATAGACCCTCTACTCTCATCTATAAATAGACAGGACCTCTAGGAGCTAAGGGTGCATTTGAGTAACATCTCAACAATTGAGAGATTAAGGTTTTTCTCTCAATCTCTCTCCCCTAATCTCCTAATCTATCAATCTAGCTGTGAAAAGATAGGAAGAGAGGAAAAGGATTTAGTTCTCCTTGCAAATCCTTGCAAATTGATATTTCAGATCCGAAGATGAAGCACTTGTAGATCAAATAAGGTTTATTCTTCTGAACAACAAGAAAGGTATGGATTGGAAAATAGCTAGCGTCGGTTGTTTCCCAAGGGCGACGGTACTGTAGCATCGACCAGATCTCCCTAGGGCGTTGGCATTGTAGCAGTGATCTGATCTCCTGCAGCGTCGATTGTTTCCCAAGGGTAACGATACTGTAGCAGCGACCAGATCTCCCTAGGGCAACAGCGTCTTCTCCCTAGGGCGACGGCTCTGTAGCGGCAATCAGGCTCCTGCAGCGGCGTCTTCTCCCTAAGGCAACGTACTGTAGCAACTATCAGAATAATGTAGTGGCAGCTTCTCCCTAGGGCGACGGCACTATAGCGACGATCTGGCTCTTACAGCGGCATCTTCTCCCTAGGGCGACGACAATGTAGCGGTGATCAGAATACTATAGCGGCGGCTTCTCCCTAGGGCAACAACACTGTAGCGGCGATCATGCTCCGGTAGCAGCGTCTTCTCCCTAGGGCGACGATACTGTAGTGGCAATCGGACTACTGTAGCAGCAGATTCTCCCTAGGGCGACGGTACTGTAGCGATGATCAGACTCCTACAACGACGGCATCTCCCTATGGCGACAATATTGTAGCGACGACCAAAGGAGGGATCAGACATGGTAGCGATGGTCCCTGGGGCAGTTGCTCCTCCGCTATATTCTCTCCAGAGAAATGCTCCTTCGACGAAGCAACATCGAAGCAGGTCGTGCTCTAGATCGCGGTATCTAGCCCTCATTTTTAGTGACCCTCGGCCTTGGACTAGTCTCTTCAAGGCTCCGGTTGGAAGTCCGGATCTTAGCCTGGAATTCTTTACTCCAAAAGTTCAGGCCGACAAGAAGATTGATGTATACGAGATAGCTGATTCTGTAGAGCTAATTGAGACATGGTCTATGGCGATTATTGGCTATGTGGTAGGTCTCAAAATATCATATTTTTCATTATCCTCATTTATCAAAACTCGATGGGGAATATCGGCATTTGACCTCCATATGCTGGAGAATGGTTTTTTTGTTTGCAAACTATATTCTGAAGAAGATTTACAACGGATCCTGGAAGGGTTCTGGACTATTCGTGGCCATCCAATGATTCTACGACGCTGGTCTCCTGATGTCCGTCTAGAGTTAGACAGCCTACAGTCTATTTCATTATGGGTATCCTTTCAAGGTCTTCCTCTATAACTTTGGAGTCGATGATTTATTGCAAAGTTATGCAGCACTTTGGGACAGCCACTCTACATCGACAAAGCAACAACAACTCAGACGAGAGTAGCATTTGCACGAGCATGTGTACTGGTTTCTTCCGATGAAGATCTTCCTAATGAGGTTTTTTATCGCGATCTTGATGGGAACACCCGGAAAGTACATGTCTCATATTCTTGGAAGCCACAACGATGTCAGAGTTGCTTATCTTTTGGCCATTCAAATGGAGCTTGTCAACAAACTCTGAAACCGATCACAAACGTCTATCGGCCACGCCAGGCGCCTCAGCAACAAGGCGAGTCTCCTCCAGTGGTAGTAGCACCGGTGGTGGCGAAGACTATTGAGCTTTCCGACACGCAGGGACAGCACTACGGACAGAAGGACAAATCCAGAATTTTATCTCTTCCCATTACATCGAAGCCTTCCACAACAGAAGTTTCCCATGGTACTCGTGAACAGGAAAAACATATATCAGGAACTTCGTCTCTTCTTATATCATCGAATCTGTCGACAATTGGAACTCCAATATCCACTCATTGCACCAACCAAGACCTTGTGTCTCAACAAACTCAAGCCCAAACAATCCTCGCCAGCAAAGATATTCTTACTCAACAAACTCAAGCCACAACAAACCTCACCAACAAGGATATTCTGCCTCAATAAACTCATGCCCCAACTGACCTCTCTAGCCAAGCTGCCCCAACAAGTACTAACCAGGATATTGTGCCTCAACAATCCTATCGCGCTTCAACAAACTCTGTTAACCATGACTACTTAGACTCAAGATATTTTAAAGTTTAAACATCTGCAAGCTGTGGATGAAGTGGATAAATATAGAAATAAAGTCTTAAAAGGTAAAGATATTATGCGGGAGAAAAATGCAAAATCGAAGGATAAGAAAAAGGATGGAACTGTCCATCCAAATTCATAGGATGAATATCCTACTACCTTTTCCATTTATTATATTTCTAATGAAAATAACCTATTGGAATGTTCGTGGACTTAATAAGCCTGAAAAATGTCAGGAGCTCAACAGAATAATCAAGTCTGCCGAATGTGATATTGTTATTCTAGTGGAAACAAAAATTAAACAAACGCGCGTTCAAGCTCAAAAGAATCTAATATGGTCGGATGCGGAACTGTTTACCAATGACTCTCATGAAACTTTTGGTAGAATATGTGTATTATGAAATCCTAACTCTATTAATGCTTGGTTTATTTCTACTACTGATCAATTTATCCATCTTAAGGTAGAGGACAAAAAGAATGGCTGTCAATTCAATTTCACTGGTATATATGCTTCAAACAGTATGCAAGAAAGAAATACACTATGGACTGATCTAACTAACATTGCAGATGACTATCTTAATGTACCTTGGATTGTTCTTGGTGACTTTAATACTGTTCGGTACACAAATGAAAAAGTGGGGGGTAGACAGCTTTCAGAAAGTCAGCTTCAAGGTTTTAATAATTACATAGATACTACTGCATTGACTGATATGAAATCTGTGGGTAATTGGCTCTCCTGGAGTAATCAAGGTGCTGGTAATAGAAAAATAATGGCTCGACTCGATAGATGTCTGATTAATCAAGAATGGTTAATAGTTTACCCTGATTCACTTCTTGAGTATGATGCTTCATTGTTTTCTGATCATTCTTTAATGTACATATACGTAGATAAAGCAACACCAAAAGGCAAGAAATCGTTTAGATTCTTTAACATGTGGAGTACTCATCCTCAGTTCCTTGATGTTATCGGATCAGCTTGGAATGTTAATGTGCATGGATCCCCTCTTACATCTTATGTCAAAAACTCAAAGCCTGCAAAGCAGCACTTAAGGAGTGGAATACAAATACCTTTGGCAATATTACCACCCGAGTTCAATTTTGCAGAAAGGAATTATTGGCAATGCAACATGAGCTGCAACTTCAGCCCCATGATGAGAATCTTATCGACAAAGAGACAGAAGCTAGAAAAAACTTCATGCAAGCCTTAAAGCAGGAGGAAAGTTTTGCAAAACAGAAGTCTCGACAACATTGGCTTACTTTAGGGGATTCCAATACTAAGTTTTTTTATGCTTCCATTGCTACTCGAAGAGCCATTAACCGCATCAGGAAATGCAGAGACAAAGATAACAATCTTATTGAGAATTTAGATGAGGTTAAAGCATACACTAAGCAATTTTTTTATTGAGAATTTAGATGAGGTTAAAGCATACACTGAGCAATTTTTTTATTCCTTAACCAAGCGGGGCAACCTAATAATATTCATGTGGAGCCAACTAGAAAGCTTGATTCGGGTGCCATTTCTATCCTCAATGCCCCTACTACAGATGACGAAATAGTAAGAGTTGTCTGTAAGTCACCAAAGCACAAAAGCCCTAGTCCAGATGGATTTCCTACTGAATTTTACCAAATTACATGGTCTACTATTGGTAATGATATGATTAAAGCTTGCCAACATTTTTTCTCTTCAGGTCATATTCTTAGAGAGATTAATTACACTTTTATTTCTTTAATTCCAAAGAATGCAGGGGCTGATTCACTAGAGAACTATCGACCCATATCTTTATGTAATTTTATTTACAAGATCATATCCAAAGTGTTAGCAGATATATTGTAAAAGGTAATACACAAGATAATTAGTCCAAATTAGGCTGCTTTCATCAAAGGGAGAAGTATACATCATAATACTCTGCTTGCTAATGACTTGGTCAAGGATCTACACTCAAAAGCAAAAGGGACAAAAATCTATTTTAAAGTTGATCTACGAAAAACCTTTGACTCAATTAATAGGAACTTTATCTATAAGATGCTCCTTGGTATGAACTTCCCTCAGCAATGGGTTAATTGGATTCAATGTTGCTTAGAAACTCCAAAGTTTTCAATACTCTTCAACGGCTCACCTATTGATTTTTTTGGGAGCAAGAATGACATCCGACAAGGCGATCCACTCTCTCCATATCTCTTTACTATTGCAATGGAAGGACTCAGTTGTATGTTGGAATATGCGGTCTCTGAAGACAGTATTAAGGTACCCCATACTGGCCCTATTCATATATCACATATAATCTTTGCAGATGATCTTCTTATCTTTCTTCAGAATGATTCAACTTTAGTAAGAAACCTGGCTACTATTCTGAATAATTTTGGTATAGTTTCTGGCCTTCAGTTAAATCATACGAAAAGTAATGTTTCATGAGCCCTTGCATTGAGGACAAAGACGTTATTGCACATACTCTAGGGGTTAGTGAGGGAAATCTGCTAGTTACATATCTGGGTCTCCCACTCATATCTACTAGCATTCACAAAACCCACTATCAGCCTATACTGCAAAAAATAAAGAACAAAATTTTCTCCTGGAAAAATAGGCTTCTTTCAAAAGCAGGACGACTTGAACTCATCCGTTCGGTGTTGTACTCTTACTCTATATATTGGTCTAATGAATTTCTTTTGCCTATTGGACTTCTCCAAGATATTGAACGGTTATTAATTAACTTCTTCTAGAATGACACAAATGATAAGACAATGCATATGGTAAATTGGGATAGCATCTGCAAACCGAAAGATGAAGGAGGGCTGAACCTGAGAAATACTAGAGACTGGAATAAAGCATATTTGGTAAAGCAATTGTGGGACCTTTTGTAAAACAAATGTTCCTTATGGTCATAATGGGTTTCTACTAGGTATCTTTCAAAAGAATCGATTTGGGAAATTTCAACAAGAACATACCACTCTACGGAAAGGAATTTTAAAGGCAAAGAATTGGCTAATCAAACACATTTCTTACGCAATCTCAACCGGAAATAATACTAATATGTGGTACGATCATTGGGTGAACGAAAAAAGTATATTTCAATTATATGGTGACATAATACGAAAAGACCTTGGGGCTCCTAAAGATTGGAAGGTTACCGAGTTCATTGCTAATGGTACCTGGTGTCTCCCTACTCCGATTTCTCCTAAAATGTTATCACTTTGGCCGACTATCACAGCTATTCCAATCAGGAACAACTCTTCAGATATACTTATTTGGCTTCATGACAATGACAAATTTAGTGCCACATCCGCATGGAATCAAATTAGGCAAAGAAATAACAAGTGGCTCCCAAACAGTTGGACATGGGATTGATCGGGATCACAGAGACATTCCTTATATACATGGCAGGCCCTTCTGAATAAACTATATATAATAGACAATATGAAAAGAAGAGGTATCCATCATATTAACCGATGCTCCCTTTGCATGCAACAAGAAGAAACTGTTGACCATCTCTACTTTTCTTGTGACTATACTAAATGGATATGGAAGGAGATTCTCCAGCGATTTGAATTCAATAGAATACCGCAACCAAACTTGCATCAAGAATTAGGTGACATCATGCAATGTTTTTCAAGAAAAGGGCCTCTTACACAATTGGAAAAAGTTATATTCAGATGCGTTATTTAGTGGATGTAGAAAGAAAGATGTAGCAGAATCTTGAAGTGTCAATACACAAACAATGCTCAGCTTTTGACAGAGATTATTAGAGACTCAAGATCATGTATGGAGAACGATCTCAAAATGGAGCACTTTACACGAAGAGAAAAAGATATTTTTATCAAATTCAATTTTGCTATTAGCTAAAGATCTTGGGCATGATGTTAAAAGCTGTACCCACAGGAAATCTTGGCATATCTGGACTTTACATTTTATTTGTTGGCCACAGTTAAGAGTTATAGTCTATAGCATATGTAGTCATAACTACCGCATGAGTACTCTACGAGTTACCCAGCTTCGTCTATAACTTATATAGACAAAGCTATTTGTAGAAACTTTACACAAAATCAATTTACTTTTACTTATAAAAAAAAATTTTAATCTTGGCATAAAAGATTTTTCGCATTACAGATAGCATGATTACAGATTTTATGTTAACATGCCCTTAATATAGTTTTTTTATAAGGTATTGAATCCCCATAATACTAACACCTTAGCGTAAAATGGACTCAGGAAGCCAAACTTGGTTAGCTTCAAACCAAAACCATATGTTGGATAACTAGAATTTATTATATTAGTTTGATGCTAGAAGGAGGGTTTACTCCAAAAAGCATTATAAGAATCATGTCAAACCCTAAGGATGAATTAAGAAGATGCTATTCTTCTAAACCCAAACTCAGAATGACCAAGAATATCTACTTTTCCATTTCTAAACTCTTTGCCTTCCGACATTTATTTAATGACATTGGTTAGTCTTGTAATCATTCTCATTAAGTTCATCATTCATTATCATTAATTTTTTTATTTATTATGATTTAAGTATTTTAGTTTTTATTCTAAATATAACTATTATTATTAAATATTTTATTTAATTTCATTAAAATTTTTTATTAGGTCCAAACATTATAAATTTAAATTAATTCTTGAACGTTACAAAGTTGATGATAATAAATGTTCTTGATGGGAGAACGTCTATATAAACGAGGGTTTTGATGCTTGGGCTATATATCTTTCTCAAGTCTAAAGAATTTGCTACACCATTTTAAGCAAGAGTTCTGATCCGAAAAATATCAAAATACAAAAAGAAACCATTTCTAAAATTTTTGACAATAATGGTTAAAGATACGTAGTTTTCATTTTCGCATTAGTTTTCTTATGTTTCTATTATAATAGTTTAGAAACATATTTGATATTAAAATTTCTAATAGTTGATATTAGAGCCATTAACCTTTGCCTTGATATGAAAGAGTTTTCATTTTTTTTATACCATGAATATGACTTGATTTTGGTTTCCTTTTTAAACTTCTTGATATATTTCATGTTGAAAATCATGAGGATATAATATTTTTAATATTTTTAGTCGATAAAAAACTCACATTATATATGAATATTTGGTTATATTAATTCATGCTTATGAGTCAATTTTATATATTCAAAATGTCTAGTGACCCATCTAATCTTAATTAATTAGGAATTAGCCACAACATCCTTAATTAACTAAAATTATATATAAAATTAAAATAAGGATCACATAAATAATTAGACATAATATTATGATTGATTATATTTAATATAATAATTATTATCCTATAGGATATTTTATTATATTAATATAATTATTTTCATAATTTACCCATAAGGATTATGAATTAGAATATAATTTAATAATTTTATCATAAAGATCATTTGAATCTATTTGAATTAAAAATTTAGCTCACAAGTAATTTTTATGTCATGAGATTCATCTTTTGTCATGTTTCACATTGGTAAAACATACAATTTAAACTATTAAGTCTGTTTGATTTTATGTAGTTTCTCAAACTGTTAATTTATTTAATATTCGATATGACATTGTCGAACTTGGGGTGATAACTATAAGATATGGAATGAGTGGATTCTCCTTCATTTAAGGTGGATAGATATTAATTATGCTATTAGGAAAGACGAACCACATACAATCACTAATACCAGCACTCCAACTGAGGTCGCTATGTGAGCGATGAGAGCGATTCAATCGGCTTAGCGTGATGTTTATTAAGACTAAGATAACTGTTAGCATACATGGTTCTGTTGACCAGCATGAGAAGGTCTAAGACTTCTATAATCTATCGATGAGTAATTCGTCACTTCGAAAAATGCACTAGCAAGTACCTTGTAAAGAGTGTACATGAGCATATAATGCAAATACGAGATATTACGGCTCAACTTAAGAAACTCAAGGTTAATATGTCAGAATCCTTCCTAGTATATTATATTCTGAACATCCTTCCACATCAATATGAGCCTTTTAAGATTTCATACAATGCATATAAGGACAAATGGTCAATCAATGAATTAATGACCATATGTATTCAAGAAGAAGAGAAGCTAGTGATGGAATTAGGTGAGAGTGTATTGGTAGTAATCACTCATGAGAAGAATAAAACTTACAAAAACTAGGCCAATCCAAAAGCTCATCAATAGGGAAAATATAAAATACCACCCCAAGCTGATATCAAGAAATAAGTAAAGTGTTTCTTTTATAAAAGGAAAGGATACATGAAGAAGGAATACATGAAATTCCAACAATAACTTGAAAAGAAAGGTAAACCAACCTCGTTTGTGTGTTTTGAATCTAATATGGTTAATTTTAATATTAACACTTGGTGGATTGACACTGGATCAATAATCCATATTGTAAACTCTTTACAAGGTATGCAAAACCTAAGGAAGCTAGTGAGAAGTAAGCAAAGCATCTTATCATGTAATAAGATAAGATCATATGTAGAGGCAATTGAAATATGTATTTTAACTTTAAGTAATGGTTTTGTTTTAAAATTAGAAAGGACATTTTATATACCAAGTTTCTCACGAAACTTAATTTTTGTTTCTAGACTCGTACCAATTGGATATTCATTTAATTTTCAAGACATATCATTTCATTTATTATATAAATATGATTGTGTTAGGAAATATATTTTGTCTGATAATCTTTATCGTATTTTCTTACAAAATGATGATACTCAAAATTCAATGCATATTCACGCTAGTACTAAAAGGTGTAATATTAATGAGGACTCATCTATGTTATGACACCAGAGATTATGATATATTTCCATATGGAGAATTAAGAGATTAGTTACTGATGGGGTACTTAATACTCTTGATTTTACTAATTTTAAGACTTGTGTGGACTGTATTAAGGGAAAGCAGACTAACAAGCCCAAAATAGGTGCTAATATAAGTTTATACATATTAGATATCATTCATAACGATATAAGTTGTCCAATCATTGACACATATTGTTAAAAATTCTTCATCTCCTTTGTAGATAATCACTCACGATATATATATATATATATATTTTTGCTTCATAACAAAAATGAAACATTGGATGTCTTCAAAATCTTTAAGGCTGAAGTTGAGAATCAATATGGTAAGCAAATTAAAATTGTGAGATCAGATAGAGATAGAGAATATTATGGTAGATATACTAAAAATGGATAAGCACCTAGTCCTTTTGCTAAGTTTCTTCAAGAACATGTAATTGTTACCCAATACACTATGCTTGGTTCTCCAGACCAGAATGATATTGTAGAAAGAAGAAATCAAACATTATTAGATATGATACGGAGTATGCTTAGCAACTCTAATCTTCATAAGTTCTTGTGGACTGAAGCACTAAAGACGGTTGTGTATATATTAAACCGAGTTCCTACCAAGATTGTCCTAAAGACACCATTTGAATTATGGAAAGGTTGGAAACTGAGTTTACGACATATACACGTTTGGGGATATCCGTCTAAGGTCAATATATATAATCCACAAGAGAAGAAACTAGACTCGATGGCTATTAGTGGGTATTTCATTGCATATGTCAAAAAGTCCAACGGTTATATGTTTTATGGTCCATCTCACACAACTAGGATTATGAAATCAAGAAACACTAAATTTCCTAAGGATGACATAATCAGTGGGTGCAATCAGGAAGATAGTATATGTACATGATCATATAAAATTTTAACCTTCCATATCAAATGATAGATTGGTTATAGTTCATAGCACTCCTAAAGTATAAACTGACGCTAAACAACTAATCATTGAGATTTCAAAAGTTGCTGATAGTATTCTAATAGATCAAGCAGTTTAGGAATTATAATAAGCTCCTGAACAACTAGATGAACCATAAGTTCCTTCGGGAAATATTGGTACAATATTAAGAAGATCTACTAGAAATAAAAGATCAACAATTCCTAGTGATTATGTTGTATATCTATAAGAATTTAACTATAATATTAAATGATTTGTAAAAAATCAAATTTATGGCATGATGTCATGAAAGTAGAGATGAATTACAGGAAGAGCAACAGAGTTTGAGATATTGTTGAATTACCTAATGAAGCAAAGGCTATTGGCTGCAAATGAATCTTTAAAACCAAGAAAGATTTATTAGGTAACGATACAAGGAAATACTTGTTGCAAATGAATTTACTCAGAAAGAGGGAATCGATTATATAAAGATATTTTCTCTTATATCTAAGAAAGATTCTCTTCATATCATTTTGGCATTGATTGCTCATTTTAACCTTGAGTTATAATAAATGGATGTGAAAATGATATTTTTTAATGGAGATCCAAAGGAAAAAGTTTATATAAAACAACATGAAGGTTTCTCCTCTAGAGTTGGTGAACACTTAGTTTTTAAGCTTAAGAAATCTATATATAGGTAAAACAAGCCTCTCACCAATAGTATTTTAAATTCGATGAAGTAATTTCTTCATTCAGATTTGTTGAAAATCTCATGGATCAATGTATATACCAAAAGGTCAATGGGAGTAAAATATATTTTCTTGTTTTATACGTAGATGATATTTGGCTTGCAACCAATGATAAGGGTTTGCTGCATGAGGTGAAACAATTCATTTTTAAAAATTTTGACATGAATGATATGGGTGAAGCATCTTATGTCATTGGTATTAAGATCTATAAAGATAGACCTTGAGGCATTTTAGGTCTATCACAAGGAACTTATATTAATAAACTTTTAGAAAGATTTTGGATGAAGGATTGTTTACTAAGTATTGCTCTCATTGTGAAAGGTGATATGTTCAATTTGAACCAATGCCCAAAGAACAACCTTGAGAGGGAATCAATGAAAACCATCACATATGTTTATATTGTAGGAAGCCTTATGTATACTCAGGTCTATATTAGACCTAAAATTATATTTGTTATGGGGATGCTAGGTCGATATTAGAGTAATCCAAGTATGGATCACTAGAGAGTTGCAAAGAAAGTGATGAAATATTTACAAGAAACCAAAGATTATATGCTTATGTATAGATATACAGACAATCTGGATGTGATTGGTTACTCAGATTCAGACTTCGCTGGTTATGTTGATTCTCATAAATCAATATCAGGATATATTTTTATAATGGCTGGTGGAGCTATTTCTTAGAGAAGCACTAAGTAGACCTTGACTACCACTTCTATCATTGAAGTTGAGTTTGTCTCATGTTTTAAGGCTACTTCATATGGTGTATGGTTTAAGAGTTTCATTTCTAGGCTTAGAATTATGGATTCTATTTCTAGGCCATTAAGAATTTTCTGCGATAATTCAAATACTATCTTTATGGCTAAAAACAATAAAAGTGAAAGCCAAAGTAAATACATCGACATTAAGTATTTAACCATAAGAGAATATGTAAAAGAAAAGAAAGTGATCATTAAGTATATTAGTACTGAATTAATGATTGCTGATTATATTAAAACTCGTTTGTGATAAAATAAGACTTGGTTCCAATTTGTAATTATAATAAAACTCTTACATATTTTGTGATATTTTCTCATTCATGTGCATATTAATTTGAGAAAATATATTGGTAATAGATCAAGAATAAATATAAGGTTTATTCATTAATACATGGATAATAATACTTGGTTTTAGAAGACTTATTCATGTACTTGTTTTTTAAGAAAGTTATTCGATAAAAATTAATTCAAATTATTAAGCTAAATGTATGGACCAAGTGAGAGAATGTAACCATTCTCATTAAGTTCATCATTCATTATCATCAAAATTTGTATTCTAAATATAATTATTATTATTAAATATTTTATTTAATATAATTAAAATTCTTTATTATGGTCCAAACATTATAAATTTGAATTAATTCTTAAATGTTACAAAGTTGATGATAATAAATATTCTTGACGGGAGAATATCTATAAAAACGAGGGTTTTGGTCCTTGGGCTATATGTCTCTCTCAAGTCTAAAGGATTTCTTACACCATCTAAAACGAGAGTTCTGAGCCAGCCAAAATATGAAGAGAAATTATTGCTAAAATTGTTCACAATAATTGCTAGAGGTACGTAATTTTCATTTCCACATTAGTTTTCTTATGTTTATATTATAATGATTTATAAACATATTTTGATATTAAAATTTCTAACAATACCCTCACAAACTCCTCGAATAGCTAAGTTTCAAACCACCATTCCAATCTCTATGGAGTTCTTCACTAATTTGACTCAATTAAGTTTAAACCTTTGTAGAAATCATATAAATAGTTATCCCAACAAAAGGCAACCCCTTTGACAAAAACTTTCGACACCTCATCAAAAGTTGATGCGTAGCAGTTTTGTTGTTTCTAGATCAATAACATAAGTGGCTCCCCTCGAAGTACAGTTACCACACCATACTGGAGCTTGGATTGTCAAAAGGTTTGGAGATACATAAGTGGCTCCCCTCGATGGCAGGATTTCCCTATGAAGATTTCAAGACTAGAAAACCTCCACAAAATGGGGTGGCGGGGGAATCAGAGTCCCGCCTTCAATGCATCAATATATGTACAAAAATAATGATTTGACACATGATTGATCATCTGGCCAACTAGCTAGGAGCATGAGCTCAGTCGAAATCAAAATGCAGATCATTATGTGACCTACTACTCGAGGTTCACCCCAAAGAAGCAGCCTCCCTCGCAGTAACTCTAACCCCTTAGAAGGAGGAGAAAGTCTACCTGACCGAGATCGAGAGTAGAGACATGACCAACAACTGATCCAAATCCTAACAAAGATATTTCAGACCTTTGAAGGTGGGAGTTCGGCAGTCAACCGAATGTTCTTAGCTCAAAGTCCAAAAGGTCTAAGAGCAAGAAAACAAGAAAGTGTAAAAAACCTAAAGGGAAAGGGGTCCTTTATAGGGTCAACTAACCCTTGGGTTCTACAAACAGATCCTTCATTTGCTCAACGTTTCATTTGAACAAAACCGATACACAATAATCGGGAAGCTAACTCGATTACACAATACTTCGTAATCGCTGCCCTCATAGTCCAACGTAATGGATACAAAGTCTTTAGTTCAAGAAAATCACACAAATTCTTTCTTGGTAGATTTGTATTGTTATTGCTGTTTGAATGATTCTCCTCCATCCGCTACTTTCCTCGTGCTTCCAATTTATCTCTCTATTTATTATATCCTAATTTTGCATTTTATCCTTTTTCATATATTTTCTTTTAATATTATGATGTATGGAGTTAAAAGTCCTCCTTTCCTTTATTCTAATGTAGTATTAGAATAATGTAGTATTATTCTAATACTACATTATTAAAAAATTAATGTAGTATTAAAAAACAATAGGATTGATAAGAACATTTACAAGATACCAAATGCACACAGACTCACACTTTATTACTTGCTTCATGAACTACAGTCCTATTTATAGGATTTAATGACAACCATCATATAACTACTAGATTGAGGTAGTTATTGAAACCACTCTATAACTACTAGATCATGATTGAGATGGTTATTAAAATCATCATGTAACCACTAGATCATGATAACTATCTAGATAGATAACTATGAATCAAATCTCTCAACACTCCCTCTTGATTCATAGTTGTATACACCAATTTACGCCATAAAATAAACATACTTTCGAACTAGAAGTGATTTGGTGAGGATATCCGTAACTTGTTCATCTGTTCCATAATACTTTATGGCTTCACTTGCCTGAAATACTCTTTCAATCATCTAACATGCATAATCACTATCAGTGAAACCAAATAATTTACATTTAAATTTTGTTTTGAACACCCATTTTAACCCAATCGCTTTCTTTTCTTTCGATGGATCCATTAACTCCCAAGTTTCATTCTTCTCTACATAACTTGCTTTCTTTTCTCTTTTCTAGCAATCTGCCTTCATGTGACCAAACTTTTTACAGTAGTGACATTGAATTCCACTCTTGTAATTTTTTTGATCATAATTTGATTGCCCTTATTCATCATGCCCATCAAAGTGTCCTCTTCCTCTTCCATTTCCTCTACCACGAAATTCTCCTCTGCCACATCCTATTCCTGCTGATTTTTTATCTTCTTTTGAAGTAGAAGACTCCCCTTAACCTGAAATACTTTTTTTTCACTTTTTTTAAGTGACCTGTTCAACCTTACTTCATGTGCTTGCAAGGAACCCATTAGTTCATCAAATGAATATGTAAATAAATCTTTTGATTCCTCAATTGCGGCAATAACATGATTAAATTTCAGAGTTAAACTTCTCAAAACTTTTGCAACAATTATATGATCATGAAGATGTTCACCATAAGATTTCATTTGACTAACAATTTCAGTCACTCGAGAAAGAAAATCTTGCACCGATTCATTGCTTTTCATGAACAAAATTTCAAACTCATGACGGAGGGTTTGAAGTTTTACCATAATCACCCTTGATGAGCATTGAAATTCATTTTAAAGTATCAACCAAGCTTGCTTTGAGGTTGTCGCTGCTGCAATTCTTGAGAAGATCGTCTCATGTACAGCTTGTTGAATGAAGAACAATGCCTTTGAGTCCTTCTTTCTATTCTCCCTTAGCTTGATTTCGTCATCTGGATCCACATATCCATTCTCTATTAAGTCCCAAAGATCTTAAGACTTGAATAGAGTCTTCATCTTGATACTCCAAAATTCATAGCTTTTGCCCAAGAAGATAGGGATAAGGGGTTGAGACATGGAATTGTCGTTAAATGCCATAATACCTAGTTTAGATTGAAACTAGGCTCTGATACCACAAATGTTGAGGATGGAGGAGCAAGGAAAAAACAAAATACTACGATTCAAGTAAAAAGAAGTCTTTCGACTCAAGAAAACTGATGTAATATTAAAAAACAGAAGGATTGATAAAAACACTTACAAGATACCAAATGCACATAGACTCATACTTTATTATTTATTTCATGAATTACAGTCCTATTTATATGACCTACTGACAACCACCCTATAACTACTAGATTGAGGTAGTTATTGAAACCACTCTATCTTGAGGTGGTTATTAAAATCATATAACTACTAGATCATGATAACTATCTAGATAGATAACTATGAATCAAATCTCAATATTTTTTATATATTTTCTTTTAATATTCTGATGGAGTTAAAAGTCCTCCTTTATTCTAACGGAAACCTCAATCCAGCATGCTACAAAAGAATCCTATATTCAATTCTTTCTGATGCAAGTGCTGCGCTGTCCATCGACACTTTTTCCTGTTGTTGGTGTAATCCTTGGTTGACTCAAAGGATTTGCCATGCGTGGCACAAAAGAAGCTCGGTTTCTCATAAGCACTTGTGGCAACCCATAGCCTTCCTTTTTTCCTTGCTCTTTCTTCAATCCTTTGCTGACATGTAGTCGCGGTACTTTCGACAGATTTGCAATGTCTTTTCTCTCGATTTGTGAGCTTATTATTGCTGATTAATGTTTCGTCACTTCATGATCAACATATGGCTTATAGTTTGGCCGTTGATACATTTGATAGAGTTGAGTTGAGAGGTGGTTCTTGACTTCATCATATTAGAAATTAAGGTTTACAATACTGTTTGTTTGGTATGGTAGATTACGAGTGGTATTTTGTCGGTCTATTATATATTGGACCAGAAGATTAATTTTTTAGATTTTTCTTGAAACTAAAGTAAAGATCAGTATGATATTGCTCCAAACTTTATACGAGACATTATCGGTACACGAAAATGCAAACCTTGCTAGAAATCTTATGACATCTCATGTGATCGTTGAACCTTGATCATCTCGTCACCTTAAAGTTCACTTCCTGTTTCAGGGTGATGTATGGTTGAAGCTCGAATCTGAAGCCTGCTTCGATAGATTCTCGACTCGTGTTTTGTGTCAATCTTTAGTGGGAGCAGGCGTAGCATGGAAGACTGAAAAGACCCTGAAGTCCATATAGTATTTGCTGGGAATCTCAGGAACAGTGAGGAAGAATAAAGTGAGAGTTGAGATGGACCAATAACAATATTCTTGGTCCCTGCTTTGTTGCTGGAATGTTTCACGTTGACTTGGAATTGCTTTGGATTCTGCAACAAGGAGACTTGACCTGTCATATCTAGGATATGATTCTACCAAAGATAAGCATTTCTTTTATCTACCAAAATCTAAAGAAAAAACATCAGTAGCCAATCCGTTATGGCTCTTATAGAACAAGATTGTAATTATTTAGCTTTAGATGTAAGCAAAACAAATCTTTCTAGGAGATATAGATAGCTCAGAATCTTGGAAGACTCTATCTTCTGCTCATGTCCGATTTGATTGTCTACATGCATATGACAAGGGAATCCTACATGACGATGCTCATGTCGGCAAAGGAAAGTTTCGAGTTGGATGTCCAATCTGTTCCTCTTGTTTCAAGATATTCTCGACAAAAATCCTCTAATACTCAAGTTAGTTTACGATAATAAAGTTAGGAAAATTGAACAAATCGAATTTCCAACCAAATTGAGACTCTTTCTGAGAATCCGAGATATCATAGCATGATGGGTTCAATGACAATCACCGCTGCCACGGATATTGGTCGAGAGAAGACATAAGTTATGTGTTATAAAGTAAAACAAATCTTTCTGTAGCTGAAAATAATGGGGGAATGATTCACCCCAATCCTCCTGAAAGAACCTTAATTTCCTGTCGTCAAACCACATTGGAATGAATGAGCTTTTCTTTTACTAGGAAGTAAAAGAAGACTGTAACATGTTGAGTCAACATGAAGGTGATGCGTCGTGATTACCTCACACACACAGGGAGTCGAGTCAATCCACAGCCAACATGGCCATGAAGTGGCTCAAGATGGTGCTGATTAAAGTAACAGGCAAATGCCTTTGTCCTAATCGTAAAGGTGTTTGCTTCCTCACATGATCTCCTACCCACTCATCAACCCATCCAAATCGCAGCCCACATGTTTGACAGAACTCATTTTGTCTATATGTAGATATATAGTCACACACGCAAAGTGAAGGCTCATATCCTCTTCAAACAAAGCCTTCTTTTGCAATGGCTTCTGTCCTCAAGCTCCTCTCTACTGTCCTCCTCCTCCATTCCTTTGTAGCAGGTATTCCTCTCTATCTATCTGTCTGTCTATATATCTATCTTCCAATGATTCATGTCCTTGGAACTGATGCAGTGGAGAGCCAGCGGTGTGAGCTTTCGAGCATTCAGGTGCAGCAAACCAACACGGGGAAGAAGTTGGGATACGACCCGGTGTTCGAGGTGGAGGTGAAGAACCTGTGCCGGTGCACCGTCAGGAGCGTGTTCCTGCGGTCGGAGGGCTTCGCCAGCTCCATGATGGTCGACCCCAAGCTGTTCCGCCGCGAGGGCGCCGGCTATCTCGTCAACGACGGGAAAGGCATCCCCAGCTCGGTTTCCGTCAAGTTCTGCTACGCGTGGGATCGGGCCTTCACGATGTCCCCCGCGAGCTTCCAGGTGGGTTGCTGGTGATCGGTGGATATATGCAGCAGCTCCATGGGAAGAGCTGAGCTGCATGTGGATAGAAGCAGCGTGGGGGATGATGAGTTTGGAGGGGTTGGAATAACTGGGTTGTAACCATTCCTTTAGATTAGGGTTTCATGGTGTGTGTCATTGTCTTCTTTCTTTGTAGCAGTTCAAAGTATACGAAAAGAAGTTGCACCAACCTTGTGATCCCCTAATGCTCTCCATTTAGAAAAAGCCAGATGTTTGCTTCAAATTTTGTGACTGTGTTGCCGCGATTGATTAGATGGGAAGGTTTTCCCGCAGCCAACATCATAAAAAATAACTAAAGTGAATCTGATCAATCACTATCAGATTAATGTTTTTAGTCTCAAACTAATCTAGTACTAAACGATATAAGCCAAATCCAAATTGACATGTTTCGTATTGTGTACTCACTTTTTATCTCTGTTCTTCAGCACAACCACCATAATGCAAAATGAGCATGAAAAGTGACTTAGATGGAAGTGTTGTGCAAAAGTAATTAGACATTTTGAATGGCCTTACATCATTCTAAAGGCTAGCAGTCATGCACGACCGAACCCTCTGCAGACTTGCCCTGTTTTGCTGTCTCTACCATAAAACCATAGAAATGCAGCTATCTCGTTGACTCTCATGCACTATTGCCTCGAATTAAGAACAAAGAAATATAAGAGACTTGTTATGCAAGTTTTGGACAAGACTACCAACTTCTTTTCGGAATTATGAAGATAAGACATTACAACCACCCACAAGTTGCCGCTGGGATGGGATACACCCTACCAGCTTTAGAGTTCAGCATAACTATGCATCAATATGTCTGTCCTATGATATTTTGACAAATCGAATTCAGTTCCTTTAACCACAACATGATGATGATGATGATGATGATGATGATGATGATGATGATGATACAACCTTGGGATTAAGACTAGGCAACCTGCCAAGTTGTTGTTGGACATCTCTGCTATCTCAAAGCTGGATAGCAATGCAGGCCAAGCAACTGATGATCACTTACAAGCACTGCTGCTGTGGACCAGTTGGATTCATGCAACTATAATGTCTGGATTTCAATAGCTTGACAACATCCACACCCAAAACACAAAAAAGAAAATAAAAACCCTTTTAAGACTGAATAATCTCAACTTGTTATGAATGTGACAACTAAGTTTGTAGCTCATCCTTTCAGCAGCATCTTCCAGTCATTTGAAACCAATGACCCCCCCACCTCCAGATCTATTAATGAAGTTGGCCTGCAAGAAGAAGGAAAGTCTGTGTGTCATGGCATAAAATGCATACTCTACTTTTGTTTGTGACTGACTGACTGACATGGGGAAAATATATGATGCTGAGAAACATAGAAATGACTGTTATTTCATGTCATCTGATGATGTTTGCAACAACGTACCAAGAGTATATATAATGCTGAAAAACATGACAAAAATAAACTAAACATCATAATTATCAGGGCATCAAAGTCAAACTAGTTGCAGTTGGCATATAAGTGGTAGATGCAGAAGAATCTTACCAACATTGTCGAGACATATTATATAGAACAGTTTATCACATTGCAATTTATCAAGCAGGATGGCATCTTTTGTTTTCCTGATTAGTGTTGGTTTCAAAGAGAAATCTACTGTACCACTTAATGATAACAAAACTGCTATACATACTTACAAGTAGAATACAATCATCCCTACTATCTGTACAACTATATTATTCCTCAGTGGAATGTCCTCAAGTCCACTGTTCTATCTATCTATCTATCTATCTATCTATCTGATTTAGGGATCAGAGAACTAAATCGAAAGATTGTTCTTAAGCAGAATTTTGTTCATCAAATCTGCAGAAGCAGAGGTAAACAAAACCAATCACCATTTCATACTACCATAAACTATACAACAACCTAAACTAGGAATCACTGCTTGATCGGGCTACCTTCGTTGTCGACCAAGGAAGCAAGAGCGCGGTTAGCACTTAGCAGCACCAATCTTCTTCTTCTCACGCATGGTCTTTACTGCCCGCTCCAAGTGCTCGACCCTCTCCACCACATCTGTCATCAGCATGCACTGCTGCGTGTTCTGCTCACACAACGCCGCTACCAGGCCCTGCAGCCTCTCCGTCTCCGCCATCACCTTCTTCAGCACATCGACCGTCTCGCTCATGTGCGGCCTCGCTGCCCCTGTCTCGGCTTCAGCGATTGTTGTCGAGATCCCTGCAGCCGCCTCCGTGTTCTCTTGTTCTATTAAATCAGCGACGGCAGCTTTCTCCGGGTTAGCCGCGGAATCGAATCGCATTTGAGACGGATCGATGGGTTCTTCCATGGATAGTACAACAAAGTCTTCAATCACTGCCTTCTCTTCTTCTTTCTTGAGGTCGTCGGTCAAAACTAGGGTTTCGAAGCTCTCGTCAGATGCATCAGACACCTGTTTGACGACGGCCAAGATAGGGTCTTGGTTAGAGTCCGGATCGCTTTCTTGAACCGAGACATCTTTGGAGCCAGAAGCCGTCTCTTCCTCGGCGTTGTCATCCTGAGGCATCTTGCCAACCTCTTCCAAAATGGCGTCACGATCACGGATCTCTCCGTGCGTCTCTGCCGGAATTGGTGATTCAAGGGTTTGTGTTTGGCTGAAGACGGAATCTAGGAACTCCTGGAGCGAGATGACTCTCCGGATCACCTTCTTCCGGTACTCCCTGACACCGCGGACGGAATCAAGACGGAAGAGCAACGCCATGAGCATCTCGCTCACCCGCAGCCGCTCCTTCGGCTCCGCAAGCAGCCGCTCCAATCCGGACCGCACCATCTGCTCTATCTCGCCCAACTCCGCCGCGAGCCTGGAGACGACCCTCACGTTCTTCCGCACCAGGTGGCCCCGGAGGACCCTCTGGATAGCGACGGCCGCGGACGACCTCGTCGCCTTCGAGGGGAGCGCCGTCGCTGGCTTCTTGGCAGCGGCCGCCAAGTCGGATCCGAAGCAAACGGGGACAGAGAAGACCGGGTCGTTCACCGCCGGCGAAGCTGCGGGGCGACGGGGTTGCTCTCGGTGGTGGCCGGCGGTGTTCCCAGGGTCTTCTGAGAAGAAGAAGGGCTTGTCCATGTCTATCTCTCTCTCTATCGGTGAAAACGTCGAAGCACCGGGGTGACGGGGTTGCTCTCGGCGGCGGCCGGCGGTGATCCAAGGGTCTTCTGAGAATAAGAAGGGACTGTCCATGTCTATATGTCTCTCTCTCGGTGAAAACGTCGAAGCAACGGGGTGACGGGGTTGCCCTCGGCGGCGGCCGGCGGTGATCCAAGGGTCTTCTGAGAAGAAGAAGGGACTGTCCAAGTCTATATCTCTCTCTCCCGGTGAAAACGTCGAAGCACCGGGGTGACGGGGTTGATCTCGGCGGAAACCGGCGGTGATCCAAGGGTCTTCTGAGAATAAGAAGGGACTGTCCATGTCTATATCTCTCTCTCCCGGTGAAAACGTCGAAGCACCGGGGTGACGGGGTTGCTCTCGGCGGCGTCGGCCGGCGGTGTTCCATTGGCCTTCTCGGGAGAAGAAGGGCCTGTCCATCTCTCTCTCGGTGAAAACGTCGAAGCCCGGGGGCGACGAGGCTGCACTCGGCGGCCGGCGGTGCTGGATGGGTCTTCTGAGAAGGAGGATCTCACTATCTCTCACGGTGAAGTGGCGGGCTCTGAGAAAAGTGCGACCCAGGCTTCGTTGGTGGGCAGCGTTGATATATATAGGGGTTTGGATATATCAAGTAGGTTCGGAATCCGAGATAGGCTGGGAAAAGTTCCAGATTCCTCTGGAACGACAAGCAGAGGTTGCTTTGAACTCGGACTTTGGTGACGACTTGCGCTCGGACTTAGCATGCCGATCCTACCCGTTTTGGCATCTAATTGGATCTGATCTTGGGATTCATGTTTTGGAGAGAGAGAGAGAGAGTGGAGGAACTACATCATAAACTTAGTTAAAATACATATCATCAAATTCTAATATATATCATCTAAATCTTTTAATTATTATAACAGGATGATAGCATCTTGTCATATCAAAAAGAGCACAAAAGGGAAGTGTCTAAGCTTGTTAGTAACTGTTTTATCTTAAGATAATAAAATTGATACGAGCTGAAAGTTGATATTCATTTTTCTAGATCATATCATGTTTGGAATTACAAAAAGGTTCATTTTGGAATGAAATGAGATTTGGAAGTGCTCGTCCAATGCCATAGCATAATGCCCTAATTTAAAACTTAACAATTATTATTCATATAAAATAATATATGCTTAGATGATGATGCTTTTATCTTTGTCCAAAATGGATGTATCAAGCATAAAAAAAATGTGGTGCGTGAAACAAGATGCTTTGTCCTTTTAAAGTGCATCAATTATTTTTATGCCTATGTCTATGATAAATGCATCAAGTTGATTTAATTTTTTTTATCTCAATTGAATTGAACAAGCATCAAGATTTCTTTTCTTCTTTTTAGGTTGGGTACCAATTTTCTTGACCCAACTTGACCAATGTGGTGAGTCATACTTGAATATTATTCACAATATATATATATATATATATATATATATATATATATATATATATATATATATTTATTATCTTTCCTAAAACTCTACATGTCTACCTTAAGATTCTCATTTTAAGGATGTAATTTTTTTTATATTATATCTAAATTATTTAACACTCAATTCATAAAGCATAGTTAGTCTAATAATGATTTGTAGATTTTTTTTTTTTTTTTTTTGTAATCCAACACTCCTCTCCATTCCAACCATCTAATTTCTAATATATGAATAATAACTCCATCATACTAATCAAATGCATGCACCTATCAGTCTAAACCTCAACGCTTATGGTAATTTGAGTTGAGTTTTCCCGTGAAAGTGAAAATTTATGGTCACAAAAGAATCATCGATGGTGTGGATATAGAGTTGACTTGGATTCTCCCACAAATAGGAAGATTAAAACCCTTGGATCTTAGTTATATCGGTGAAAGTTGAGAGAGGAGTATCACGTTCTTCGAACAGAATGTGTTTGATTACCTTTTAATCATGCACATGATTATGCTTGTGTTGTGAGATGATTGATATATCATAATTATATTTATTTGATAAGTTAACATTTGGTCGTCATTGGTGTGGCTGCATAAGCTTGTGAGAAATTATCCGCTTTAGACATTTTATCCTTTCGAAACTCGTGAACTCCAATCCTTGGTTTGATTGGATGGAGTTATAAATCCTTGGTTTCTCAATCATTTATATAGATTGAGAAATGCTTAATTGCAGTTCATAAGCTAAGAGCTTATGACCTTCCTTATATAAGTCAATATTTGGTTATCATTCGTACGACCTCATAAACTCGTAAGAAATTGTTCCCTTTGAATATATCTATATGGTTTTACCCTTTCGGGGCTTGTGAACCTCAAAAAGCATATCTAAGGGTAAAGGTGACCTGGTGGGCTTATAAGTTATTGGTTCCCCTACTCCTCAATGTGAGACTAAATATCCTTATAAATATTAATATTATATCTTATTAATTATTTAATATTTGATTTATAGTCGATTTTCTATTATGCCCCTTGTAAGATTGAGTTTTTATCATGGATGTCAATCTTAGAGTGATATGAGTAGAATGCCTCGTAAATATCCTTATATAAATATTAATATTATGCCCCTCATTAGGTAGCTGCACCTAATAACTTGATTTCTAATGAAATAAAAGTCGATAGCAATGTACTTTATATAAGATTGGAATACTGGATTGGAGCATGAGTAGGTAGCACCAATATTATTATAATAAATTATTAGACCAAAGTAAGGATTGACATCAAGTTCGTGAAGTTAGTGACCTAGTTGAGTTCTACAACATTGATAGTAACAACATGATACTTGACTTCCACGGTAAAATATGCATTTATTTCTTATTTCTGAGAGCTCATATTGAGAAATTTAAGGCGGCATCATATGCGCAGTGGAAGGATAGAAAAATAAAATCTAAGAATTTCTCGCATAAAAGTTTCTTGTCATCGTGAGAAGACTAGTGCATAAAAACCCGTAAAATTAAAAACTACGTGTATGTAAAAGATATGTTACATATAGGGAGTTCGTATATCCTTGAAAATCTACAAATCTATAAGAGAGGATGAAGGAGGTTAACTGTTCTCCTCTCTATTTGTGATCTTTATAGTAGGCGTTGCGAAGATGCTACTCAAATTACTACACAATCTTCCTTTCTATGTGCACCATGCAATCAAGAAGGGGTCGCCCTTCTTGCTATCCACATGCCCCAAACTAAGGTTGTTGGCTAAGGAGGAGAGGGAGAGAGGAGTATATGAGGTGGCAGCCAAAAAGGTCTAGCTTATGCCCTCCTTTGGTTCCCTTTTATTTATAGTGGTCCCTATCAACTTAACCCTAATGGATCCTGCCCTATTGGGTACTAGATCTCCATCCAACTACCCAAGCCTCTTAGATTAGCGGATCTCTACCCAATAATCTCTCATTGTCTCTTATTAGATCTTATTCATAAGATCTAATAATTCAGGAGTTTACTGAATATCCAATAAGACATGGGCACCAATGAATATATTATATCTGAACCTCTACTCGTCACAACACCTACCATATGTGTGTGGTTCTCTAGGCCCAATATCAAGCTAGCTATCAGTCATACCTGTCAGAACTCCTTCTGGTCAGTTAATTGTCATCTTCATAATAATTCACTCGACTCATCAACTACGGATGAACTATGCCACTACGTCGTAGTCCCTAGACGATACAAAGAAATCTAATTCATTGGACCTGTCTATCCTTAATGACTATGTATTTATGATCCATCTTCTATCTAATATCTCATAGACTGTATATTGAGCATGGTACTACTTGGCTCATACGATTTCTATTTGATTTTTGCTCCAATCAGATTCTCCCAAAAAAACTCTTTTTCTCTCAAACCAAATGACCCTAGTTAGGGATTTGCTTGAGCAAAAATATATAGGATATTTCTCTTATGATATCAAGAACCAATGATCCTCCATTGACACTCAATTGCCCTCGTAAGATTGGCTGCCACTCCCGATGATCAGTTGTACTAGATCTAGAACTTCAAAACATATAAGTTTGGTATCAAAGAGTATAGTGCTCATACAAGACATCCTTGGTGTCTCAAGTCTAAGGATCAAATACACAACTGGGACGATGAAATCGTTGTCTAACAATGAGGTATCATCAACCATTCAACATTCCATGAGTAGATCAATCAGTGAACTCATTCTCCTATGAGCACCTGCACTATATCCTTGGTGTCCCCCACATGAGCAACTATGAGACCAACCACCTCCATCATATTGACGGGTATACAACATATTAGTATTTTTTATTATCTCGTTGTCTCTCTCAAGTGACCTACGATCGAGATTATTTGATCTCATCACGATTTGATTTTCATTGCATAGATCCATGGACATTACAATATATGCAATACATAAGATAAAGTAAGAAACTACCAATAAATAATAATAAGCAAAAAGAGTGTGCGTTGTGTCACATGTGCCATCACTCACGTAATTGGCTTGTATGACACATATGACTACCAGCTCCAACTAATAGAATTTGCACCAAGGAATACAATTTGTATGTTCTATCATCGACATTGCCTCCTAATCAACATCAACAAAGGCAGAACCATGATTAAAGATCTCTTTAAGATATTATACGATGCACTTCATTATAGACAAATAACTGGTGGAGGGTTGATGTATGAATTATGATAATTTATTAATAATAAATAAAATATTTAGATGAGTGAGAGATAAGTATTATAGAAAGCTAAGTGTTTGTTGATACTACATTGAATCCATAGTAGAACTATCATCATATAGTTTGAGTGACTCAATAGAGAAAAGTAGGGTAGCAATCTCTTTGCTATTTTACATATTTGTTTATAATATGAGATCTTAAATATACTTTTTTTGAGAAAAAAAAAAAGTCAATAGATATGAATATGACTTCTACACCAAAAAAGTAGTTCAATAATCCGATATCTTTAACAAAGAATCGATCTACTAGTTGCTTAAGAAATTATTTAATCTCAATGGAGTAGTTGCTTGTGGTGATGATATCATCTACATATACTAGTAAGTAGATAGTATATCCTTTTTATTGTCGTAGGAATAAAAATAAAACAATATTAGATTTATAGTTGACAAAGTCGATTGATATCATGTATAAGCTAAGTTTATTGTATCACGCTCTTGGAGCTTGACATATATAGTTTTTTGAAGTTTACATATATAGTTAGGATGTTAAGGATGAACAAGGTTATTACATAAATACATCATTAGTCGAAGTCACCTACAAGAAAGTATTATTAACATTCAATTATCATAAATACTAGCCTTCATGATAGCTAAGTGAAACCCTTTAGCTAGCATGCTTTATATCTAGTAGTGGATCCATCTTGGTTCAAATTAATTCAAAAGATTTTATAATATCCAATAATATTTTGTAGGATTGGATGGTACAAAGGTCCACACGACATTATTATATAAAATATCGTATTCCTCACACAACTTTAGGAAGGATTTTTAAGCTTGAGTGATATTTGTGAGTTTTGTGGGCTCAAGTTAAGAGCTTATGGTGCTATGAAGATAAAAAATATAATGTAGTTTGGAGATGTTATTTTTGAAATATGTTGTTATATGATATTAAAGTCGGGTGAGATGACTGGATTCTAGTAATGGTATGAAAGTTAGTGATGAATCAATGATATGTACCTAATCAAGTTTATACATAACAACATCATTTGATCGAAGAGGAGACAGAAACATATCAAGTGGTGTTGAGGACGTAGCTTTGGTTGGTAGTATAAAGTAATATAGTGAGGTGAGAAGATGTTAAATAGGAACAAAGGATGAGGATATGGAGCAAAGCTATTAGTTGAGCTAGGTGACATAACAAGAGATGATCTTAAAGGAGTTTGGCATATGTCCATATGAGTCAAATGATAGATGGATATGATGATAGCTTTTATCATCGAAGGATCAATGTTGTATAAGAAAAGTTACATTTAATGAATATAACATAGCATGATATAAAGATATTATGGTTTGAGGATTAAATTATCAAAAGACATTATGTTCAACTGAGTACCCAATGAAGATATATTATTTAGATCCTGTTTTTAACTTAAGAGATATGTATGGCCAAAACTAGGCATAATATAAATAACTAAATATTTTTAATTTGTGAAGGTTTGAGAGTTTGCGAAATTGACATTTGAAAGGTGATTTAAGTTGTAGGTTTGAAGTGGGCATATAATTTTTGAGGTAGATATTATTCTAAAAGGTTATTGACTAAAAGGATTGTGGTATGAAGGCTTGGTAAAGAAGAGTAATAGTGGTTTCAACTATGTATTAGTGTTTTCAATAGAGCTAACAAGTTAGAGTATCTATGGTGGTGAGTTCAGATATTGTATGTGAAAGGTAAGTTATTAAGGCTTGGTATTCATCACCTTCATTAGAATAGACTATCTTAATGGTGAACTGGAAGAAATTTTTAACTTTTTTTTTAATAAACAAAAACTAAGGTAACTTTGGATTTATGTTTGAATGAATTGAACCATCTAGTTTGGTGAAGTAGTCCACAACAATAACATATAGAAACTAAAATTATCACAAGAAAGATTAGAGCAAGACTCCAAATATGAATGTAAATAATTTCAAGTAGCATAGACAAAATATAGAAGTGTTTTCTAAAGATAATCTATGACTTTTGTTACCAAGGAATGAGTCACATTGACCAACATCTTTATTTGAAAACTAGAATAGCGTAATAAAAAATTATTTGTTCTTGAATGGAAGACGATGAAGGGCCAAGGCAATGATGGTATACATTAAATGGTATAGCAACCAATATGATAGCGATTGGTTGGGTAACTCATGAAGACATTAGTGGTGGTCACTCAAAGATGTTTTTATTCCGACATCGAAATAAGAATGCCCTCATGTTTGGATCCTTTACAAGAAATAAGTCAAGAAAAAACCTAATATAAATATTATTTTATTTGAAGAATTAAGAGATAGAAATAAGTTTTTTTGGTGCACATAAAACATCAAGTTTAAAAGTTATTATATGTGAATTAAGTATCATAAAACCAGTATAAGTGATAGGAATATCATTACTATCACCACGTCTTTATTGCTATCATAGTCAAAATTGATCAATAAATTCTATAGGTCAGAGGTAATATGATGTGAAGCTCCAGAGCCGATTAGGTGTTGTATTAGGCATTAGTCGACCAATGGCTTTTATTGTATGTCCCACTTTGTCACTGAGTTAGCAAATGATTATTTGCTGATTCATATGTTGTTAGACTGCTAGGACTTTTGGTAGTTGTATTAATTGTATGAGTTGAAGTGATTTCCAATATGTCTAGGAGATAACTTATTTGACCCTTTGTTAAAGTTCTTACTATTTGGAGTTGCCCTTGCCTTTGTATTTTTAGTTAAGTTGAGCTATAATTACTACTCTTGTCTTTTTTTTCTTTTTTTTAAATATGTTTTATGATTGAACAATTTATCATATCATTCTTCGAATGATGTTGGTGACTCGCACGCTCGAATTACAGTCGTCAATTCCTTATATTCATCTCTTAGGTTATTAAAAATATGAACGTTGATTTATTCATTAGTCAGAGAATGACTTGTCAAAGCAAAGTTATTTATAATATTTTTTATATTTTATATATAATTAATAATAGTACTTTCCTCTTGATTATATCACTAAGGTAGATTAGAAGACTTAACATCGAGTATGAGAGCTATCGGTGAAAGTGTTTTGTAACTTGGATTATGTTTCTATTATAGCACTGTATGAAATGATTAGTGGCACTATGAAACCAATAACTAAGGCTTAAAAAGCTTATAAAATAAGATGATCTTAATGTAATCATAATTTATGATGACTTTATTGTTAAAATTATATTTTTTTTATATTTAAATATTTAAATCATTGATATAGCCAAATAAATCATATTCAAATAAAAGGTTAATAAATTATGCTTGTTAAATACATAATTGCCACATGATTAGAATTGCTACATTGACATATATGAATGAGTCTTGAAGGTTGAGAAAAATTTTTGTTTCTTAAAGATTTAATCATCGGAGAGTTAGAGATAAAGGAAGACAGTATGGATGTCGAACGTGGTTGGATGTCACGCTGTATCGTCGAGAGAGAAGACTGTTATCGTGCACAAACATAAGGTCAACCACGGATGGTTGATATCAAGTATTATAGAGGCATATCAAAGACGGTTGCCGGAGTAGAGCAGTAGTTGTCCACCACAAATCAGTATTGTCGCCGTAAAGTGTTTGTCGTCTGCCGAGTAGAATAAGGCAGAACAGTAAAGGAGGGTCAATGGCAGAGGCAGATTAGAAGATCAAGCTCAGCAAGGTGAAGCAGATCTGCTGCAAAGCAAATCGTGTAGGGTGAGATTGCATAGGGAGGAATTGCACGTCTTCGTCGTCGTCGTCTTCAATGCAAGCACAAGTGCCAAAGCAAATCTCCGTTGGGCTGTGCGTATCCATCAGTACCTCTTAATGTTCAACTCAACATTCAGGAGTTCAGGGTAAGTTCTAAGAATTTGATCTTCGAACATATCTGGAGAAACCCCCCTTGTATAACATTCGTTCTGTCGATTATAAAGAATTAAGTAATTCTAATAAGGACGTATTTCATTTCTTCTCCATATATAAAATTCTTTCTGCAACAATCGTCGACTATTAAGTAATTCTAAGCACTTTAATATGGACATATTTCGTTTTGATGCCATGCCGATGTAAAAGACTTATCTGCTGAGTGCGCTACACATAGGTAATCTTGGTTGGCCATGAATAATTATCATATCACTATCATAATCCAACTTTAACGCATATCATCGGACCAGAGATTAGACCACGAGAAAATATTTCTTTCTTTATGCTGCTTCCATGTCAACAAAAGCTGCATCAGCATTTACTTCCAGTTTAAAATCCGTGTTCAAGAACAATGTGGGAGACAACAGGGCACCCTTCGAGACTCTTTTAACTTCCATATGCAATGAGTTCGATCAATACAACGAATACTTTTGTTACACGGAAAAACTGTAGCCTAAACACAATGAAACTAGACAATTTACTTCATACATACATATCGGACATTAAGACCCTCTCTTCTTTCACAGATGATTAGCATGTTATAACAACTTCAACGGAGCGAGGCAAGGATTAGAACCTTCCTTCAAGAAAAGAACACATGCCATGAGTTTTGTGCCATCCTTCTCTTCCGCTAAATGAAAAGCTGGATATGATTCTATTGCTGCTAACTACGTACCATAGAAGAGATTCATTGCTCTACAATATCGAACAGTAACAGGCTGCCTTCTTTGGCAACTCATCAACTTTCTTCTCTGTCAAGAAAAAAATAGCAATGATCTTCTATTTTCAGGCAGCCATAAACCACATAATGTTAAATATTTAATGAGATGATATCTAAAGAGATGAATGCGCTGATCACATTCAACACGTGAACCAAGTATGTAGAAAAAAATGAAATCTTTATCATACCCAATATAATAAAAAGCTAATTCCAAGACTAGTCAACAATTTGATTATGTAGGTTTTAGATTCAGGGAAAACATGAAAAGGACTGAATGTGCTTAAACAT
This sequence comes from Musa acuminata AAA Group, assembly GCF_036884655.1. Classification (NCBI taxonomy): domain Eukaryota; kingdom Viridiplantae; phylum Streptophyta; class Magnoliopsida; order Zingiberales; family Musaceae; genus Musa; species Musa acuminata. Next base: position 35,155,925 of record NC_088332.1, on the reverse strand, counting down.
AATTGTCATCCATTAAGGAAACAATTAAATTTGAATCCTGAGGAAACATATTTGAAACGTTCCCTCTATATCTAAGGCTTCCATCTCTGTGGGAGATCCAAATCATGCATTTCATACAATCCATGAAACATTAGCAAATTTTCTTGAAGTAATAAGACTAGATGTTGTGGATAGCAAAGCATTTAGGTTTGAATATCAGTATTGGAACATATAACTCAATAACAGCACATATCAATTTCTTTTTATAATATTTTATTTAATGACATAAGACAAGAGGCTTTATATATCTCAATGACGACAAAAGATTCATGTAACCAATCCCAAATAGTTGGGACTTATGATTTTGTTGTTGTTGTACATTAGATAGGAGGGTCGTTATATTGGTACCATACTATTCCAATATACTATTTAAACCAATATCAAACTGATATTTAAATCCTTGGTGAATAGTCCCACATTAAAGCTATGTTTTCTCTCATCTGAGAAAAAGAAAAATCCTTCTTTTGTCTCACATGGTTGCCTTCTTGAGACAGCTAATCTCTTCAGACCAAGGCAATAATATGAAGAAGACCACCACCATATCCCATCCTAGGCTAACTGAAATGAAAATATATGTACATCGGTGACTTAAATTTAATATCTCGAAACATCATTTTTAATTTGGCAATTCCTGCCTTTGCAGTTCCTTTGAATCTGAAACAACTGAAATCATTTAGCAAATCAAGCTTGTGTCAGATATCAGTTAATTCCCAACCACATTCTATGGCATCTACAGGAAATAGATTCTTGGCCCACCCTTCTTCTGCAGTAGCTTATTTGCAGTAAGCAATAAGATACATAGGACATGACAGTTTTATTGTAGGCCAATCCAATTCAGAAATTTGCATTTCAAGGTAACTTCGAAACCTTAGTTTTGTTCAAGAGCAAGCATGTTCTGTACAGGTGGTGTGATTGCTTTCCACATTTCTTGTACTTATTTTTGCAAAATACACATGGCTACCATTAATGCACAGAATTTATAATTATCATACTAGTAATCTTCTGTACATACAGTATCCTAAAATTAACATTTACATTCTTCCCAACTTTTAAATAACTTCACTGGTTGACATTTACTCGCTAAGCTGGGCACCTAGTTAGAAGACCTAAGATCACTTCATATCATATTAATTTAAGAGAACAGGTGAATTTTTCAATACAAATTACTAGCACTTGATAACACATCTTGAGAAAATGAGATGTGAATCGACCCTCACACTAGGATTTACCAAATTCGAATTTTACAAAGTTTGATCCAGAAGTAATTCTAAAAAAGAATATATAGTTCCAAAGTGATATAACCAAGAAAAAACAAAATATAAATGAGATTCACATTACCTGTTTTAGACTTAGCTGATGATGGCTGCACAACAACATGCATGGTGATAATACCTCCGGGGAGCTCACCAAAAGTTGGCTTGCACTGAGAGATTGTTCTGCTGTTCTCCAAGATTTTCCCCGCACTTATCAATTTGACATCATTAGCGATTTTTGGTATAATCTGCTTATCTAAAATGAGGAGAGTATATGGAAATGAGAAACCCAAGCTCAACAGTAGATGGAACAACCAAGAATGCAACAAACTAACAGGTTAACATGGAGATATTGATGATAAACAAGGTGAATGTATTGGACAGAAAGAGGATATAAATGATAGATAACCAGAATATGCTCTTGAATGCCACATGAAACTAAATCATCATCCGCAATTTATCTGCTTTAAAGCGCCAGATGTATCAATTCCCAATACCAATACCACATTTGTCATAAACAACGTGCTTGTCCCTTTTCATAGAAATTATCACGACCCAAGTGATCTTAATTCAGACTATGTAGTTGATACACTGAGAAGTTTAACTGTACAACTTTTTGTTCTTAAAGAATACATTCATTGATTAAAGCAGTGAAAATAGACTCCAGAGGCATTGGAGGTCAAAAAGAGCAAAAAATCCTGAAATAGAGTTATTTCACTTTCAATCTATCAATCAAATTTGCAATTCAATCTGCCACTTAGCTGGCCTCAAGGAATATGATTGATCTTACAGTAAATCCCAAGTTTGTGAAAACTTGATAATCCTGCTCCATCTATTCTTCCCACAACTGGAGAACATGCCACATACAATCCTACCTATATCATTTATCATTGTTTCATTGCCATGATATCTTTCTTAATGCAAGTGATCAATAACATGAAAAATATGATGCAAACTGAAGAAAAAATAAGTTAACGGATCTTAAAGACTCACATGGTTATCTATGGTTCTATATAGAATACCATGGAAGTAACAACACCTAATTCACAATATCTAGAAATGAAGTCTAAACTTAATCCTCCAGTCCTCCCCCTCCTCTTTAGAGAGAGAGGGAAAAAATAAACAAAAAAGAAAAGTAAAAGAAAAGAGGCAGAAAAAGGCAGCAACGTGGGCAGCAACGTTGACATCCTCGTAGCAACAAAGAGAGAAGAACAAGGCAGAAAAAACAAGAGAAAGAAAAGGAAGAAGACAAGGACAACGCAGAGATACTGTTCTCAATCATCTAACAGTGTTCTCATCTCAGGTTAGATCAAATCTACAGTAGACTCTTGCTGTGATTACTTGGAGAGGTTTTAGATATTGTGGGCAGTGACGTGATCCTTGTATCCCAGTTATTCTCTTGTGGTTGTTGCTAGGGTTTTGGACAAGAGATTGAGATTTGTATATTCATTATTCTCATAGTGGATTATCTCTAGTTTGCCCCGTGGTTTTTACCCTTCACATTGAAGGGGTTTTCCACGTATATCTTGGTGTTCTGTTTGATTATGTTTCCATTTTATTCCGCTGCGTATTATGGTCTTCTAGTATTTGTTCATATATAAAGGTTATTCCTCTTTATATCCCCATCAATTGGTATCAGAGCGGGGTTTTGGTGATTTAATTTTTGTATTTGAATATGGAGGCCAGTAATATTTCTCGCATGATTAGTTTGAATGGAAATAATTGAATGATATGGAAACCAAGAATGGAAGATCTCTTGTATTGCAAAGATTTGTATAGACCTTTGCAAGGGGATAGTGCAAAACCTACAACTATGACAGATGATGAGTGGAAGAGGTTAGATCGAAAAACAATTGGGTTTATTAGACAATGGCTTGATGATAGTGTCTTTCACCATGTTTCTACTGAAATTTCTGCATATTCTCTTTGGAAAAAATTGGAAAGTCTCTATGAAAGAAAAACAACTGGCAACAAAGCTTTTTTGATCAAAAAACTTGTGAACCTAAAATATAGAGAGGGTGCTTCTATTGCTGAGCATTTGAATGAAATGCAGAGTATTATTAACCAGTTATCCTCTATGAAAATGTCTCTTGATAATGAGTTGCAGGCATTGTTACTTCTCAGTTCATTACCAGAAAGTTAGGAGACACTGGTGGTTTCCTTTAGTAATTCTGCGCCAGATGGTATTGTCACTATGAGTCAAGTAACAAGCAGTTTGTTGAATGAGGAGTTGAGAAGAAAGAGTTCAGCAACATCTCAGATGATTCACAGGCACTTATCTCAGAGAACAAAGGAAGGTCAAAGTCTAGAAGCAGTTCACGTATGGGTAGGAGCAAGTCAAGATCAAGAAAAGATATTGTTTGCTATAACTGTGGTGAGAAAGGACATTACAAGAACCAATGTAAGCAACCTAAGAAGAACAAGAAAAAGGGAAAAGAAATGAAGTCTACAGAGTCAAAGGATAATACTACAGCTACAGTGCAGGGTGGTGATTATTTGATTTTGTCTCCTTCTGATGATATTTTTTCTTGTGTGTCAGGATCTTGAGTGGGTGATTGACACAGGTGCTTCTTATCATGCTACACCACGGAGGGAGTTTTTTGCTACATACAGGTCTGGAAACTTTGGTGTTGTCAAGATGGGCAACTATGGCACAGCAGACATCATTGGCATGGGTGATATCCATTTAAAGACCAACCTTGACTGCAAGTTGGTACTTAAGGATGTGAGGCATGTGGTTGACTTGAGGCTGAATTTAATTTCAGTTGGAAGACTAGATGTGAAGAGTATGAAAGCAGATTTCACAGAGGGCAATGGAAGCTCAGTAAGGGTTCTCTTATTATAGCTAATGGAAAGAAATGTCATACTTTGTACAGGTTGCAGGCTAAAGCTTATGGTGAGCAGTTAAATGCTACAGAGAAAGACTTCAGTATGGAGTTGTGGCATAAGCGATTGGGACACATGAGCGAGAAGGGGCTGCAAGCTCTTTCCAAGAGAGAGGTATTACCAGATCTCAGAGGTATACATCTGAACCCTTTTATTGATTGTATGACTGGTAAACAATATAGAGTTTCATTTGCTAGTGCTGCTTTGTCTAGAAAAATGCATGCCTTAGACCGTGTTTATACAGATGTATATGGTCCTTTGAGGACAAAAACTCCTGGTGGATCTGTTGATGTTCTTGGTATAAGTGGTGCACTTTATTTTGTCACTTTTATAGATGATTTTTCCAGGAAAGTTTGGGCTTATGCTTTGAAGACCAAAGATCAGGTTATTAATGTCTTCAAAGAGCTTCATGTCAGGGTTGAAAGGGAGACAGAAAGGAAATTGAAATGCATAAGATCAGATAATGGTGGTGAGTAAACGGGATTGTTTAATGACTATTGCAGGTCACATAGGATCCAACATGAGATGACAGTTCCTGATACACCTCAGCATAATGCAATTGCAGAGAGGATGAACCGCACCATCATGGAAAAGATCAGATGTATGCTTTCACAAGCCAAGCTACCCAAAAGGTTTTGGGATGATGCTTTGAGGACTGCAGTTAATGTGATCAACTTATCACCATGTACAGCCCTAGATGATGATGTTGCAAAGTATGTATAGTCAGGGAAAAATGTTTCCTACAGGCATTTGAGAGTGTTTAGTTGTCGTGCATTTGCACATGTTCCAGATAATGAGAGGTCCAAGCTGGATGGTAAGTCTAAAGAATGTATTTTTCTTGGTTACTCACATGATCAGTTTGGTTACAGGCTTTGGGATCCAGAAAAGCATAAGGTGTTCAGGAGCAGAGATGTGGTCTTCTTTGAGGATCAAACCTTTGAGGATTTGAAGAAGAAGGCACCAGCCAAGACTTCTGCAGAAGGATTAGCAGATTGTGACCCAATTATTCCTCCAGTATATCAGGGTGATAGGGGAGATGTGCAGGAAAATAGTGTAGAGCCTGATGTTAATTTACCTGCAGGACATGTTGAGAAAGAAGAAGTAGGAGAGCAAGTTCCTGCAGAACCTCAGTTGAGAAGATCTTCTAGACAACGTTAACCTTCCAGAAGATACTCTACAGATGAGTATATGATGCTTACTGATGCAGGTGAACCAGAGAGTTACCAGGAAGCAGTTGAGAGTGAGCAGAAAGAGAAGTGGTTAGTTGCTATGTAGGAAGAGATGGATGCTCTTCAGAAGAACCATACTTATGATTTGGTGCTGCTACCAAATGGAATGAAGGCCTTGAAGAACAAGTGGGTTTTTAGATTGAAGACTCAAGAATATTGTTCTCAACCAAAGTACAAAGCTAGATTAGTTGTGAAAGGCTTTGGTCAAAAGAAAGGTATTGACTTTGAAGAGATATTTTCTCCTGTTGTTAAAATGTCTTCTATTCGTGTTGCTCTTGGTATTGTTGCTAACCAGGACTTAGAGGTTGAGCAGTTAGATGTGAAGACAACTTTCCTTCATGGTGATTTGGAGGAGGAAATTTATATGGAGCAACCAGAAGGCTTCAAAGTCAAAGGTAAAGATAATTTTGTCTGCAAGTTGAAGAAGAGCTTGTATGGGCTAAAGCAAGCTCCAAGATAGTGGTACAGAAAGTTTGATTCATTTATGACAGAAAATAGATACAAAAGAACGGCTTCAGATCATTGTGTGTACATCAAATGGTTTGGTGAGGATTTTATGATTCTCTTACTTTATGTTGATGACATGCTTATTCTTGGGAAAGATATGTCTAAAATTGACAGGTTGAAGAAGGAACTGAGTGAGTCTTTTGCAATGAAGGACATGGGGCCAGCAAAGCAAATACTAGGCATGCAGATTTCTCGTGACAGGAAAAACAAGAAGATTTGGTTATCACAGGATAAATACATTGAGAAGGTATTAGAAATATTCAGTATGAGCAACGCAAAACCAGTTGGTTCTCCTCTTGCAGGTCACTTCAAGTTGTGCTCAGAACAGAGTCCGTCAAGTGATGAGGAGAAGGAGAAAATGCAAAAGGTTCATTATGCTTCAGCAGTTGGAAGTTTAATGTATGCAATGGTATGTACGAGGTCAGACATCGCATATGCAGTGGGTGTTACTAGCAGATTTCTTGCAAATCCAGGCAAAGAGCACTGGGCAGTAGTGAAGTGGATTTTTAGATATCTCAGAGGGAGCTCTAAGGTTTGTTTAAGCTTTGGAGGTGGACCACATGTATTGACAGGTTACACAGATGCAGATATGGCAAGAGATATAGATACGAGAAAATCTACTTCAGGTTATGTACTTACTTTTGCAGGGGAGCTGTGTCATGACAATTCAGGTTACAAAGGTGTATTGCTCTCTCCACCACAGAAGCAGAATATATTACTGCTACAGAGGTATGCAAAGAAATGTTATGAATGAAAGAATTCTTACAAGAATTGGGGATGAAACAAGAAAATTATGTGGTATATTGTGACAGCTAGAGTGTCATCCATTTGTGTAAGAACTCAATGTTTCATTCCAAGTCAAAGCATATAGATGTCAGATACCACTGGATTCGAAATGTATTTGAAGAGAAGCAGTTGCAGCTTGAGAAAATTCATACAGATAACAACGTAGCAGACATGTTGACGAAGACCTTACCAAAAGAAAGACAGGAGATATGCCGACAGTTAGTCGGCATGGCTTCACATTGAGGAGTCATGGGACAGCCTCCCTTATGGGCTGAAGGGGGAGGTTGTTGGGCTGGCAGCCTAAAGTAGGTTCAGCCCATGGTGGGCTTTATCAGCCCACAACCCACACCCCTTTGACCCTAGATCAATATAAAGGGGGTGTGGGGGCTCCGTTTTAGATGCAGAAAAAGGCAGCAACGTGGGCAGCAACGTTGACATCCTCGTAGCAACAAAGAGAGAAGAACAAGGCAGAATAAACAAGAGAAAGAAAGGGAAGAAGACAAGGACAACGCAGAGATACTGTTCTCAATCATCTAGTAGTGTTCTCATCTCAGGTTAGATCAAATCTACAGTAGACTCTTGCTGTGATTACTTGGGGAGGTTTTAGATATTGTGGGCAGTGACGTGATCCTTGTATCCCAGTTATTCTCTTGTGGTTGTTGTTAGGGTTTTGGGCAAGAGATTAAGATTTGTATATTCATTATTCTCATAGTGGATTATCTCTAGTTTGCCCCGTGGTTTTTACCCTAGTGTTCTGTTTGATTGTGTTTTCATTTTATTCTGTTGCGTATTATGGTCTTCTAGTATTTGTTCATATACAAAAGTTATTCTTCTTTATATCCCCATCACTTCACGGGTCAAATGCACATGATATCCGAATACTCTTGATTGGCATGAAGCATACACGACAAACGAACTAAATTTGGAGCACTCTCCTTCAAGAGTACCACAAGATCAACACAACTCGCAAGGACTGGAAAGGACAGTATTCATCACTTCAAGAAACACACAGAGGATGCACTGGAAAGGAAAACAAATGAACGTCTTGAACAGATCTATAAACCCCCAAGAACACGAAACACAAAAACCCTACCTCGTGGCCACTCCGACACAATCCTCTCTTTGAGCATGGCAATGGTGGAAGACGCAGAATACCGGATGGGACCGATGTCCGATCCATCATAGAGCCGAAACCTAAGCTCGAGCAGATCCTCCTCTGGCATTTGCTATCTGACAAGACCCAACCAAAGAACACAAAATCAGTGCCCTGAATCGCCTCTCGATCCAGCAAAGGATTCAAAGGCCAAGATAGAAGAGAAAGGGAGAATAAAACAGCTAAAATTCCGCCCCAAGGAAGAGAGAGGAGGGCAAAAATATCACCTTTATGCGGAAATCGTGCGGGAGAAGGGGGCAATCGCGAGATTCTGCGACGATTTGAAGAGGTTATATGAAATTGCTAGGGTTCGGCCTTCGAGAGCGAGGCATGCTTCGGAAGAAGAAGAAGAATGGAAGAGGGAGAAGCAACGGAGCCGTTTCGGCGGCTGCTCCACTTTGACCAGAGAAGACGACAACGCGGAAGCGTGGCAAAACAGAAATTTTATCTTTTTTTTTGGCCCAAACGACTGTCACTATTCAAATCCAATGTTCAATCAATAAAATCAAAACATACGGAAATATTATATTAAGGTTTTTTGTAGACCACTAAATTTTGGTATATTCTTTTATTTACTGTAGAAAGATCTACAGAGAGTCCTCTTTACAGATAATCAAATGCTTAGTGAAAATTAATTTTGATTTGTTGAATGTGAATACTACTAGAATGGGAATTATCATAGAAATAAGTGATTCAGAATCTCCTTTTTAGAGGGCTTGAAATCCTATAAATAAATATTAAACAATAGAAAACAGTTTTTAATTCAAATAATTCATTTAGGTAATAAAACAAGTTATGTATTTGCAATTTTGGATGATTCATAAAAATACTATATTTTTGGTATAAGATTATACTCTATGCTTCCAGTGAAAATTATGTAAGGATAAATAACTATGACTATAGATGCGTAAAATATATAATAAGAAATAATTAATTATAACTTTGGAGTATCATATGGGTTACCCATGTAAGACCAAACCCTTTGGTTCTACCATGGAGTGTGATTTCATGAAGGTTGTTGGACTTGGGACTATAGGATTTCGAATGTCTTTATCAAGATATTATTTTGATGAATTGAAATGGACAAGAAACCAAAACTTAAACATCTTATCGAGCGCGTGGATGAAGAAGAGAACCAACAAATGGATTTGGAGAAGTTTTGTTTTCATGTTTTGGAAGAGGAAAGGACAATATGAGTGGGACAGTGAAATGCTAACTTCTCTTGCAAGTCTTACCTAAAATTTCTCCTCCGGACACACAAGTCTCATAGAGTGTGTGTGTTCCATGAGAATTTAGATACAATGAGTGGAACACATTCAGATGGTTGGTGGGATCGGTCGTAACAATCGAGTGCAATGATTCCTTGTTCTAACTAGTAATTAATTGTCGATGAATTCTAGTGTGGAACACAATAGGTTGTACAACGCTTAACTATAGCCCATCACATTTGTTAAATTCCAAGGTCAAAAATAATAATAATAAAAAATTCTCATTTCTCATTCCTCTTTCTCTTCTTTCTTTTAATTTTTTTATTTATTTGTTTTTCATCAATTTTTTCTCCGCTTGTTTTTTTTTCTGTTTAAAATGATGAAATAGATTATGCTATCCCCTCCATATTTATATGCATAGTAAAAGAATCCTGGGTTGAATTTCTTTAATTATGATCCGCAAAAGGATGAGAAATAGTTTTTGGATTCTTTATTTAAACTTTTTTTAATTTTCCAAATCAATTTTGTTAGTTTTCTTTCCAAAAATCTGGTTTTGTTTAATTTGATAGTGAACTTTTCTTGACTCATTGAATTCTACAAAATTGTGTCGGGATGAATGTATGAAAAATAAAGAAGATAATTATGATTAATATTAACATGCTTAACAAGGTTTCTTCGATACTTAAATCAATAACGAATGTCAAGTTAATTAAGCATGATTAGGTGCTTAGTTGACTTAGCAAACTTAGACATCATCATTATGATAACTAGGTATGGTCCATTGGATTAAATGTGTCAAGCATTAATTGGTTATTAATGATTTGATGGGATTCTATGTATCGAATGAATTGTGATTGACTATTAATTCTTTCCATAACGAAACTATACTCATCATCTCTTTTTCTTTTCCTTTAATGCTCGTAATCTTAGATAGTGAGAAAGTTAGAATCCAAGAACATAAAAAATGTGGCAGCTCCTCCATGTTTGATTGCTTATATCTCAAGTTTTCAACCTCAAAATAACAAATTGCTATATGACTTTTGTGCTATGCATAGGTTCTTCAACAAAGTCCATCTTCAATCCTAGCTTATTAGGACCTACAGGAGGTATCATCAGACTTGACTTTTACCATCATAATGGTGACAAAAGCTAGTGAAAGCAGACTTGAGTGGATGTTTCAGATCGGATCAAACCTGCAAAGGATGGTGCCATCAAGAGGAAAGATTCTTCCAATTCGTCCAATATCAAGAGGAAAGATAGATAGTGTAGACGTTATAGCTTTGCCTAGGATTGATACCAAGGCTTGTGATATTTATAGTGGCCAAAGATTTGAAATGCCAAGGTATATAAATATTATCATTGAGCATTATATATGAGGATACTGACGTGATTAAACTGTTGAAGTTTCGCCAACTTTAACCCTTCAATGATGTAGCAAGACATTTAGTTTATTTGACATCTTTAATTTTATGCAGCACATCCTACAACCACAATGTTTCCTCCTGAGTCACTCGTGGGAAAACTCATACATGCAAGATTAGAAAGAGGATGTAATGACTCATCACAATATCATAATACTATATCCATCGTACTTATCATATGTTCTTGCAAACCCCTTTGATTCTTTCTAATTCCCTTATAGTGTGTATGTATTCGATCATTCTCATAATCAATGGTAAAAGCTAAAGCCTTACACCAGATAGAAGATGACTTTGTCCTGATGATTGTGATACACGGAACTATTCCTATTAAGCCAAACAAACAAACTAGATGGAGTTAGCAATAAAACTTGTAATTTTCAAAGCATCAAACTATCTCCTTCCTCCAACCATTGTCCTTCCATCCAAGTATCTGAGAATCTAAAAGAAATTCGTTTAATTTGAACCAATTCCTAATATTTACTAGCAAAAGAATATTCAAAGAAGACATGTTTAAGAGAATCTGAATAAAACAAGGATGTCTTTAATGTCAAGGCCTCCCAAGTGCTGTCCCAGCTAACATGGCAGGTCTTCATTTTAGAAGGATTAGAATTCCAAAAAATATCCCTAGCCATCTTAATAATTTTTTAAAGCATTTTATCAGACATTTTTTATGCACTTTCAGACATTCCTACTTGAGAAAATAATTGCAAGAAATCAAGCTGAAATCTTTTTTTCCAAATGAACAAAGAAGGGATTATGCTTTGATGATTCAATTGACGATTATTCCTCATTATTTTTTGTCTTTATTCGGTTGCGACTAGTGAATATTTTGGAGTCCAATATATAAATTGAGTCCTTTCCTAATAGAATAAAAAAATTCTATATGGTTAGAATTTATTAAATGACTAAGGTTTTTGAATTTGAGGGTATCAATTATAAGATTTGAGGTCACAACCTACTATGACACTGTAATGTATTCTTTGCTAATAGCTTAAACTTGTAAAATTATTAGTCACCCAATCAAAACTCTTTGTCAAAGGTTTTTGTATGTTATGATTCAACTCTATTATAAATAGGCCAGTCGGTTTGGGTTAATCTAGCTCACCATATAAGCTCAAACATGTCCCTAAATCAATGTTATAGTTACCATCCTATTAGCACAACCTTAGGCAAAAAAAGGAGTACATAATTGTGATAGAGGAGAAACGCGATTAGGGTAACAAAAATTCTCTTAATGCTTTGGGTATTACATTAGTAATGAATAAACTTGTTATCGCGTTATCTCCTTTCAAAACCAGATCAAAATCACAGAAATTAATAATTATTTGATGATACAAAATAAATCAGCTATTTCTCCAACCTTTTTTTTTTGTTTTTTGAGGAATCAGCCCACACCAGAAAGAGAAATAATTAAAAATATTCATTTATATGAAATGAAAATAAGTATAAACTAACGAATCATCTAATATTTTTGAGTCACATTGATATCTAGTCTCATGAATGTTAATCTTGATTAGTTTTTAGTTTCACTAAGATTTACTTTTGAAAAAAATAGAATAAAAGAGTAGTCATGATTTACTATGTATATTATTTGTACAACAAGTATGGATGAGGTATGAGATCACAATAATATTGCTCATTTGATATTTGGATATACAAACATAAAATTATGCTTGTAAAGGCTAAGCTCATGTACATCAGTGATCGTCCCTATATCTCCCCTACTAAAAAGGATGTAGGTAATAACCTGGTCGATGTCAAGCTTGAAGCTTCTATCTCCTCTTACTCCATGATGATATCCAGGAGCACTGTTCAGTCAACCAAAGCCATTGTTGATACATCTTTAGCTCATAGCTTGTGCAGGTTGAGGCTCCATTCCCAGTCTCGCTTCACCAATTAATCCAAATCTGCATGCCGTGCACAGAGGGTTATCAAATGAGTGCTTCTGCAACCACCTGCCTCAATTCCACGAGACCACAAGTGACAGTATGATGGACTGGGATCCACACCACAGCTCGTCTTGGCCCACTCAGCAGGCAGTTCTTCACCCTTCGATTTGATCACCGAGATCACGATTTAATCCAAGGATTTAAACTTCTAAAATCATCCTTAATGATGCAAAAGGATCTCTCTTCATCTTATACATACACATACGAATATTTTCAACATTCTCCGCTTCCTATAACCAGTATCCTTCCTTTTGGCTAAAGTTTCATGGTAATATTTATTTGTAAAATAAATATTATTTTCTTTTAGTTTTAAAAAATTATAATACTAATATATATTTTTAATAATTAAATACGATTCGATCAGTTGAGCCATTCATTCGATTTTGATAACTATTATAATATCACACACACACACACACACACACACACACATATATATATATATATATATATATATATATATATATATATATATATATATATATATATATATATATATATATATATAGGATGTTTTTGAACCTTAGAGCACAGGACTGTGCAAGTGTGCAAAGCTGGTGGTGTCACCATTCCGGATGGTATCTCGAAAGCTTGGATGAATGGTGCCGACATGCATACAGGTGGAAAGTTGGAGACGTCGTTGCCTCGCCACCACGGTGGCCACAGCACCAGCCAAACAGAAATAGCTTGGGAAGGAGAGAAAGGAGAAGAAAGAGAGGCAATAGTGGAGGTCAGCGGTGCAGCGGCATCGCGTAAGCCTCGTAGCAGAAGCCGTCATCTCCGCTCTCTGCGTCTTCATTTCTTAAGCGAAAGCAACGTACCATCTCATGCTTTTTTGGATTGTTAATGGTGACACTCAAAGCTTACAGTGGTAACAGCTAATGGTGGCTTTGCCATTTGCATGCCATCTCCTGACATCAGGAGACCAAGAGACAGAGGCTTCTGACACACTCCCAACTTTGCTCTCCCCCTTCCTCCATTCCCGCCCATCTAGCATCATTCATCTTCAGCAAAAGTTGATGCTGTCACTCAGATTTTGACATAATCTATGAGCTTGTCTTGATCTCTCGACGGGTCATCAAAAGCTGTGTCTACCATCAGCTGTGTCTTCATCTCACCTTGCTTGATTAGTCCTCTTTTGCCATGGCATAACTTGGCAGAATGATACTGTTTACGTATGTGTTTACGTGAAAGCATACACGTCTGCGGTATTTATCTCTCTCAGTAGAGTGCCGTGCGAAAAAAGCACTGTGGAAGCTGCATGTGTTTCCATATCTTTGCTTTATTCTCGTGCGTAGTAGGCTGCTCCTTGTGTTCTTCTTTTCTTGGTCCTCGTGAGGCTCCTCGGCTGCTGCTCTCTTCTGCATCACCCACCATCACTGCATCCACTGGGAGCAGTTTCTTAGGGATCAGAATCCCCCCAACACAAGCTTCAGATCTATGTAGATGTGTTACGTATCAGAGTGAGTAATCACAAAGAAGGGGAGAAGAAGAAGAAGGTTTCTTTAGCAGCATGAGGTTGGCCACGGTAAACGTGCGCACGCAGAGGCTAGCTTTTTGGCTCGCGCGCGCTCTCTCTCTCTCTCCACCTTCGTCACCAAAATCTATACGTCCGGTTGCTTTAAAATTCGCGGCGGGCTGCCCTGGCCCTGTTCCCACGTGCCGCGTTCCTCGCCGACACCATCATTCCCTGCCTCCCACGTGCTGACGCATCATCCACCCTCCGGCTTTCCTTCTCGTTGCGGGTCTTCTCGGTGGGGCCAGTTTGACCGTTGACCTTAGACAAACCCAACTCATATTCAATAGATAAAGCAGGAAGGAAGAGGAAGAGAAAACAAGCTGTTATAGTACATTATATGGATCTATCATGGTTTTAATTCATTTATTTCTATCAATAATAATATCTGATAATTTTCCTTCATTTTTCATTCAGTTATAATTAGACCAGCACTATTTATTGGGTAACTCATAGTGATAATAATATCATTCCCTTCATAATTTAGTGTTTGAGGAACATCCAAAACATAATCCATATGAGCATAATATATGAAAGTTGGAGAAGATATAAATATAGCAGCAGTTTCCTTTTAAATGAACTAATACTTGACGGTTGTTTTCACAAACTTCCCACTCTACCCTTCGCCAACTTTGTTTTTTTGTTCCCAGAATGTACCTCCTGCCTTCTATAAATAATCCGGCGCAGGCTTCAGCCATTCCATCTCTCCTTTGAGCTCATCTTGTTTAGAATCTTCACAGAAGGATGCATTATCAGGCGGCGTCGGCAGCGGCTGAGGCGTGGGGTTACGTGGCTGCGGCGAGAGGGGCGACGATGGACGCGCTGGAGCGGGTGGAGCGGCTGGCGGGGGAGAGCGCGGTCGTCATCTTCAGCGTCAGCACCTGCTGCATGTGCCACGCAGTGAAGCGGCTCTTCTGCGGCATGGGGGTGAGCCCCATGGTAGTGGAGCTGGACGAGGACCCGCGCGGCGGGGAGATGGAGCGCGCCCTCGCTCGGATCCTTGGTGGCGGAGGAGCGGCAGTGGCAGGAAGCGCCGCCGTGCCTGTGGTGTTCATCGGCGGGAAGCTGGTGGGGGCCATGGACCGGGTCATGGCCGCCCACATCAACGGCACCCTCGTGCCCCTCCTCAAGGATGCCGGCGCTCTCTGGCTCTGAACCCACCGCCTCAAAACCACGAACGGTATGATCGGTTCGCGTCTTCCTCTTATAATGCAGCTACAGATTACCAACTTTTTCATTTAATATGACTTCGTTTTCTATCTAATATTGGTTACTTAACAAGGTTTAAAAGAGAGAGAAAGAGAGAGAGAATGCGTGTGTGTGTGTTTGTGCGAGAGAGAGGGAAGGGAGGTTGGTTTTTTGGGTCCTCCATTTTGGGTACAAGATGATTGATATGCAAAGGCTTTGCTTGTATTACCTTCTTCTATAATTTTCTTCCTTTTTCTTCTGGGTTTTCGTGATCATGTGGGGTTTGACATGCATGATAGTGATGCTGATCATATGTATAGAAACTTCTTGAGTGTTGAGCAAAAACTGGCCAAATGGATTGTTTCCTTCTCCGAGTTCATCCAAATGCAGTACTTGTCATCTCTCTAGTTAATTTATATCATGGATCTGTCCTGAACTTTTGCTTGACGAGTCAAAATGAACTGCTATTTAAACTTCTTCTTCCTACCTTTTAATTTCAAGCTTATGACTCTGGGGCACAGTGAGTTTTGAGTTACTGAAAGAACACGAGCTTCCTCGTGATCGAGAGCATTGAAATCATACGATATGTTGGGAAAATGCTGCTCCATTGAAATCAAGAGCACGATATTCCTTCTTTGAAGAAGAGCGAGGAGGAATGTGGTCGAAATCTTCAGTTTGCGGAGAGAGAGAGAGAGAGAGAGAGAGAGAGAGAGAGAGAGAGAGAGAGAGAGAACGTCATCAACGACCAGACCACCAACTCCCACGTTTGTGCGAAGGAAGGTGGCATGGGGGGACATCGTTGTCGGCGTCGGGACCAATGAAAATCCGCCGCGTGTCTTGATGTGCCACCTACACCAACGGGCCGGGCACTCCGGATCCAAAGGCACGCATCTCCACGAGAACGTGTGGCACATCGATTCCAGCACTAGTGTTTTTTTCCTGTTTTAGCCCCTCACATTTTTTAATTTATATGGAAATCTCTCTTTTTATTTTAATTTAGAGAAAAATTCTGCTGGGATCTAATCACCTTCCTCTCTCTCTCTCTCTCTCTCTCTCTCTCTCTCTCTCTCTCTCTCTCTCTCTCTCTCTCTCTCTTTATGGGTTCCTCACATATTTTTCATCATTGTGTATGTTTGGCTTTCACAAACATATGTTATATATATGGCATAATGCATCGCCAAAATCAATCTTTTCCTTGGATTGGTTACCATAATTTCACATCTCAAAAGATATGGAGGACTACTTTGAAAAAAAAACCATTTTTCATTGGTTTTGTTGTCAGGAATATTTGATCTGAGATATATAAATAACATCGTTCAATTCCATATATCCAGAACAGCAACATATACGGATATCAAGATCGATCAAATTTCGTCTTCACCCATAATTCAACCGAGCATCCGATATCTTTTGTTGACCCGGATCCATATTACCTATTTAATGGATCCAATTTGCCACCCATAATTCGACCCGGCCCAATATGGTGTTTCTTCTGACTTTGCCCGTTATTGGATCTCCCTGTGGATATGTAACATATATAGTAGTCTCTTACAAGACTGAGATCTAACATCATCTTTAAAATAAAAGTCATCTTTAGGCATGTGTGCATCAGTGTATATATGCTGGTTGTGATATGTCCAAATTTGAACATTGTTGTTGTAAGCTAAAATAAGATTATTCTTGGAGATGATGGCAGTGTCAAATTTTAATCGCCACCTCATCCCACAAGTCTAATAAAAAGGATCATGATAGAGGAATAGTTTTTATTTCTTCATGCATACATATAACTACAAGAAGCTACCATTACTTATACTGACTGCAAAGACCAGAGTTACCTTCACAACTTACACTTCACTGACAACATACACAACCTTCTTAAGAGTCCGGAGGCACGGCATGAAGCTAATCAACCAATGGCCATGCCACTCGACTGCTATCAGACCTCAACAGAAGCCATTACTTCCTTGTTCTCATCAATCTCCTTCTGATCTCCGTCTCCCACCTTGTCTTCGCCATGAGTTTCGACCGTCCGATGGACCTCCACGGCCTTCTGGGCCGTGTCACGATTTGTGATCGGTAGGACGTGCTCCGGCGGCTCCTGCTCGACGACGGCGACCTTCTTCCTGTCCTTGTATGCTACGTAGAGCGCCATTTGCAGGATCCCGAAGATAAACCCCAGCACATTGGGCAGCTATGGAGCAGGAAGAAGGGGAAGAAGATAGAGTGATCTGGTGCTACAGTGCGATCGAAGCAGCTAAATGTAGGTGTTTGATGAAATTACCGAGACGTATAAATCCCTGATCAATAAGCCGTACGCGAACCAGACGACCGCGCTCAACGTGAGGAAGAAGGAGAGTGAGAACGGCATGAACTCCACGCTCTTTGTCCGTATGACGAGCCTCTGAGCAAACACGGAGTGCGTTAGTTTGCCACACTAACTGCTTACCAAGGCGTTGCATTGGCGCATGTCGAACTCACAATGACGCTTAGGGGAGCCACGAAGACGCTGACGGAGAAGCTCACGCAGATCCATCCGAGAATTTCAACTCGCTTCGCGCCCTCTGACAGCAGCAGAGTCAGCAGAAGAATCAACCCGAACATGGCGACGATGACGAGAAGAACCAGCTTCGCAGTAAAGATCTGCAACATAGAGACAAACACTTCATCGGAGATGGATAGTGTTAATTGCCGGCCTCAACAAATTCCCGCTCCTACGCTCTGTGTACCTTTGCCGCCTTCGGCGCGTAGACGAAGTAGACGACGATGTAGACGGTCTCGATGGGGCAGCCGACTGAGTTGATGGTGATGAGCAGGCAAGCCTCGGTCTTGAGGAACGCGTAGGAGATCCATAGCATGGCACTGAAGAGAGCAACCACGTACGGCACCGACTGAAACCCTTCGGTGGACTTCCTCTTGTACACGCGATAGAATGTCGGCCTGCATTGGCGTTGATTGAGACCAGTAAGATCACTACAATTAATGCCTGGCATAAACAAGGTTGAATGGAAAAAGAAGAAGTGAGGAAGAAGATGTTCACAGTGGCGCCAGGTACACCATGAAGGAGATGATGTTACCTTTCGATCAAAGCCAATGCTGGTGTTAGTGATCTCATCAAACCAAAAGCAGTATTGACACAACAAAAACTTGAGGATTAATATAATATGATGGCTATGCTTTGATTTGCTTTATAATATAATATGATTCCACTTCATAAAACTGCACCATTTTGCATCATCATTAGAGAGAGATCCAACCATGAAGACAGCAGTAATCACCATTGAGCTCCATACAAATAGGGAAAGAGAGATTTTACCTAGGATGCCAAAGGTGAACGCCCAAGGACGGTCCCAGGATAACCCAGCTGCCATCTCTCTAGTATATGGCGAGCACTAAAAGGAAGTGAAATCTCCTTGAGAAGGAAACCCTCCAAAGTGGCTCGCAGCGGGCCTGAGTGCTTGGGGAATGCGGAATGACGAAGGCCATTTTATAGGGAGGAGGGAGTGAACAGTGAACTTATCAATCACGTCGAACAATTAGCTTATCCTCAAAACAACATGGAAATACGTAATCGCATGACAAGCTGCATGTAGGTAAGTAAGAGATCGTATTTAAGTTACATTACTGACTATGTGGGAAAAGGAGCCATGCAGTGGTGTTTGCATTGTGTTATTTGGGAAAAATATTATTGATGTTCTGAACAACTTGACGTAGATTATACCTATATGTGCAGAAATATTCATTATGTCCTCAAAATAAGGATATCGAGCTCCTGAGGTAGAAATATCATTCTCTCGAGGTGAAAATATCGTGCTCCCGATATGCCACTTGCATGAAGATCGAGATCAGGGGTTTCCCGACCCGATCCTTTCGATGCTCAAATTAGTAATCTAAGATCTCAAAATATAGGTTTGAGTAGTTTAAAAGGAGTCCCTTTGGTTTAAGATGCATTCGTCGTCATAATGGATGAGAAGTAGGCTTGTAATAATCTTTCTTATCATAAAGGATGAAAAAAAAGTCTTTCTTGTCATAATGGATAAGTAAAAAATTTGTGATTCTTTCTTATTATAATGGACGAGAATACAACTTATGTTTTCTTACTTTGAATTTTCGTCATGTAGGCAGATGAGTGGAGGGTAACTTGGATCTTACATAGCAATCACATGTCAAATGATAATAAATTCCCTATCATTTGTCCCCCCTCCAAAGGAGTGCTTCGGGGCTCTTGCAAGAGGGGTTCGAAGCATGTCATATAGTCTGTTTAACATGGGAGCATTCGAGATCTCATCTTGTGAGTTGAGTTTTCCCAATTCAGGTGTTTCGAGCACATTGGGCTTATGTTTCTACTATAGCGGATTTCTCTTGACATCAGTTTGGGTTTCTCGACTCATGCATTTCAGGTGCATCTGGCTTTACGGCTTTGCCATAGTGGATTTATTATGGTGCAGGTCAAGTTTTCTCAACTCATGAATTTCAAACGAATTTGGTTTTATATCTCCGCCATAATGTATTTATCTAGGTGTGAATCGAGTTTTCCCAACTCATGTATTTGGGGTGTATTTGGCCTTGTGCCTTTATTGTGGTGGATTTATCTTAGCACGGGTTGAATTTTCTCGACTCATACATCTCAAATGAATTTGGTCTTATGCCTCTATCGTAGCGAATTTATTTTAGCGTGAGTTAGTTGACTCATGCATCTCGGGCGTATTTAGCTTTGTGCCTTCGCCATAGTAGATTTCTCTTTATACAGGTTAGGTTTTTCTAACTTACGTATCTTAAGTGCATTTGGCCTTACGTATTTGTTATAGTAGATTTATCTTAGTGCGGGTTGAGTTTTCCTAACTTACGCATCTCAGGCACATTTGTCCTTGTGGTTTCGTTGTATTGGATTTATCTTGGTGGGAGACGATTTTTTCCAACTTATACGTCTCAGGTGTAGTTGGCCTTGTGCCTTCATCGTAGCAAGTTTATCTTGGCACATATTTTCCTGACTTATGTGTCTCGAGTACATTTGGTTTTGTGTCTCCATAACATATTTTTCTTCATGTAAGTTGAGTATTCTTTACTTACACATCTTGGGCACATTTGGTCTTACGCCTACACCGTAGTAGATTTACCTTGGCATGGGTCGAGATTTTTTGACTTACACATCTCGGGTGCATTTGGCCTTGTGCTTCCATCGAAGCAGATTTATCTTAGTGCGAGTTGGGTTTATTAATTCATATGTCTCGGGCGCATTTGGCTTTGCATCTCTACCATAGCAAATTTCTCTTTACACGGGTTGGGCTTTCCTAACTTATGCGTCTCAGGCACATTTGGCTTAGTACCTCCGTTGTAGTAGATTTATCTTGGCGTGGGTTCAGTTTTCCCGACTCACATGTCTCAGGTGCATTTGGTTTTGCACCTTTGCCATAGCAGATTTATCTTGGCCCAGGTTAGGTTTTTTTGACTCATGTCTCTTGGGCACATTTGGCCTTGTATTTTCGCTATAATGGAATTATCTAGTTGCAGGTTGGGTTTTCTCGACTTACACGTCTCGGGCGCATTTGTCCTTATGCCTCTATCATAGTGGATTTATCTTGGGATGGGATGGGTTTTCTCAACTTACGTGTCTCAAGCGTATTTAGCCTTGCGCTTCTTTTATAGTAGATTTATCTTAGTGCAGGATGGGTTTTCCTAACTCATGCATATCGAGCACATTTGACTTTGCACCTCCAACATAGTATATTTCTCTTTACATGAGTCGGATTTTCCCAACTTAATCATCTTAGGCATATTTGGCCTTACATCTCCATCATAGCAGATTTATCTTGGCATGAGTTGGGTTTTCTAAACTTACGTATTTGGGGTACATTTGTCCTTATGCTTATACGGTAGTGGATTTATCTCGGCATGGGACAAGCTTTCTCGACTCATGCGTCTCAAGCGCATTTGTTCTTACACCTACGTTATAAAGGATTTATTTTGGTGTAGGTCGGATTTTCCCAACTCACGCGTCTTAGGCATATTTGGCCTTATGACTCTACCGTAGCAGATTTATCTCAGTGTACGTTGGGCTTTCCTAGCTCACGTGTCTTGGGCGCATTTATCTTTATGCCTCTATCATAGCAGATTTTTTTTCACATGAGTTGAGCTTTTCTAAGTTACGTGTCTTGAGCGCATTTGACCTAGTGTCTCCATTGTAATAGATTTATCTTGACGCAGGTTCAGTTTTTCTGAATCACATGTCTCAGGTACATTTGACCTTGTGTCTCTACCATAGATGATTTATCTTGGCGTAGGTCGAGATTTTCTGATTTATGCCTCTTGGGTGCATTTGGCCCTATGCCTTCGTCGAAGTAGATTTATCTTAGTACGAGTTAAGTTTTTTTTTACTTACATATCTCGAGCGTATTTGTTCTTGTGCCTCCATCATAGTGGATTTATCTTTGAGATGAGACAGGTTTTCTCAACTCATGCCTTTCGAGCACATTCGACCTTATTCCTCCATTGTAGCGGATTTATCTTAAAGTAGATCAAATTTTCCTGACTCACGCGTATCAACCACATTTGGCTTTGTGTCTCCGTCGTAGCGGATTTCTCTTCACACTGTTTTCTTTACTTATACATCTTGGGCGCATTTGGCTTTCTACCTCCACCATAACGATTTTATCTTGCACATGCCAAGTTTTCTCGACTTATGCCTCTCGGGTGCATTTGGCCTTGCGCCTCCTTCGTAGGTGATTTATCTTGGTGTTGGTTGGGTTTTCCTAACTCATGTGTCTCAAGCACATTTGTCTTTGCACCTATATCATAGTGGATTTCTCTTCACGTAGGTCGGGTTTTTGTGACTTACATGCCTCGGGTGTATTTGGTATTATGCTTTGGCCAGAGCGAATTTATCTTAGCACAAGTTGGGTTTTTTTAACTCACATATCTCGGGCGCATTTGGTCTTTTACTTCCGTCATAGTGGATTTATCTTAGTGCAGGTCGGGCTTTCCTAACTCATGTGTTGGGAAATCATGGGGGCGACATCACATGCGCAGCGGAAGAACAAGAAAACAAAATCCCCGATTCCCAAAAAGATGTTCGTCGTCGTGCGAAGATTGGTGCGAAAAATCCGCGAAACATAAAACTGCGTATAGAGTAGATTGTGTTACCTAGGGAGATCGTATATCCCTGTTTCCTTGCAGATCCTTAGGAGAGGGTGAAGGAGGTCAAGCGTCCTCCTCTCTAGCGGTGATCCACACAGCAGGGTTGCGACGACGCTCCTCAAGACTCCAGGCCTGCTTTGAGGTGGAGAGGAAGAGGAGAATAGGAAAGGCAAGCAAAGGCTCTAGCCTATGAGGCTCTGAATCCCTCATATTTATAGAGGTCCCCTGTCAAACTCTAATGGGTCCTCCCCTAGTGGGTATTGGATCTGCATCCAATAAGACAAGGGCTCCGTCAGATATCTCATATCCGAACCTCTACTCATCGCAATGCCTACCATATGTGTGTGACCCTCTAGGCCCAATATCGAGCTGACCGTGAGTCATACCTATCAGAACTCCTTCTAACTCAGTGAATATTATCTCTGTAATAATTCACTTGACTCATCGACTACGGAAGTACTAGGCCACTACGCCGTAGTCCCTAGACGATACAGGGGAATCCAATCCATTGGACCTGTCTGTCCTCAATTACCGTGTACCTATAATCCCTCATCCATCTAATATCCCAGAGACCGTATATCGAGCATGGTGTTGTCAGACCCATACGGTTTCTACTCGAGTCTCGCTCTAATCGGATTCTCCCGGAGAACTCTTTCTCTCTCAACCCAAATGACCCTGGCCAGGGATTTGTCTGAGCAAGAACACATGGGATATTCCTCTCATGACGCCGAGAGTGGATGATCCTCTATCGACACTCAATAGCCCTCGTAAGGTCGACTACCACTCCCAATGACCAGTTGTACTAGATCTGGGACAGCCAAACCTATAAGTCTAGTATCAAAGAGTGGAGCACTCATACAGGACATCCTTGGTGTCTCAAGTCTAAGGACCAGATACACCACTAGGATTACGGAATCGCTGTCTGACAATAAGGCATCATCAACCATCCAGCATTCCGTAAGCGGATCAATCAGTGATCTCATTCTCCAATGAGCACCTGTACTGTATCCCTAATGTCCCTACACGAGCAGCTATGAGACCAGCTGCATCCATCATATGGACGGGTATACAGCACACCAGTCTATCCAGTTATCACGATGTCCCTCTCGAGTAACCTATGACCGGGATTATTTAGGATATGTGTTTAAAGGTGAATCGATCTCATTATCGTGATCTCATCACGATCCGATTCCCATTGCACAAATCCAAGGACATCACAATATATGTATACATTTATGCAATAGTTATAAAGTGATATATGCCAAAATATAATAAGCAAAAAGATTCTGTATCAAGTCACACGTGCCATCACTCACGTGATTGGCTTGCTGGGCACCTATGACTAGCATCATGTGTCTTGGATGCATTTGGCCTTGTGTTTTCACTGTAATGGATTTATCTTAGCGCATGTTGGGTTTTCCAGACTTATGTATCTCGGGTACATTTGGCCTTATGCCTCTATCGTAGTGGATTTATCTTGCCGTGGGTTGGGTTTTCCCGACTCACACATCTCGAGTGCATTTGTCCTTATGCCTCTATCATGGTGGATTTCTTTTAGCGTGGGTTGGGTTTCTTGGACTTATGCATCTCGGGTGTATTTGGCTTTACGTCTCCATCATAGTGGATTTATCTTGGTGTCGGTTGGATTTTCTTAACTTAGCATCTCAAACGCATTTGACCTTCGCCTTTATTATTGCATATTTATCTAACGTGGGTTGGGTTTTCCCGACTCATAGGTCTCGGGCGCATTTAGCGTTGCACCTCCACCGTAGTAGATTTCTCTTCACATAGATCTATTTTTCCTAACTCATGTATCTCGAGCACATTTGGCTTTATACCTTCGCCATAACAGATATCTCTTCATATAG
The DNA here is from genome assembly GCF_036884655.1 of Musa acuminata AAA Group. Classification (NCBI taxonomy): domain Eukaryota; kingdom Viridiplantae; phylum Streptophyta; class Magnoliopsida; order Zingiberales; family Musaceae; genus Musa; species Musa acuminata. Next base: position 35,131,791 of record NC_088332.1, on the reverse strand, counting down.
GTTAGGTTTCCCTGACTCACATGTCTCCGATGCATTTAGCCTTGTGCCTCCACTATAAAGGATTTATCTTCATACGGGTTCGATTTTCTCGACTCGCATCTTAGGTATGTTTGGCCTTATTCCTCCATTGTAATAGATTTATCTTGGTGCGAGTCAGGTTTTTCTGACTCATGCATCTCAGGCGTATTTGGCCTTGTGCCTCCACCATAGTAGATTTATCTTTGCGCTAGTCTGGGTTTCTCAACTCATGCATCTCGAGAGCATTTGGCCTTGCACCTTCATCGTAGCAAATTTATCTTAGTGTGGGCTGAGTTTTCCTGACTCATGCGTCTTGGGCACATTTGGCCTTGCGCCTAAGCCATAGTAGATTTATCTTGGCATGCGTTGGGTTTTATCGACTTACGCATCTCAAGCGCATTTGACCTTGCACCTCTGCCATAGTAGATTTTTCTTGGCACAGGTCAGGTTTTCTTAATTCATGTGTCTCGGGCACATTTGGCTTTGTGTCTTTACCGGAGTGGATTTCTTTTCATGCAGGTTGGGTTTTTCTGACTTACACATCTTTAGTGCATTTGGCATTGTGCCTTTGTTATAGCGAATCTTGGGTCTTCCCATCGTGGCGGGTTTCAAATCTTTCTTCTATTGTGATAGATTTCTTGTCCCTTCTTTGTCGTAGTGGATCTCTAGTCTTCCTGCTATGGCAAACTTCAAATCTTCTTTCCTCTGTGGAGGATTCCATATCCCTTCTCCGCCATAGCGGATCTCGAGTCTTCCCATCGTTGCAGGCTTCAAATTTACTTTTTGCCATCATGGATTTCATATCCCTTCTTCACCTTAGTAGATCCCGGGTCTTTCCACCATGGTGGGTTTCAAATCTTTTTTTTGTCATGATGGATTTCATGTCCCTTTTCCACTTTAGTGGATCTTGAGTCTTCCTACCATGGCAGCCTTCAAATCTTCTTTTGACTATGACATATTTCCATCCCTTCTTTGTCTTAGTAGATCTCTAGTCTTTTTGTTATGGTGGGTTTCAAATCTACTTTCCACTATCATGAATTTTATGTCGCTTCTTTGCCATAGCAAATCTTGGGTCTTCCCGCTATAGAGGGCTTCAAATATTCTTTATGCTATATTAGATTTCATATCCCTTCTCTGCCATAGTGGATTTTGGGTCTTCCCGTCGTGGCGGACTTTAAGAATCTTCTTTTCATTGTGGTATATTTCATATCCCTTCTTTGCCGTAGCGAATCTCGGAACTTCCTGTCATGGTGGGCTTCAAATCTTCTTTTTGTCGTAACAAATTTCACATCCCTTCTCTACCATAGTGGATCTCGGGTCTTCTCGCTATGGTGGGCTTCAAATCTTCTCTTCACCATGTTGGATTTTGATTTTGATCGGCACATGATGATGATCTCCATCGGAGACGTCATGGTGGATCTTTTCGCTGATGATGGTCTCAGTGACGGACTGGAGGCTGAGCTAGTTGATGAGTGCTTGTACTCAGCTCTTCTTCTTCGAGGTGGCCAACGACTGCAATAGTCAAAACTCCACGAAGAACATCATGGTCTCTTCCATGGTGAGCATGGGGTATAGGAGGTTGTCCTCCATGATATAAGTAGATATCACCTTGAGGAACTACCCATCGAGCTTCTCATCGTTGAGAGTGATAGAACCTTGTAGGCTCTCCCACATGATGTTGTTCACAAGGGCATTGATCAGGGTGGACTTGTTGGAGCCACTTGCCCCTAACATTGTGAAGATCTCCCCTTCCCTTGCCTCACTAAAGATGGAATTCAATAGCATCTTAGTCTTAGAGATTGCCTCTAGTGGTGAGGTCAATGGTAAGGACAAAAGGGATGGGGCGGGAGGCTAAGTGATTGTCGGCACTACCTCCGAGGGTAAAGTCATCAAGCTCGAGGACATGGTGCTCTAAGGAGGCATAGCCATTGCTCTCGGTGATACTGTTGCTATGTGTATCGTCGGTGCACTTGAAGAGCTGGCCGAGGGTGATTGACTTATTTCCACCATCACCTTCGGAGTTAAGATCGATTAGGGTGGCCATCGCTCTTGGTGACGTTGCTGCTGATCGCGTGGGCATCAATCAACATGGTCATCAACTATGTCACCATTATCGCCTTCAGAGTCCTAGTTAGCATTAGCTCGGGAGCTATGGGATGAAGAGCTAGCCAAGGGTGATGGACTTGCTATCATCACCACCACCGGAGTCCTAGTTGGTGTGAGCTCGAGTGCTATGGTGGTCGACCAGGTCGTCACAGTCGATGTGCTCAGCCTCTACTATTGAGGAGGATCGCTGGTTGAATAACGATATCTTATCCACGAATTGGGGCATGGTATCACTTCACTATCCTCTTTTATCTTGTTGGGGTCTCTTATTAGATATAGGTGCTAGTGGGTGCCAGTGGTAGTGGTGGTTGAGCTGCTGTCTACGACTGAGATGGTGACATTGCCTGTTGGGCTAGTTGGGGCAAGAGTGAAATATTAGCTTGCATGATGCCAATTAGTATATGCACTTGTTGGGTGAGGTTTAGGAACACCTTAGTGGGGACAAGTAGGTGACTCAGGATCGTTAAACAGACTCCCATATTGCATCGGTATTTATGCATGAGATGGATTTATCCACATATAGAAAGGGTGGTTGTTGCCCCCCTTGAGTAAAAGTACTAAAGGTTTGGGTAGGGCCTCCTCACTTGAGCGTTCGTTAAGAGGGTTGGTAGATGGATATTCTTACGATATTAAGCCCTCATTCTATACCAAAATATTAGTGAAAAATATCATAGACATATTGGTTAGCTCGATATAGTCTAAATATCTCCAATGTGAAAATATTGTTCTCCCGATGTGCCACCTACATGAAGATTGAGGTTGAGAGGGATTTTCCAACCCGATCTCTCTAACGCTCAAGTTAGTAATCCGATGTCCCCCAAATGTAGATTTGAGTAATTCAAAAGAGTCTCTTGTATTAAGTTTAAGATATCTTTTGTGATTGACTTTCTCATCATAATAGATGAGAATAAAGTTTGTGATTGTCTTCCTTGTCATAAAGGATGGGAAGAAAGCTTGTAATTACTTTCCTTGTCGAAGAAGCTTATCTTCTTGTCGGATGAGAATGAGATTTATGTTTTAATTTTCCATCATAATGGATGAGAAGAAGATTTGTGTTTTAATTTTCGATGTTGGAGGGTGACTTAAATCTTAGATTCCCATCACTTTTCTCTTCTTAGACCCATGCATACATGCCCTAAGGAACCAAGATTTCCTCGGTTTTGTTCTGTACCTTCTCTCTTTGTTTTCTTTCTTCCAAATCAAAAAATAACTAATTTGCAAACTTTTAATTCTTTTTCTTAAAAGATAACTATGATTTCATTAATCGAGTAAATGCAATGGTACCATGAAACTATAACAGCTATATATCTGCATTGAAACATCCGAATTGATTAATATATTATTAAGCAAGTAATAATTTTTATATTCAAATTCACAATGCGAGCATCATATATTATTTAATATAATAATTTTTTTTTATTTTTTAAAAATAAAAGCTATAGATTTGGAGACAAATCCTTTTCCATATGTTAGAAATACTAATGATTTTAGCAAAATTGGCTACCAGTTTACAGACTGGTTTCTTTCCCTATATATGTCTTTATATTTTTCTAATTCTTGAATAAATTTATTTTGTGAAATATAACTCCATAACTATATATACATGTATATATACAAATTCAAAATGACATGTTAATTTGTTGATAGGAATTTAAAGGTAGGAAAATAATGTGAAAAATTGGGAAAAGTGGTTGCATCCTTTGAAAAATTTATTTTTTAAATATTTATAAGGAAAATACATATCTTTCAATTTATTATCTCTCTTCAATCTTAGGGTTGCCACACATTTTGGTTTGGGTCAAAGCACCATTGCCACCGGAACGACATGATGCAAACGAAGAAGCAACAGCTGTATCTGAGTGCCTCTCATGGAGCTCAAACTCTTACATTATTATAATAATTTGATATTTAGACATCAGAGTTATAGCATAACAAGTTATATTTTAGGGTTAAAATTTTAAACTTCGAATATTCTTCAAATTTTGATTTTCCCTGAAATAAAAAAATTGTTTTTTATTATTTAAAATAAATATCGAGGATAAATTTGATACGATCATAAGATGATGGATCATGTCGTTTACGACGCATGATATGATGAAAGATCTAAGTGATAGAGTTTGTATGGCGAGAAATTTGTGCTCTTCATATATTTAGTTGTCTTTATCAAATACTTAAACAAATAAGTGAAAGAGAATATCATAGGAAAAAAAAAATAAAACGAATAACGATTTAATTTGTCAATACTTAATTAACGCTCTATTATAAAGAACATTTTTTTCTTCCTGAAGTATTTTTATTTTTCTTCTTCTTCACTCTCTCTGTTGTCTTTGATAAGCCTACTTCTAGCCTCATACTCCTTGTTGCAATGAAAATAATAAAAAGAAGATATCATAAACTAATCTATTTATTTAGCATAATTGGGCATTTTAAATAGACAATGTCAACTAAAGACAAACGCTACTAAATAAGTAATATAAAATACATGAAACTTAGTGATCCCAGGTGTGGAATTATTTCACCAGCAGAACAAGAGGGGGGAATAAGAAAAGAGAAGGTACAAAGCAAATATGCAGCAAGTGTTGCAATATCTTGTTCCAAGGGAGCAAAAAAAAAGAGCAAAGGAGAAGATCATGGCTAAATATCTTCTTATGTGCCATCAAGTGGCAGAATTGGGAGCCCCAAAAACCTCACACATTGTTGGTAGAGGAACCAAATGGGTTACCTCATCACACCATGAGCAGCACCCAGTGATAAGCATCTTCATGCACTTTTGTCTTCTTATCCTTCTTTTGCTACAATGGAATTATCTTCGTCCTGGAGAAGGAACTATCTTGGCCTGCCATTGGATGGTGGTCAATAAAAAATAATTACAAATGCATCACTGAATGCAGAATCATGCCTGTCTTCAAGGAAATGTGGCCACAAACAAACCTTTTGATCCCTATCTTCCATCTTGTTCTTATCCCTCCTTACCCTGCTACTACTTGTAGCTTCTTGTCAGCTCTTCTGAATTCAGCAAACCCTATCCCAGACGCCAGCCATCACTACTCCTTTTGAGAAATTTCACAAACTGTGAGATCAGCAAAGCTTAGTAATGGGAGCAATCATTGATTCTCCTCCACTGAAAGCATATATATGTTACTTCCCAATGGAACATGTTGTCATAATTCAATGCTTTTCGAATTCCCAGCCTGAGTACATCTAATACAACATGAAGCGCCCTTGATTAAGGAATGCATTGTCCCATTAGGATTGGTGGTGAGTGCATGTTTGAGCTTAGCCAAGGCACAACCTGCAATATCTAAATTTGCAAACCATTAACAAACATGTCTTCTTTTAGGAAGAATAATTTCAAAAGCTCAAATTAACCTTTTACAGACTTGATTCCATTCAACAACAGTTCTTTCATGAGGAGATTAGGTAGTCTGAATTCTTGAATTACCTCGTAGTTGGTTACACACTTCTTGAATCTCCATCATAGACACATCTCTAATGTTGTATTAATCACATGAAGTTGATAACACTAACTAATTTCAGGAAACACAATTACCATATAATTTCAGTTCTAGATCATGCTTTATTTGAAATGTAATACCCTATCTGTAACTTAGATAGCGTCCACTGCTGCCATCCATTCCATTGAATCATTTGACTCTCACATAATAGATTTTAGGAGAGTTACACAAACAGTTGTGACGATAGAAGTAAACAATGCAGCCGAAGAATTTTGCCAGCATCAGGCCTTTATATTATTTGTCCGAGGACAAGCATGAAGGTATCCCATTTTCTTAATTTGGAAACTCATAAACATAAAGCAAAAGAAATTACCAACTTGTTGAACATCCCAACTGCAGAGAATGCCAAGAAAGAATGACCAACCTCAAATATACACAAGGAATTTCCTTATTGTGCATGGATTCCAAAAAAGAAGCATGATTAGTGACAATAATTAATAGCTCAGAACAAAATCAAAGCCATTACAAATGTCTAGAATTGGACAAAAAGAAGCACATCATGCGTAAAGGATGTCTTACTGCAGTCAACAGAAGCTAAACTTAGCACATATCTTATATCATAAGGTTCTGCTGTTGACAATTAAATGGTTCAAACTCAAATTTTGTTCTATTTTAGTTTCAAACAGAAGTGCTCCTTACCACCTATCAAACAGACATGCTCTTGCCTTTGCCGGGACCAAGTCCAAAGATTGATGCATGAAAATCTGTCGTACAGGCACTAATTTTCTAAATTCAACACTCAACGACTGCACATGAATGCAAATGTATCTTTAATTGCAGAGATTATCTTTACTCTTGTCAAACACTGTTTACTCCTGAAGTGGTTTCATTTCTTGACCCCCATTTCTGATCCTGCACTTGTATGCTAACCACACAAGTTTTAGGTTTAGATTAGGGTCTATAGCTGATAAGTAGCAAAAAGTTTCATGATTGAATCCAAAACCAATGAAAATTTTTCTGGTTATATATGGACTGTCTACAAAATCACAACTAATATCAAGTCAATAGAATAGATCGAGGGGTATCAATTATTTTTTTCTTCGATATCTGGTTCCCTCAATTAGTGAGGAGAAAATGAGACTAGGGTGGATACCATGACACTACGTCCTCTTATAAGATGTGACTCAACTAAAAGAAAGATATGGTTTGGTCAGATCAGCACTTTCCTGATCTCAATCTCTGCCATGTCACCTCGCTGGAATGGGAGGCAAAGTGTTGCATGGTAAACCAACATAGAATTATATCACAACCCATTGTCAAGCAGTGTTTTTGAACTAAATAGTGCGTAAGGTGGCCAAGATTCGAAAAATCTGACTCGAGACTGATTGTGGTCAAATCCATGCATATATATACATTGGTATCTTTCTATATTTATGTAATCTACATGCTCAATGCAGCATGACAGCAGCAATGACTTATAATTAGCTAGATGATTTGATAGTTGCATTCTGTACAGGTATTCATTCCACCAAATATGCAAGTGAGATCTCCCATCACATATAGTGATTATTTTACAAATAGGATTCCAGTTTCTGAATCATTAGTGGTGAGTATCCTCCAATGATTTTAAATGTCACCAATCCTTGTTTGAAGTTTGGTGTGACTATAGCCTCTCGCTGTTATAGGAAAGTTATCACCAATACTTGTTTAAAGTTTGATTTGACTATATCCCCTATCACCTTAATGGAAACAGGTATCACAAACTAGATGCAAATTCTGTGTAGATAGACCAAAAACAAAGAATATTTCATGGGGTTTGGAATACATCTTAAATCAAGATAAAGACTATAAATTACAAAAAATGATGAAACAAGTGTATAAGGCTCCTAGGTTTAACGGATACTTACCCCTATAGGCATTATTTCTAGGACTTAAACCTTAATCAATAAAGTCACAAAGGAGACCTCACGTGCCAAGGCTCACCTTCATGGATAAGAAGCTATAATTTTTTACATAACTAACATATGCTTCATGTATAATATTGCACTTAAACAAAACTTGGAACAGAATAAGAAATTGATGTAAAACAGAGTAGGAAAGTACAAAGAAAGAGAGGGGAAGAGAAAGAAAGAGAAGTGTGAGATATGAGAGGAGGGTAAGAGACTAAAAAAGATGTAATTCTTTTCATTCAAATATGAAGTTATCCAATCACAAGCTCCACTATTATAAGGGTTTAGGAGCCTTAGTATAATCAACGGAGGCAAAGATTCTCAAGAGTAATCTCTTAGGGAATTAGTATGCCTTTTATAAATCTAAAATATAACTTCTAAGATACCTAAATAGTAAATAAGTACGCTTAATACAAGAGTGTATTTAATATAAAAGGAGTCCCTAGAAAGACTAAAAGACTTTAATTTTCAACATAATTCTTAGAATTTCTACGCCAACTAATTGATGATATTTTATTGATTTCTTTGTCTAGAATAAACTTTTCTAAAATCCTTTGTAAAACTAGATGATTCTCCATCATTCTCCCCTGGTGGAAAAGAACTCGAACCCGGAGAGTGATTTGCAAGGTACTAGTCTAATTAAGTCTAGTACAAAGTTACAAAGTTCCTCTAGAGTAATCCAAGTGGCATAAGAAGCTGGACAATTATGCCACTTGACAAGAAAGTGTTGAGTAATGCTGAAAGAAGACATAACAAGGTGATCATCAAGAATGAACTCTACGTTAGCCTTGTGTTGTGGGAGAATTGGTGCTTTGAGAGGATTGCCATCGCAGAAACACTGATAGACAGAGAAGGAGGCTCAAAAGTATCATATTATAGAGTTAAATCATCTATATTAAAAACTAAACTAATATTTAAGTTAGAAGCAAATCGAGGATATATGTATTATATCCCAATTTTTGGATAATGGGGAAAGGACCAATAGCACGAGCATGCAATTTTTTGAAAGAATTTTTAGGGAATCTCTGAACATGAATCAAGGCATAATCGCCAACTTAAAACTCTTGACATCTACAATATGCATTAGCAACAAGTAAGGTTCGTCTTACCATGACATACTATCAAGTATGGGCAATATGTATCGGTCCGATAGGGGATCGATATGGGTAATACATACTAGTCTGTCGTTATGCCCCACCATACCATGTGTCAATACATCAATACGAACCATATCGATAGTCGATCGGTATACCAATACGAATTGGTAAGGTGAACCATTGTAGCAAGTTCATAACTTTCATTACTTAGGACAATTTTATGTTGAATCTCAACATGCAAATCATGAATATGTTGAGCGAAAAAGTATGTTGGTTCTAAGGCACGATAGTTAAGTGAAAGAGGTATAAGGTCAATGAGGGTGCGAGAAGTATCGCCGATGATAGTTTGACTGAGTTATTGTATGTAAATTTTACAATGGGTAAGGTTAAGTCCTAGTTTATAGGTTTCTTGCCAACTAAACATCTAAGAAGATTTCCCAAGGAATGATTAACAACCTTAGTTTGGCCATTAGTCTGGGGGTGAAGGGAGAAGAAAATTTCAATATTGTGTTAAACAGTTTTCACAAAGTTTTTCAAAAGTAGCTAACAAATTTCGTATCCCTATCTGACACTATGGTTAAAGGCAAGCCATGTAATTTAACCACTTCTCGAAAAAATAATTTAGCAATATGTGAGGCAACGTTGGCTTGTTACATGGGATAAAGTGGGTTATTTTTTAAAATCGATCAATAATAACCAGAATAGAGTCATGGTGACATGATGTTTTAGGAAGTCCAAAGGCAATCTAAACTCACATCTTAACATGGTGAATGCGGAATGGGCAATGGGGTGTATAGGATAGCATTTTGTTTATGAGTTTTGGCAATTTGATAGATATAACATTGCGACACCACTCGAGTAACATCTCGCTTTAAGGAAGGCCAATAAAATCTATCCTTGACCAATGCAATAGTCTTGTCTCAACCTAAGTGACCTGCTAATCCACCCATGTGCATTTCCTAAACAAAAAGTCTCGGAAGGAGGATCAGAGAACACTCAATCTAGTAGATCGAAAAAGATAACCATTCCTAATAATGAAATATGTACTTTTATGATGGTTTCCGTCTTGAACTTCTCAATATATGTGACTAAATTCTAGACATTAGGTATACTTTCTTTTATCGCACGAATCCCATGACCTTGATACTCATGGTAGAAAGGATTGTAGAAATTCTACTAAGGGCATCAACAGCTTTATTTTGAGTGCCAGAACAATGATTAATTACAAAAGATTATTCATTGAGAAACTCAACCCACTTGTGGAGCATTTAACTTCTTTTAGGTATTTAAGTACCTTAGGGCCTCGTGGTTAGACAACAAGACAAACTATTGCAGCAGAAGGTAATATCGCCAATACCTAAGATATTGTATAATCACATAGAATTCTTTATCATATGTAAAATAATATTCTTTTGCATCATTGAGTTTCTCACTGAAAAGGTGAAAGGTTGACCCTCTTGACTAAGAATTCTTCCTAATGCCTATACTAAAGGCATCACAAGTGACTTTAAAAGGTTTACTAAGGTCAGGGTGCCTAAGAACAGGAACGATGGTCATTTTCGTTTTAATGTCAGCAAAGGCTTTAGTAGTAGTAGCCAAGGTCCAAGAAAACTTACATTTCTTTAGGCAATCAATGATAGGTGCCATGATAGAACTAAACCCTCTAATGAATCTCTTATAAAAAAAGACTAATCCTTGGAAGCTTTGAACCTCAAAAAAGGCTTTAGGCTTAGGCCATTCTAAAATGATGCTGATTTTTTTTGGATTAGTGGCAACACCTTGGGCAGAAATTATGAAGCCTAGGAATAGGACATGGGTTTGTATGAACGAACATTTTTTTCAGATTGACATAGAGCTTAGCAACTCGAAAGGTAGTAAGAACCTATCAAAGATGTTCTACATGATTCTCTTTGGTCTTACTAAAGATCAAGATATCATCAAAGTAGACTACAATAAATTTACCTATGTAGGGTTGTAAAACTTGGTTCATGAAGCGTATGAAAGTGCTTGGGGCATTGGATAGACTAAAGGACATGACTACCATTCGTATAGGCCATCACTAGGTCTAACACGAATTTGGTGGTATCCGCTTCTTAGGCCAGGTTTCGAAAATCAATTAGATCCAACGAGAAGGTCTAACATATCCTCAAGTTAAGGAATTGAGAAGCAATATTTGATTGTTATTTGTTGATCACTCGGCTATCCACACACATCCTCCACGACCTCTCTTTCTTAGGGGTTAATAAGGCAGGGACAATGTAAGGACTGAAGCTATGTTGTACAAAGCCTTTACCCAAAAGTTCTTCAACTTGTTTACCTAACTTGACTCTCTTCGTTAGGATTCATTCTATAATGTGAGAGATTAGGGAGATACAATCCTGGGAGAGGGTCAATGGCATATTGAATTTATTGTAAGGGTGGTAGCTTACTTGGTAATTCTGAGGGTATGACATCAGAATATTCATCTAATAAGGATTTAACCTCAAGAGTTGAGTCAGGAATAATGCAAGAGCTAAGAATTTCTCTAGCAATGATGACCACACAAAATTTATTATCTAAACTCTTTATTTCAAAAGATTAAGGTACCAGTAAATGGAGTCCCTGATAGTAGGGGCTTGTGGAAGATACTTGGAAGTTCCTATTTTGTCCTTTTCTAATGATTTTGTTGGTCATAGGATAATGTTTTTGCCTTTGTATCGAAAGACATACATGTTTATTCTCCCGCAATTGGTCACATCAAGGTTATCAACCAAAGCCAACCTAAAAAAATATGGGCAACGTCCATTGATAGGACATCACAGTAAATCTCATATTGGTAATCACCCATTTTAATTGATACCAAGCATCTCTCGATCATAGGTAGAGTGATTTTATCAACCCAAGCTACTTTGAATGGTGTCGGATGTGACTTTACCTTAAGGTTTAGTCTCTTGATAGCAGATCTTGAGACTACATTCATATTGCTACCCCCATCAATAATCAATTTGTAAGTTCTTTCCCCATTTCAGATACAAATATAGAAGATACTTGTCTTCTTCTACTCATTGGAATTACAAGCAGTAGAGAAAATAATATGAACAACATTAACATGGGCATCTTCAATTTCTAGTTCATTTTTATCACCTGAGCAAGCTTCAAGTTCAACTACTTTTAAGATAAGAATACGTTGAGGATGAGAGGTAATGTGACCTCTATTATGACAGTAATGACACTGAATTAAAAACAAACTAGTTTGAGAATCAGTAATTGAACGAGTTGGACGATTCATGATTTGGTCAAGATTGTTGCTAGTAGTGTGATTTTTAACTTAATAGAGCCACTACTTGGGGTAGATTGGGAAATAGTTCTATTATCGAGAGACTGGGAAGATGCTCGACGAATTGGATAAAGTTTGATGTACTTTTTAATCTCAAGAGCTCATCGAGAAGCTTCCTCCATGGTGTCAGGGAAACTAAGAGAGACTTCTCATTGGATTTCATATCTTAACCCATTAGCAAATCTTGGAACAGTGATGATTTGTTCATCTTCTATTCTATACTTAAGTAAAAGTTTCTCAAATCAGGCCAAATACTCTACCATACAAGAATTCAACAGTTTAAGGTTTAATAATTATTCAACCTGTTAACTTCGAAAATAGGTTGGCAAATATTTTTCTTTAAGTTTTTGTTTTATGACTTCCCAATGAGTGATGGGTGGCTCTTGATGGTGTTTGAGACTACATTGGATATGTTACCAATATTTCTTAACGAACCCAAGTAGTTTCATTTTTACAAATTGTATATGTTCAATATTAATCATTTCATACTGCTCAAAGAAGTCTTATATGCTATCTAACCAATCAACAAATACATCTGGGTCAAACATACTATTAGAGTCCAGCAAATCCATTTTGACTCTTCTAGCCATTTCCCCCAAATTGTCAGCAAACCAAACTCATTGGCCCATTGCTCGGGTTTGCGGATTTCTAGTATGTTCTAGGAATTCATTATTAAGGCCAAAAGCTTGGTCATCAAGAATTATTGAAGTATGATTATGAATAGATGCTCTATAGGTGGACCTAATATTTGTTTAAATTGGGACTTGGGGAGTAGCTAAAATTCCTTGATTTGAGACTATAAATTATGGAGAATGGACGTATCGCCTAACTGACTCATCAACCTCCTTATTCATAGGTCATATTTCAAGGTGTTGGACAACTATTAGGACCTGGGTCATTTGATCACATAACTGGTTCAATATTATATCATGATCTACTAGCTTGGTCCTAAGGGTGTCTACCTCACTCTGTTGGTTTAGAGATTCATCAGAATTGATTTGGTTTTCATCTCACCGAGTTATGATTATAATGCTCAGTGATTTAAAAAGCGCTAGGCGCCAAGGTCCAAAAACGCCCGAGGCGCTAGGCGCTCGCCCAAGCGCTCGCCTGAGCGAAGCAAGGCGCTAAAATATAAAAATATATAATATAATTAATAAATATAATTATTTAAAATTTTAAATAAAAATATGCTATTAAATTAAGAAAATCTATTAACACTATTAAAAATTAATCATTTCAAATAAACTTAATATTAACAGTATACTGTATACTGAGCCTGTTGACTGAGAAACGAGGAAGCAGCGGCGAGCGGCGAGCAACGGCAGTAACAGCGGCAGCGGGAAAGGGAGCGGGAGTGACGAGCAGCGGGAAGCGCGAGCGGCGACAGCGACAGCGGTGAGCAGCGGCAGCGGGAGCAGGAGCGACGAGCAACGGGAGGCGCGAGCGGCGATAGAGGCAGCGTTTGCGAGCAGCAACAGCGGCGAGCAGCGGGAGGCGCGAGCGGCGACAAAGGCAGCGTTTGCGAGCAGTGACAGCGACGAGCGACGATAGGAGCGACAAGCAGCGGGAGGCGCGAGCGGCGACAGAGGCAGCGTTTGCGAGCAGCGACAGCGGCGAACAGCGACAATGACAACGTTTGCCAGCAGCGACAACGGCGAGCAGCGAGATCGAGATCGGGATCGGGTGTGGCAGCGGCAGCAAGTTAGGGTTGGGAAGGGTTATATCGGTTTAGTTGGTTCGATGGAACCAACTAACCAACCGAACCAGACCTAAAATCTTGGTTCGGTCGCCTTGGTTTACCTAGGCGCTCACCAGAAGCGCCCAGCGCCTGGGCTCGGGCGAGCGCTCAGGCGGCGCCTGTTCGAAGCGCGGCACCTGGGAGATTAGCGAGGCGCTCAGGCCTCACCTCGCCTCGCCCGAGCGCCTAGGCGAACGCCCGAGCGCCTTTTCAATCACTGATAATGCTATCGACAAATCACCTTTTAGTAATGAGATTGTTAATTGTTACAATGCACAAGATAGAAATGTAATGTTTCAAATGGTTCACTTTTTTTCCTCACTTTTTGTTTTGGTTTTAAATTGGACAACTTCCAAGGGTTCAAATTTTAGTAGTATTGTAGTTGTAGCTAAAGGAGAAAGAGAGAGTGATAAAAAAAAAAAAGAGAAAACATGGGGAGAAGCGATGAAAACCATGATCTAGTAAAATATATGAATTTTCTTTCCAACAAAAAAATATTAGTAAAGTTTTCAAAAATTTACTTAGCACTGAGAGCTATGTGGTCTACCAATTCCATAGGGACAATTGTCTTAAAGTTCAATTCCACACCTAAGGAGTTGACGTTAGCGGTGCTAGTTGGAACCCAATAGAGTACAAGGCAAGTTTCTTGATAGGTTCTGGTACTAAATTGATATAGAACGGAGTATGAAAGTAGAGAGAAAGAGAAGAGAAGAGAAAGAAAGAGTATGTGATAAGAGAGGAGGGTAAGAAACTTAAGAAGATGCAATTCTTTTCATTCAAGTTTGAAGTAAGTCATCCATTGACAAACTCCATTATTTATAGGGGTTTACGAGCCATAGTATAATCAATGAAGGCAATGGTTCCCAAGAGTAATCTCTTAGGGAATTAGTATACCTTTTAGAAATAAAACATATGACTTCTAGGATATCTAAATAGTATATGAGAGCACTTAATAAAAGAGTACAGTCAATACAAAAAGAGTCCCTTGAAAGACTAAAAGAATTTTTAATTTTCAATAGATTAAACTTTTCTGAAATCCTTCGTAAAACTAGATGACTCTCTATCAAAAATTTTATAAAAAATGGAGGTACAACAAAAATCCACATCAGGATCATAAGAACTATTTGTAATTTTTAGGGAGAGTGGAGAACTGTAGGCTTTTTTCTGTTTTGACAAAATTTTTCATATCCAGTAATCACATAATGCAATTGAGACCGACACTGATTATTGAAATTATAGCACCATTATGGGGTCCAGTAATGTCAGTTTAATTCTTGCAAATGGATAATATGAAAGCATTTTAAAGGAAAAACAAAGAGTTCGTAAAAGAGAAAATATTCGGCATCCAAGTACTGATCTAAGAAAGCTGAGAACCACCTTCCTTGTCATTTCCAAAATGAATTATCCATAATGCATTGTATAAAATGAATTAACATATTCGATACTTCAATCATAACAACTTCAATTAAACATAGCTATTAAATTTGGAAAGGAGGTGTGCAACTCCATTTCATGTGGACTTGTCAAGGTTTCACATTAATCAAAGAAAAGAAGCGTTTCACTATACAAGGATCAAATGGGTGTTTAACCAAATTATTCTTCATGTAAAACTACTAATAGCAGACAAATAGGACAACCGGAAAATTAGAAAGGCGTCACTTGTAAATATATTAATCAAAGGAATCTTTGCTTACTATCTGATAATCTTATAGATGCATGAAAAAGGGCATTCTTTGACACAAAAAGCTCGCACATTTAAACTTGAGGATGAACAAATCTTCGATCCCAATCTGCGCGGGACGCGGCGCCTTCCGTTGCCTTGCTGGGATCGACTTCACAGTCTCCAAGGGTAGGTTATTGGCCGTGGGACGCCGTCACGCGACCGGCGTAGGAGTTCCTCATCACTCACGCTGGTCCATTATTAGGCGGTGGCCGCGCGGTAGGCTAAAAAGAACGTCTAGCGGGAGACTGCCTCCGTCGACTCACCAGCCATGGGAAAGACGACGAATTTGGATGCGGCGGGCGTCAGGGATTCGGAGGACGGCGATCAATTTCGATTTCAAATAGGCTTTGGGCCGTTCCGGTCCGGTCTGGTCTGATCTTAGAGATCTGATAAGATAAATGGGCCCTTGAGCTTAAAAGATCACACTCTAATAGGTTAACTTCTTGGTAAAAATATAAATCATATTCTCAACCACCACAGGACTTTTGCACATCTGGGCCAAAACTAAGTCTTAATCTCCGATATCCACGTGATCATTTTGGCACTAGGAGGAGCCTATATTGCAAGACCAACATCTCACTAACCCCCACTCAGTAAGCGCTCGAGCAAAGGCATTTGGTCGTTGACCTATAGCACCTTCACCCATGATGGGCAACTATCGACAGTTCTAACTTTTGGCACTTCTACTTCAATGCAAACCCTGATGTGATACTAATGGTTATGCAATGACCCTAGCCTCTCTTTGCTGATGGAAACCCCAACCTATATGTTTGTCTCAATAGAGGTCTTCTTGAACCTCGCTCGAGAGGTTTAAACACTTGTAGGAATAATGTAGTTAGTTATCTCTCTACACCCACAACTAGTGCAATCGATGCCTGCTCCTCAATAGCAATAATTAGGTATAACCCAGATGCCTACTAAGGCACCTTGGCTAGATGCAGGTTGCCCCAAAACCTCCTCAATTAATTGACCTCCCAATTGATGGGCTCTCGAGGTCCCCCACTGTCAAGTTCAATGAGTCTCGCCACCTATAATCGATGATGCCTAAGTCTAAAACCCAATTGATGGACTTGGAGTACACCCTAGTGGCACGACTCCAACATATAGACTAGCATTTGGAAGATATGCATCATGAGTTCCACATAGCGAAGATGAGGAATTTGGCTTGTTGAATCTCGGATTTTGATGATGAAATCAATTGATGAGTTTACGATCTAATTTATGTTTTGAGTGACGTAGGACTAATTTCAATCATAAAAGGTAAATCGATTAAAGCAGGAGAAATTAGATTGGGTCGGAGTAAAACATGTCAGGAGATTAGACATCGAGCCAAAGGATCAGTCGATGTACTAGTAGAAGGACTTCGTGCCATGAGTTTGGGCATCGGGCCAAAGGATCGGATATTGCGCCAAGGAGATCAGAAGTTATAGGAGTCAACATGCTAATTAGGCAATACACCAAAGGAGAGAACGATGTGTTGAAGGATCAGACGAAACACCGGATGAACCAATGACATACTAGACAATATATGATTCATGCTTATAATCGTGTATTTAGATCGAGTTAGTTTAGGTCTAATTGAGTCAGTTTTAGGGAGAAACAACGTTAACTCAATTAAGGACCAATTGGACCTAAGTTGGGGCTGTTTTAGACCAAGTGAAAAGTCCATTGGTCACCCATAAAAGGGCTAAGCAGTGACACTACTGGGCAATGGTACAGTCTACACATAGTCTCATAGATTGTGTCAAGCGATGGTACCTCTAGTTTGGGCGGTAGTACCACCCAGACATAGTCTGTCTTTCAGACTATATCAGGTGGTGATACCACCAAATTAGACTGTAATATCACCTAGTGTCAATGCTGCAGGCGATGGTACCGCCTAGCATAAGCGATGGTACCACCAATACCCCGAAATCACAGGAATTTAAAATTTGACTCTAATTTTTTAAGCCATTTAGGGTCTATAAATACCCCAATCTTTCTTACTTAAGAGAGTATGAAAGTAGAATAAAAACTTTCTGATTCCAAGCTTGTAATCTCTTAAACTATAGAGTCTCTCCTCCTAGAGCTTAGTGATAATCCTAAGGGAGGTGTGTGAGGGAATACTTGTAAAAGAGGAGCATGAAGGTTCTTTCCTTAGCTTATCAAAAGGAGAAAATAGTTGTAAAGGTAGTTAATCTTTACCCATTAGAAAGAAGATCGTTAGTGAACGCCGGTGGTCTCGATGGAAGAGGAATCGGGAGTGGACATAGGTCGTGACAACCAAACCACTATAAAACTCGGTTTGCATTTTTATTTTGCTGTTTACCTTTATTATAAACTGCTTTACTTGCTCATTATATTCTTATGAATATTTTTAAGTTAATCATATTTTCGATACGATTTTAATTAATGAAATTTTTATAATCAACATAACTTTTACGAAAGCACTAATTCACCCCACACACCCCCTGACCTCTTAGTACTGATTTCGGTTCTAACAGTTGGTATAAGAGTCAAGATTTTTCTCATTTGATTTAACACCCAAGAGAAATAAATTTTATTAGCTTTCAAGAAAGTCACTCTATCATTCGTCCTCCTATGTTCAATGGGACGTCTACACGTATCGGAAAACACGAATGAGAGTTTTTTTTCTTTCTTTGAACTTTGATTTATAGAAAAAAATATTTTTGTTAAATGCAAAAGCTGTAAATGCTTTATTTTATGCTTTAGATAAAAATAAGTTTAATCATATTTTGACTTATAAAATTGAACATGACATTTGGCATACTCTTGAAATCACACAGAAAGCACAAGTAAAGTTAAAGAATCAAAAATTAATTTTTTAATATATAGTTTTGAATTGTTTCGAATGAAACCAAGAAAAACTATTGGAGATATGTACACCCATTTTAAAGATGTCATCAATGGTTTGAAAGCACTTGGTAAATTTTTTTTTAATTTTAAACTTGTTAACAAAATACTAAGATCTTTTCTAAAAATTGGGATCCGAAAGTGACGATAATACAAGAGACAAAGGACTTGAATAATTTCTCTCTTGAAAAACTTATTGGATCTTTAACGACCTATGAAATGATTTATATCGAATATGATAAACATTATAATAATCTTTCAAAAACAGGAAGGATTTGATACTTGAAATAATAGAATACCACTTAAAAGAAAATAAGTGATGATGATGATGACCTTGAACTCATCATAATAAAATTTAAAAAGTTTATAAAACAAGAATCAAAGAATAAAAATAAACTTAAAAAGAATAAAATAACTTGCTATGAATGCAATCCACTGGGGTACTTCAAAATCGAATGTTCGCAACTAAAGAAGAAGGTGTTCGCACTAAAAGAAGAAGAAAGTACTCAAGATGACATGGGACGAAATGAGTACATCCAAAGATGAGGAGCAAACCAACCAAGACAAGGTGGCAAATTATGCTTTGGTGACTTTCAATGACGAGGTAAGTGACTCAAACGAATCTCATTTAGCTTATGATGATTTACTTAATACTTTTAATGAATTATATGATGAATGTAAGCTAGTTGATAAAAAATATAAATTATTAAAAAGGCATCATACTTCTCTTTCTAATGAATTTAAAATTTTAAAAAATAAGTATGATAAATGCTTGTTAACCCCTTGCATTAAGTGTGAAGAATTAGACTCACTTAAGAAAGAAAATATAGTATTACAACAAACTTTAGAAAAAATTAAAATAGGTAACAAATCATTAAACATGATTCTTACCATTAAGGGTCATGATAGTAGAAAGTAAGGAATCGTCTTTGTGAGTAACTACACTCAACAAAAATCAACTACTTTTGTTAAAGGACCTATATTACATGTTACTCATAAGGTTAAGTGTAATTTTTGTTATAAATATGATCATTTTGTATATATATATATATATATATATATATATATATATATATATATTCATTTAAAAAGTATGACACATAAATTAGTTTGGATTCATAAAGGAATAGTAAATGACTTAATGTCAAAAATTAAGATAGATAGATCTAATTATGAGGGACCAAAGTCAAATGGGTACCTAAAGGAAACCCACCTTTCTTGTAAACATTTCTACAATCGAAAGCTAGAAGTAAAAATAAAATTTTGATAGTGGATACTCAAGGCATATGATTGGAGATCCAACATACTTCATAAAGCTCACTAGCCAAAATAAAATGATTTTGATTAAATATGCTTTATATTTAATGAAATCATATTTGATGATTTAATGATTTAATTATGATGATGATTTGAAGTAATGATGATTTTTGTGATTTATGGTTTATTAAACATAATAATTTTTATGATGAAATTTGATTTTTCAGTTTTAAATGATGATGCATATATTTATTTAGCATAAAAGACAAAGACATGATTGTATAAAATAAATCACATAAATTGAAACACATAAAAAGGAAATATATTTTTCTTGAAAATTTTTCTATCTCTATCTTATCGATTTTTCAATAAGAGATTGATAAATCAATTTATGTCATTTTAAATTTCTTGAAAGTGATTTTGATGATTTAACAATTTGAATTTGAATAAATTTTATCGAAATCATGATATTAAATCTTGGAATTATAACTTGAGATTCTCTTTATATAAATCAAGATTCCTTACTCTTTATTCTCATATGATTCTTGTATTTTATTAAAGAGAATATTTATCCAAATGAATCATGATTTTTCTTTTGATTTCTCAAAATTTATGACTTAAAATTTCTTTTGAAGAAATTTTACTATTTGATCTCCTAAGATTTATTTTTAATTATTTAAGAGGAGATTTATCAAAATGAATAATGTCTTTTGGTATTCACATGATCTTTGATATTATCTTTCATAATATGATTTTCATTATTTATATTTTCTTTATATTTATGGTTGTAAACCTTATGCGATGCTTAGAGAATTGATGTAAAGGGAAATAAATTATATCATTATATTATTCCCATCTTCTTCTTTCTTACAATGATAAAGGGGAGAAAGAAAATTACTAGTATATCAAGAGACCAAAAGTATTAGTTGAATATTAAATTTAGGTAAATTGTTAAATCTTTCAAATGCATAAATTCTTCTTATACATTTTTTGATAATGATCTTGATTTCTTAATTTTTATGACTTAGAGTTTTCTTTATGAATCAAGATCATTTCCTATCATTCTTTCTATTTACAAAAGAAGATATATGTTGAAAATGACTCATAATCCTTTGGTATTCATGCATATATTTATTTAGCATAAAAGACAAAGACATGATTGTATAAAATAAATCACATAAATTGAAACACATAAAAAGGAAATATATTTTTCTTGAAAATTTTTCTATCTCTATCTTATCGATTTTTCGATAAGAGATTGATAAATCTATTTATGTCATTTTAAATTTCTTGAAAGTGATTTTGATGATTTAACAATTTGAATTTGAATAAATTTTATCGAAATCATGATATTAAATCTTGGAATTATAACTTGAGATTCTCTTTATATAAATCAAGATTCCTTACTCTTTATTCTCATATGATTCTTGTATTTTATTAAAGAGAATATTTATCCAAATGAATCATGATTTTTCTTTTGATTTCTCAAAATTTATGACCTAAAATTTCTTTTGAAGATATTTTACTATTTGATCTCCTAAGATTTATTTTTAATTATTTAAGAGGAGATTTATCAAAATGAATAATGTCTTTTGGTATTCACATGATCTTTGATATTATCTTTCATAATATGATTTTGATTATTTATATTTTCTTTATATTTATGGTTGTAAACCTTATGCGATGCTTAGAGAATTGATGTAAAGGGAAATAAATTATATCATTATATTATTCCCATCTTCTTCTTTCTTACAATGATAAAGGGGAGAAAGAAAATTACTAGTATATCAAGAGAACCAAAAGTATTAGTTGAATATTAAATTTAGGTAAATTGTTAAATCTTTCAAATGCATAAATTCTTCTTATACATATTTTGATAATGATCTTGATTTCTTAATTTTTATGACTTAGAGTTTTCTTTATGAATCAAGATCATTTCCTATCATTCTTTCTATTTACAAAAGAAGATATATGGTGAAAATGACTTATGATCTTTTGGTATTCATGCATCTATTTATTTAGCATAAAAGACAAAGACATGATTGTATAAAATAAATCACATAAATTGAAACACATAAAAAGGAAATATATTTTTCTTGAAAATTTTTCTATCTCTATCTTATCGATTTTTCGATAAGAGATTGATAAATCTATTTATGTCATTTTAAATTTCTTGAAAGTGATTTTGATGATTTAACAATTTGAATTTGAATAAATTTTATCGAAATCATGATATTAAATCTTGGAATTATAACTTGAGATTCTCTTTATATAAATCAAGATTCCTTACTCTTTATTCTCATATGATTCTTGTATTTTATTAAAGAGAATATTTATCCAAATGAATCATGATTTTTCTTTTGATTTCTCAAAATTTATGACCTAAAATTTCTTTTGAAGATATTTTACTATTTGATCTCTTAAGATTTATTTTTAATTATTTAAGAGGAGATTTATCAAAATGAATAATGTCTTTTTGTATTCACATGATCTTTGATATTATCTTTCATAATATGATTTTCATTATTTATATTTTCTTTATATTTATGGTTGTAAACCTTATGCGATGCTTAGAGAATTGATGTAAAGGGAAATAAATTATATCATTATATTATTCCCATCTTCTTCTTTCTTACAATGATAAAGGGGAGAAAGAAAATTACTAGTATATCAAGAGAACCAAAAGTATTAGTTGAATATTAAATTTAGGTAAATTGTTAAATCTTTCAAATGCATAAATTCTTCTTATACATTTTTTGATAATGATCTTGATTTCTTAATTTTTATGACTTAGAGTTTTCTTTATGAATCAAGATCATTTCCTATCATTCTTTCTATTTACAAAAGAAGATATATGTTGAAAATGACTCATGATCTTTTGGTATTCATGCATATATTTATTTAGCATAAAAGATAAAGACATGATTGTATAAAATAAATCACATAAATTGAAACACATAAAAAGGAAATATATTTTTCTTGAAAATTTTTCTATCTCTATCTTATCGATTTTTCGATAAGAGATTGATAAATCTATTTATGTCATTTTAAATTTCTTGAAAGTGATTTTGATGATTTAACAATTTGAATTTGAATAAATTTTATCGAAATCATGATATTAAATCATGGAATTATAACTTGAGATTCTCTTTATATAAATCAAGATTCCTTACTCTTTATTCTCATATGATTCTTGTATTTTATTAAAGAGAATATTTTTCCAAATGAATCATGATTTTTCTTTTGATTTCTCAGAATTTATGACTTAAAATTTCTTTTGAAGATATTTTACTATTTGATCACCTAAGATTTATTTTTAATTATTTAAGAGGAGATTTATCAAAATGAATAATGTCTTTTGGTATTCACATGATCTTTGATATTATCTTTCATAATATGATTTTCATTATTTATATTTTCTTTATATTTATGGTTGTAAACCTTATGCGATGCTTAGAGAATTGATGTAAAGGGAAATAAATTATATCATTATATTATTCCCATCTTCTTCTTTCTTACAATGATAAAGGGGAGAAAGAAAATTACTAGTATATCAAGAGAACCAAAAGTATTAGTTGAATATTAAATTTAGGTAAATTGTTAAATCTTTCAAATGCATAAATTCTTCTTATACATTTTTTGATAATGATCTTGATTTCTTAATTTTTATGACTTAGAGTTTTCTTTATGAATCAAGATCATTTCCTATCATTCTTTCTATTTACAAAAGAAGATATATGTTGAAAATGACTCATGATCTTTTGGTATTCATGCATCTATTTATTTAGCATAAAAGACAAAGACATGATTGTATAAAATAAATCACATAAATTGAAACACATAAAAAGGAAATATATTTTTCTTGAAAATTTTTCTATCTCTATCTTATCGATTTTTCGATAAGAGATTGATAAATCTATTTATGTCATTTTAAATTTCTTGAAAGTGATTTTGATGATTTAACAATTTGAATTTGAATAAATTTTATCGAAATCATGATATTAAATCTTGGAATTATAACTTGAGATTCTCTTTATATAAATCAAGATTCCTTACTCTTTATTCTCATATGATTCTTGTATTTTATTAAAGAGAATATTTATCTAAATGAATCATGATTTTTCTTTTGATTTCTCAAAATTTATGACCTAAAATTTCTTTTGAAGATATTTTACTATTTGATCTCCTAAGATTTATTTTTAATTATTTAAGAGGAGATTTATCAAAATGAATAATGTCTTTTTGTATTCACATGATCTTTGATATTATCTTTCATAATATGATTTTCATTATTTATATTTTCTTTATATTTATGGTTGTAAACCTTATGCGATGCTTAGAGAATTGATGTAAAGGGAAATAAATTATATCATTATATTATTCCCATCTTCTTCTTTCTTACAATGATAAAGGGGAGAAAGAAAATTACTAGTATATCAAGAGAACCAAAAGTATTAGTTGAATATTAAATTTAGGTAAATTGTTAAATCTTTCAAATGCATAAATTCTTCTTAGACATTTTTTGATAATGATCTTGATTTCTTAATTTTTATGACTTAGAGTTTTCTTTATGAATCAAGATCATTTCCTATCATTCTTTCTATTTACAAAAGAAGATACATGTTGAAAATGACTCATGATCTTTTGGTATTCATGCATCTATTTATTTAGCATAAAAGACAAAGACATGATTGTATAAAATAAATCACATAAATTGAAACACATAAAAAGGAAATATATTTTTCTTGAAAATTTTTCTATCTCTATCTTATCGATTTTTCGATAAGAGATTGATAAATCTATTTATGTCATTTTAAATTTCTTGAAAGTGATTTTGATGATTTAACAATTTGAATTTGAATAAATTTTATCGAAATCATGATATTAAATCTTGGAATTATAACTTGAGATTCTCTTTATATAAATCAAGATTCCTTACTCTTTATTCTCATATAATTCTTGTATTTTATTAAAGAGAATATTTATCCAAATGAATCATGATTTTTCTTTTGATTTCTCAAAATTTATGACCTAAAATTTATTTTGAAGATATTTTACTATTTGATCTCCTAAGATTTATTTTTAATTATTTAAGAGGAGATTTATCAAAATGAATAATGTCTTTTGGTATTCACATGATCTTTGATATTATCTTTCATAATATGATTTTCATTATTTATATTTTCTTTATATTTATGGTTGTAAACCTTATGCGATGCTTAGAGAATTGATGTAAAGGGAAATAAATTATATCATTATATTATTCCCATCTTCTTCTTTCTTACAATGATAAAGGGGAGAAAGAAAATTACTAGTATATCAAGAGAACCAAAAGTATTAGTTGAATACTAAATTTAGGTAAATTGTTAAATCTTTCAAATGCATAAATTCTTCTTATACATTTTTTGATAATGATCTTGATTTCTTAATTTTTATGACTTAGAGTTTTCTTTATGAATCAAGATCATTTCCTATCATTCTTTCTATTTACAAAAGAAGATATATGGTGAAAATGACTCATGATCTTTTGGTATTCATGCATCTATTTATTTAGCATAAAAGACAAAGACATGATTGTATAAAATAAATCACATAAATTGAAACACATAAAAAGGAAATATATTTTTCCAAATGAATCATGATTTTTCTTTTGATTTCTCAGAATTTATGACTTAAAATTTCTTTTGAAGATATTTTACTATTTGATCACCTAAGATTTATTTTTAATTATTTAAGAGGAGATTTATCAAAATGAATAATGTCTTTTGGTATTCACATGATCTTTGATATTATCTTTCATAATATGATTTTCATTATTTATATTTTCTTTATATTTATGGTTGTAAACCTTATGCGATGCTTAGAGAATTGATGTAAAGGGAAATAAATTATATCATTATATTATTCACATCTTCTTCTTTCTTACAATGATAAAGGGGAGAAAGAAAATTACTAGTATATCAAGAGAACCAAAAGTATTAGTTGAATATTAAATTTAGGTAAATTGTTAAATCTTTCAAATGCATAAATTCTTCTTATACATTTTTTGATAATGATCTTGATTTCTTAATTTTTATGACTTAGAGTTTTCTTTATGAATCAAGATCATTTCCTATCATTCTTTCTATTTACAAAAGAAGATATATGTTGAAAATGACTCATGATCTTTTGGTATTCATGCATCTATTTATTTAGCATAAAAGACAAAGACATGATTGTATAAAATAAATCACATAAATTGAAAAACATAAAAAGGAAATATATTTTTCTTGAAAATTTTTCTATCTCTATCTTATCGATTTTTCGATAAGAGATTGATAAATCTATTTATGTCATTTTAAATTTCTTGAAAGTGATTTTGATGATTTAACAATTTGAATTTGAATAAATTTTATCGAAATCATGATATTAAATCTTGGAATTATAACTTGAGATTCTCTTTATATAAATCAAGATTCCTTACTCTTTATTCTCATATGATTCTTGTATTTTATTAAAGAGAATATTTTTCCAAATGAATCATGATTTTTCTTTTGATTTCTCAGAATTTATGACTTAAAATTTCTTTTGAAGATATTTTACTTTTTGATCTCCTAAGATTTATTTTTAATTATTTAAGAGGAGATTTATCAAAATGAATAATGTCTTTTGGTATTCACATGATCTTTGATATTATCTTTCATAATATGATTTTCATTATTTAGATTTTCTTTATATTTATGGTTGTAAACCTTATGCGATGCTTAGAGAATTGATGTAAAGGTAAATAAATTATATCATTATATTATTCCCATCTTCTTCTTTCTTACAATGATAAAGGGGAGAAAGAAAATTACTAGTATATCAAGAGAACCAAAAGTATTAGTTGAATATTAAATTTAGGTAAATTGTTAAATCTTTCAAATGCATAAATTCTTCTTATACATTTTTTGATAATGATCTTGATTTCTTAATTTTTATGACTTAGAGTTTTCTTTATGAATCAAGATCATTTCCTATCATTCTTTCTATTTACAAAAGAAGATATATGTTGAAAATGACTCATGATCTTTTGGTATTCATGCATCTATTTATTTAGCATAAAAGACAAAGACATGATTGTATAAAATAAATCACATAAATTGAAACACATAAAAAGGAAATATATTTTTCTTGAAAATTTTTCTATCTCTATCTTATCGATTTTTCGATAAGAGATTGATAAATCTATTTATGTCATTTTAAATTTCTTGAAAGTGATTTTGATGATTTAACAATTTGAATTTGAATAAATTTTATCGAAATCATGATATTAAATCTTGGAATTATAACTTGAGATTCTCTTTATATAAATCAAGATTCCTTACTCTTTATTCTCATATGATTCTTGTATTTTATTAAAGAGAATATTTATCCAAATGAATCATGATTTTTCTTTTGATTTCTCAAAATTTATGACCTAAAATTTCTTTTGAAGATATTTTACTATTTGATCTCCTAAGATTTATTTTTAATTATTTAAGAGGAGATTTATCAAAATGAATAATGTCTTTTGGTATTCACATGATCTTTGATATTATCTTTCATAATATGATTTTCATTATTTATATTTTCTTTATATTTATGGTTGTAAACCTTATGCGATGCTTAGAGAATTGATGTAAAGGGAAATAAATTATATCATTATATTATTCCCATCTTCTTCTTTCTTACAATGATAAAGGGGAGAAAGAAAATTACTAGTATATCAAGAGAACCAAAAGTATTAGTTGAATATTAAATTTAGGTAAATTGTTAAATCTTTCACATGCATAAATTCTTCTTAGACATTTTTTGATAATGATCTTGATTTCTTAATTTTTATGACTTAGAGTTTTCTTTATGAATCAAGATCATTTCCTATCATTCTTTCTATTTACAAAAGAAGATATATGGTGAAAATGACTCATGATCTTTTGGTATTCATGCATCTATTTATTTAGCATAAAAGACAAAGACATGATTGTATAAAATAAATCACATAAATTAAAACACATAAAAAGGAAATATATTTTTCTTGAAAATTTTTCTATCTCTGTCTTATCGATTTTTCGATAAGAGATTGATAAATCTATTTATGTCATTTTAAATTTCTTGAAAGTGATTTTGATGATTTAACAATTTGAATTTGAATAAATTTTATCGAAATCATGATATTAAATCTTGGAATTATAACTTGAGATTCTCTTTATATAAATCAAGATTCCTTACTCTTTATTCTCATATGATTCTTGTATTTTATTAAAGAGAATATTTATCCAAATGAATCATGATTTTTCTTTTGATTTCTCAGAATTTATGACCTAAAATTTCTTTTGAAGATATTTTACTATTTGATCTCCTAAGATTTATGTTTAATTATTTAAGAGGAGATTTATCAAAATGAATAATGTCTTTTGGTATTCACATGATCTTTGATATTATCTTTCATAATATGATTTTCATTATTTATATTTTCTTTATATTTATGGTTGTAAACCTTATGCGATGCTTAGAGAATTGATGTAAAGGGAAATAAATTATATCATTATATTATTCCCATCTTCTTCTTTCTTACAATGATAAAGGGGAGAAAGAAAATTACTAGTATATCAAGAGAACCAAAAGTATTAGTTGAATATTAAATTTAGGTAAATTGTTAAATCTTTCAAATGCATAAATTCTTCTTATACATTTTTTGATAATGATCTTGATTTCTTAATTTTTATGACTTAGAGTTTTCTTTATGAATCAAGATCATTTCCTATCATTCTTTCTATTTACAAAAGAAGATATATGTTGAAAATGACTCATGATCTTTTGGTATTCATGACTTGATCTTTCATTTTTTATAATTAAAATATTGATATAAATTTTTTTTGATATCTCATTTGTTATGATTTGAAAGTTGATGTAAAAGGAAAAGAATTACAACATTGTATTATTCTCTTTTTTATTTTGGACAATGATAAAGGGGGAGATAAAATTATTAACTTGCACGTCTGAAAAGGGAAGCAAAGAGTGCTAATTTGCACATCGTAAAGAAAAGCAAAATTACTAGTTTGTATGTTCTAAAATGATGTAAAATTTACTAGCTTGCATGTTTGAAAATAATGTAAAACTTGCTAAATTTGCTTGCTTGCACATTACAAAAGGAAATAAAACTTTCTAGTATGCACATCGCAAAGAAAAGTAAACTTGCTAGCTTGCTCATCTCAAAAGAGAAGCAAAGTTTGCTAGCTTGCATATTTCAAGAAGATGCAAAAATCTATTATCTTTACATATCTCAAAAGATGTAAAAATTTTGCTAACTTTTATATATGAAAAACTTACTAGCTTACATGATAATATATGTAATGATATTTTAAAAACTTAAAATTATGTTTATAATATAATGATTTAAAATTATATCTCAAAAACTTGCTAGTTGCACTTATCCTTTTTGTTGATGACAAAGGGGGAGAAGGTATGATGATGATCATACATGGTAGGATGTAATGTACTTCGATATTTTGATATCATAATGATTTGAAATCATATATGTAATAATGATTTTATATTTTAAAAATATATATGATAATTTGGTATTATGCATGCAATACTTCAACTTATGATAATGATGCATGCAATGATGAAATATTCGTGATTAAAATTGCTTTGACATGAATTCAATTTATATTCAAGGTTTATTTCAATATGACATATTGATAGGGGGAGTTTAGTTTAAACTCCATCATCAATTTAGTGTCATCATCAAAAAAGGAGAGATTGTTGAATCTCAGATTTTAATGATGAAATCAATTGATGAGTTTACGATCTAATCTGCGTTTTGAGTGATGCAAGATTAACTTCGATCAGAAAAGGCAAATCGATTAAGCTAGGAGGAATCAGACGTTGGGCCGGAGTGAAACATGTCAAGAGATTGGACGTCAAATCAGAGGATTGGTCGACGTACCTATAGAAGGACTTCGTGCCATGAGTTTGGGCATTAAGCCAAAGGATCGGACATTGCGCCAAAGAGATCGGAAGTTACGGGAGTCAATATGTCGATTGAAAAATATATCGAAGGAGAGGACAATGCATCGAAGGATTGGACGAAGTGCTAGATGAACGAATGATATGCCGGATAACATAGGTTTCATGCTTGTAATCGTGTGTCTAGATCGAGTTAGTTTAGGTCTAATTGAGTCAGTTTCGGGGAGAAATAGTACAACTCAATTAGGGGCCAATTGGGCCTATGTTGAGATTATTTGGGGCCAAGTGGAAGACTTATTCAGTCACCCATAAAAGGGCCAAGCGGTGGCACCACCAGACTAGGGGATACCACACAGTCTCCCAAGCCATTTCAAGCGATGGTACCACTAGTCTAGGCGGTGGTACCGGCCATACATAGTCTAGAAGACTGTGTTAGGCAGTAGTACTGCCAGACTGGGCAGTGGTACCACCCAGTGTCAGTGCTGCAGGCAGTGGTACCACCTAGCACAGGTGATAGTACCGCCAATACCCCGAAATCTTTGAGATTTGAATTTTGGCTTTGATTTTTGAAGTCATTTGAGGTCTATAAATACCTCAATCTTTTCTGCTTAAGAGAGCATGAAAGGAGAACAAAAACTCTATGATTCTAAGGTTGTAATATCTTAAAGTGTAGAGTCCCTTCTCCTAAAGCTTAGTGATAGTCCTAAATGAGGTGTGTGAGGGAACACTCGTAAAAGAGGGGTGCGAAGGTTCTCTCTTGAGCCTATCAAAAGGAGAACAGAGTTATAAGCATAGTTGATCTTTGCTCATTAGAAAGAAGATCATTAATGAATGCTGGTAGCCTCGATAAAAGAGGAATCGAGAGTAGACGTAATTTGTGATGACTGAACCACTATAAACCTCGATTTGCACTTTTATTTTTCTATTTACCTTTCTTAGAAACTACTTTATTTTCTTATTACATTCTTATGAGCATTTTTAAATTAAACATATTTCTGATTTGATTTTATCAAATGATATTTTTACAATCGACGTAACTTTTACGAAAGCACTAATTTGTCCCCCCCTCTTAGTGTCAATTTCGGTCCTAACATGGCTAACTCCACATCAATCAAGTCTCCTTGCACCCATATGTAGAGGAGGGACCAATTCCTCTAAGCTTCTAACTCTCAAGTCCAGAAGCATTCGATAAAGGAGCAGACCCTAAAAGGCATGCAACCTTAGTCAAGTCCCCTTTCACCTATAGGTAGAGGAGGAACCAATTCCTCCAAGCTTCCGACTCCTAAATCTATAGGCATTCGATAAAGGGGTGGACCCTAAAAGGCTTGTAATGACCTTTTGTACCTAGATGGTACTATATATCATCTCGGATGCCTTGATATGATGAGCCTTCCCCACGACCTTAAGGGGCATGGCTTAAGAGTGGTATACCTATTTGAAGCCCTTTTTTGTGAGGACCTTCACTTAACTAGCAAGAGAGTTCAAGGAGAATTTTATAGGGAATGTGCACCCTCGACATTCATCTATTGCCCTCCTAGGGATATGACAAGGACATGATGAACTATCAGTAGATTTTGTTACTCGATTCACTAATGAGACTTAAAGAGTCATAGATGCCCATCCCTCTACCCTCATTCAGGCTTTCATATTGGGGTTAAAACACTCTGAGCTCTTTTTGTCGCTTATAAAAAGAAATTTTACCACCATACATAAGATGCTAGAAAGAGCCAATCAGTATATTACTGCTAAAGTAATGGAGATTGAGAGGCACGAAGAATCACAAAAGAGCATGAAACAAGTGTGCTCAGCTCTTGCCTAGATATCAAGATCCTTACTGCATAGGATCCTCCATCAAGTGAGACCTTTTTAGTTAAAAATTGATCCTCCTCCCCTCAACCTGTCTCGCACCAAGATTTTCCTACAATTCTGAGGGAAAATAATGATGCAAGACCCTCATCCTATAAGGTCTACGCTAGAGAGAAGAGATGAGTCCAAGTTTTGCCCATTCCATTGAGACCACAAGAATGACACCAAAGACTATCTTGACCTCAAGAAGCAAATTGAGAATCTAATCCGATGAGACCATCCCAAGCATTTAGTTTAAAGGAGATGAGAGCCATATTTGAAATTAGATAGGCTATTAGAGAGGTAGATTGATATGATCATAGGTAGGCCAGCTTTAGGTGGTACTAGTTTATCAGGCGGAAGGGCTTATGCCCAAGCCATGACCGAGAAGCATTCAAGGATGAAGGGCGAGCCAAAGATGACTTTCAAAAAAATAAAGGTGAAGCATCTCGACCTCAACTATAATGATGCCTTAGTCATCTCTATTAGAATGATGCTCTAGTCAAGAGGATCATGATTAATACATGTAGCTCTATCGACATCCTCTATTTTGATATCTTTTCAAAAGTTAGAATTGACCACTAATGATTTAACCCCATATTCTCTTCTCTCGTAAGGGTCATTGGTGATTCTCTCATCCTTTGGTATTGTCAACCTCCATATGACCATCGATGTGGAGCTCAACTCCAAGACAGTACCACCCAAATTTATGGTGGTCAATATTCCCCTATTATACAATGTAATCAAAGGGATGTTATAGGACCCTCATCTTATGAGGTTTGTGCTAGGGAGAAGAGAAGTCCAAGTTCTGTTAATTCTACCAAGACCATGAGTATGACATTGAAGACTATCTCGATCTTAAGGAGCAAATTAACTCAATGAGATCGTCTTGGGTGTTTTGTCCAAAGGAGACAAGAGCCCTCTTTGAAACCAAAAGGACCCATAGAGAGACAAATCAATATGATCATAGGTGAGCCTGCCTTACACCCGAGCCACGACTAAGAAGCACCAAAGGATGGAGGGTGACCAAGAAATAACTTTTAAAGAAGAGAAGGTAAAGTATATTGATCCCAACCATGATGACACCCTAGCCATCTCCGATAAAATAATTAATGCTTTAGTCAAGAGAGTCATGATTGACATAGGTAGCTCTATCGATATCCTCTATTTTAATATCTTTTAAAAGCTATGATTGACCACTTATGATTTGATCTCAATGTCCTCATCTCTCACAAGGTTCATTGGTGATTATATCTCACCCCTTGGCATTATCAACCTCTACATGGTCTTTCATGCAAAACTTTATACTAAAATAGTGCCAACTAAATTTATGATGGTCAATATCCTCTCGGCATATAATGCAATCGTTAATCGATTGATACTGAACAAATTGCAACCAATGGTATCGACCTACCACATGTCTATGAAGTTCCCAATTAGGTTGAGGGTCAAGGAGTTAAGAAGCAATACGAGAGAATCTCAATAGTACTACATAATAATGATGTTCCTACTAAAGAAATTTCAACCTGAGGCATTACTGATATATCCTCGAGATGATGCAAAGCTAGCACTTCATCCTAAACCAATTGAGTCACTTCTCAAGTTGTTGCTAGACTGAGCCAAGCTAGAACAAATGATAAAGATCAAGTTGGTACTCCCCTAATCTAGCCGAGCTTATCAACTTCTTCTACGTGAATGTAAAAATCTTCACCTGGTCTGCAAGGAACACGTCTGGGAATGACCCTAGCATGGTGCGACATCGTATGAACATCTCCTTTAGGACACAATTGGTCAAATAAAGGCTACGCAAGTTCGCACTTAACCACCATCAAGCTATCACCAACAAGGTAAGGTTGATAAGCTGTTAGTTGCTGATTTTATCTCTGAAGTATAATACCCCTAGTGGTTTGTTAATGTTGTATTTATTAATAAAACCATGAAAATTAGAGGATGTTGTAATGCCTAAGTTCTCATATATAACAACACACCTAGCATAACAATGGAAGCACAAATAATATGCATGTATTACTATCATTTAAAGGTATATTTTATCATGTCTATTCTTAAGAAACATAATATATAATATGCTCATGTTATCAACTTTAAACTTGAAGTACATGCTTTCAAAAATGTTATGTTCGAATTTCCTCCAATTACTATTTGAAGCATATATAGTCATTGAAATCTATTTTGTATGTTATATGGTGAAAAAGCATGGCCCTATGATGCAATAAGCTCAAATATACTAGTTGATTTGAGTATAATGTTAAGTCATGATAAAAAGCATGTATATAATAATTAAAAGAGATGATTGCATGGTAATTAGCCTTAAGTGGTTCTTAAGATTTGAATAAATTTGATCATATTTAAAGTAAGAAAGTTTAAGTTTCAAACATCATATATGTGGAGGATAATAAATTACCTATGCATGGATGAAATAATAAAAAATTAAGTAAAGATGAAAATTAAAGAAAAGTATTATATTAAAAATATATTAAGATCTATAGTGGGATTGAAGGATAAATTTAGATCAAAACATATCATCATTGTCACACTGAAGTTAGACTCAAATTGAGTTGTTGTAACATTGAAATTATATTAAGAAAAAGAACTTGAGATGAAGCCTAATGGGATTGAATTTTAGATCTCATGACTACCTTTTAGGCAGCTCATATAATACCTCCATCCTATTTTGGCCTTATCTTCCTCACCCATCTAAAAACCCATGAAACTTTTTCTCCCCTTTAACAAGGCTCCCAACTCTTCTCTTTATCTTCGTGGAGGCCAAGAAATCCTAGCTCTAAGGAATAAGAAGGTAAGAAAATTCACTCTTCTCCGATCGATACCTCAATTTTAGTTTAGCGAATTATAGACAATTTTTCACTTGCTTTTGAGTAACCTAAGCTTCAAATTAACCTCTAATTTTGAGATATTATAAATATATTACTATAATTCTAAGGCCTATAGTATTATTTTAATCCGATATTAATGTATAGAATTATAAGTGTTTTAATCTAAGCTACTCAAAATCCCTTATTATCTAAGAAGGGATTCTATTCAAGTTGTATTGATCCTTATAAGGATATGATTAAATTTTGTTCTTTCAATATATCTTAAAAGGATCTCTTAGAGTTTTGTAAGACTTGGAATGGAATGAATATCACTTCTATGGACCAAGATATGAGCTCTAGAATTTTAAATAGTCTTGATCCAATTTTAGTTAAATAGTATAGGCGATAGTAGTTGAATTATGATAGTAATTTAACCTCCTAGTGATTCTATTGTAAGTTGAAACTTGGTGTGCATATAGTTTTATATGTCTTCTAAGTTCTCATAAAATTGTATGATAATCTAAGATAGTTTAATCAACACAATAGTGAAATAAAATTACTTTACAGAATAATAAAGTAATTTGATTAGTAGTAAAAAAAGTCATTTGATGATAGATGAATTATTGACAAATTAGTGACAGAATTTAGATGAATTTGTAGGTTTGATATAAATCTAATTCAGAGAGGATTTTGTCAAAAGTTTGCTACAAATCATTGTTCATACTGAGAGTTCTAAGTGATTTAAGATGTAAGGTACTTAGGCATATCAGATCCTATATTTCAATTTGATTTGTTTTAGATATTTAGCACACTCGAGGACTATGATCGTTTGATGAAAAACTCATTTTAAGATGAATCATATAACTATAAGTTTAATTTACTGTAATATAATTATATATATATATATATATATATATATATATATATATATATAATGTAAGCTCAAACATATTTTAAAAGTATATCTTAAATAATAAGATAGTTATAAATTTA
The DNA here is from genome assembly GCF_036884655.1 of Musa acuminata AAA Group. Lineage (NCBI taxonomy): Eukaryota > Viridiplantae > Streptophyta > Magnoliopsida > Zingiberales > Musaceae > Musa > Musa acuminata. The sequence goes on along the minus strand of NC_088332.1, from coordinate 35,096,638 downwards.
ATCAGTGTTTAAAAACATGTCTTGAAGGATGTGAATACAATGGGCTTAAGGTATATTTAAAAATATATTTTGAATGATAAAATGATCATGAGTTTAATGTATTTTTGAAAGCATGATTTGAGTGATAAGATCGGCATGAGCTAGGTCTACATTTAAAGTTAATGTGCACATTGCATAAGCATGAAAATATGTCCATTATACTGAAAATAAATGAAATACATGCATATATTATTACGCATGGTGTGAGAATACATGAACATATCATGACGCGTGGTGTGGGAGTATATGAACATGTTTAGATGTGATGTGAGAGTATGAGAATGCACATATATGTTATTACATGGTGGAAGAGTGCAAATATATGTTTACATGTAGTATATAAGTGTATATATATATTATGATATACAGTATAAGAGTACACATATATGTTATGATGTGTGGCATGGATGAAATGTGATATTGAAGCTCACGAAGGTATTATAATTTCTTCTAGCATGCACTACGATTCATACTTGAATGGATATGTTATATTTTACTTGGAATCAAAATTTTACCTCCTTGTCATGCTTCTTTCATGAAGCATCTATTATAAAATATTTTATATAATTGTATATATATCGTACGGTGTGAGATTATACATATATGTCATATTATGTGATGCTAAAATTCATGTATGATTTTCTCTTGGATGTACTGTGATCTACTCATGCATATATACATTTCATTATAATTTACCTTGAATAAAAGTTATGAGGTATTACATTGTTGAAATGGTCCTAAGAAGATGTATTTAGCATGAAATATTTTTATGCATTGTATATATGATATGCAGTATTAGAGTGCACGTATATATGATAAAATATAATGGGTAAGTTCGATGATATATTATGATTTCCTATGACATATATTATGAACTATTCTTGCATATGTGTGTTCTAATTAAATCAAAATTTACCTCTTTATTATTTATGTTTCGATGCAATTGCTATGAAATGTTTATGCATTTATATAAATGATATACGATATTGGAGTACACGAACGTATATATGATGATACGTGATATGAAAAATCATGGACATATTATGATTTTATATGGCAAATGCTATAACCTATGCTCATACAAATGTATTACGACTTAGTTTGAATTATAATTTTACCTCTTGATTGTGGATCCTTCATGCTACAAGGTTACTCATTGCTAAAGAGGCTATAAGAAGATGAGTTCATAATAAAATATTTGCTATATTTAATTTTGTAAGATTGTAAATATCGAATGATGCATGCTCACCTTTATATATTAAATTGAAAGATTTTACTTAATGAGTTATCACACCTTATTTTGTAAGTAAAAATATTATTAATCCATCTATATGATAGGTACGAAGGTGAGTGGATATAGACCCATGCTAAAGTAGATACAAACAATAACCTATGAGCACAATTTCATGTATATGAGTTTAAGTAGATAATGCATGTGTGATATTTGAGAGTATCTATTTAAAATTTATATAGAGGTGTCAAACACCGATTTGTATATAAAAAAACCCTATCATTTTATTGAAAAAGTTAGGATATTCAAAGTTGCTCATTTTTCCAATATGTAATATTTGATAGTATTGGCAAATGAAAAGGTGTCAGCCTATTCTAGTCATTTATATGAGATGTGGATGGAAGTAGGAATGGAGTGTTATAAGTTGTGGTATCAGAGCTTAGGTCGTGAGTCTTATGGTTTGTTTATATCGGTAAAAGCATGGGAAACTTCTCGACCATCCTAAAAATTTTAATAATTAAATTATATTATTTACTTTCTTGTTATTATATAGTGTTCTTATATTTGGCAACTAGTGTGTGAATAACTTGAGATTAACTATAAAAATATCATAAGAATTAGAGAGCATGCAAGTAGTTCTAACAATGTTCGAGTGGTGATTCCTGAAGGTAGAGAGGCAACCATCCATTGAATTTAAAGAGATGTGGTGATTAATAAATTAAAAAAATGATAGAGAGATAAATTAGATAGTTAGAGTAGCTATTGGTTTGTGGATAGGAGTCGATGCTGATAGCAACTCAGGGATAGAATATTTTAGAATCACTATATGAGAAGTATAGAAAAAAAATGATCCATCACTCTTTGAAAGTGATATAGATCCACTAGTAACAAAGGGAGGATGTACATAATCTTTGACAAATGTGAATGATACTATGGTAGAACAAAAAAATCAAGCTAGAGGATGTACTAGTTGTGAATGAAATCTTAGAGTTTTCATGAGAATTTCCTTTGGACTATCACTTGATAAAGAGATTGAATCTATCATGATATATGATACTAAACTTGTTTCTAAAACACCTTATAGAATGATTCTGTTAGAACTAAGGAATTAAATATATAATTATATGTGCTTCTTGAAACATAACTCACTCACCCTAGTTTTTTATTATAAGATTCACTAGTTTTATTTTTAAAGAAAAAATAGGGGTAAGACAATCTGATTATGCATAGACTAAAGAGAGTTAAATAAAGTGATTATCGAGAGTAAATACTCACTCCTCATAATAGATGAATTGTTTGATCAATTGAAAGGTACATCAATATTCTCAAAGATTAATTTGAAATCTAGGTATCATTGATTGAAAATCAAAAGAAAAATATCTTAGCCTTTAGGATTAGATATAGGAACTATGAATTTATAGTAATATCATTTGGTCTAACAAGTGCATGATAACTTTTATGAACTTCATGAACAAGGTGTTCAAGGGGTAAATATACATATTTGTGATGACATTTTGACATGCTTATGCTATAAGGAAGAGCATGCAACACATCTAAAAATAATTTTGAGTATTTTGAAGAAAAATAATCATATGTAAAGTTTAAAAAATTGTGAGTGTTGATTTAGGATGATAACATTTATTGGACATAATATATATAAGGAAATAATGTCAATGGATTTAGCCAAGGTGGAAGCAATTAGCAATTGGCCCAAGATGACTATTGTAAATAAGGTATAAAGCTTTCTTTGGATGGTAAGCTATTTATATGTTTTATTAAAGGGTTCTCTAAGATAGCATTACCCCTTCATCCAATTAACAAAAACAAATATTAAATTTGAATGGATTGATACTTGTAAGAATAGTTTTCAAGTAGTGAAAAAGAGATTGATTTCTACCCCAATTCCTTCTATACCATCTAAGTCAAAAGGATTTGTGGTGTATACCAATACATCCAAAAATGACTAATGATGTATTTTAATGCAAAATGATAGAACTATGACTTATGCTTTAAGATAGTTAAAGGATTATTAGAAGAACAATCCAACTCATAATTTATATTAGTAGTGGTGATGCTTACCCTATAATTTGGCTGGCATTATTTTTATGAAGAGAAGTGTGAATTCTACACTAATCACAAGAGTTTGAAATATTCTCTTATTCGAAAAAAGCTAGACATGAGGTAAAGAAGATTGTTGAAATTAGTAAATAATTATAATTGTATGACCAATTACCATCCTAGGAGAGTAAAAAGTCATCTAACTTATCTATTTTACGATTTAGAAGCCTCTTCAAATAGGAATGTAAAAATTTGAATCAAATATGATCCTTAATTGGGAGGCTAGTAGCTTTGTCACTCTAACCAACACTATTAGGGAAAAGTAAAGAATTATTGATTATGAAACTTTATTTAAACAAATTAAGATATGAGATTGAGGCAAGAAAAAAAAGGTTTTTCAAATTTCTAAAGGAGGTAATTAGATTTTGGAGTAGATTATGTGTACTAGAGGAAGTTAGCATAAAACAAAGAATTGTAATACAGGCACATTTAACTTTATTTTTAGTGTATCTTGGAATAATAGTTTAGAAATACAAGAACCTAAAATATCACTATTGGGGGCTAGGAATAAAAAAAATATGATTTGGGTTATTAAGAAGTGACTCACATATCGACAATAAACATAGAACATCAAAGGCCAATATATACATTGAAACATGACGAATACCCTAAAGAAAATAAGAAAATATTAGTATAGATTTTATCATGATTTTGCCTAAGACCAACAAGGGACATTATGATATTTGAGATATAATGTCAAATAGGGATCGAGGTTTAGGATTGACTCTACAAGGCAATGGGGATAAAGTTAGCTTTTGATACTATATTTTATTCTCAAATATATGATTAATATAAAAGAATCATTCAAATATTAGAGGATGTGCTCAGAAAATATATTGAACTTTAAGGGATTATAAAGTAAATATTTACCTTTGATCAACAATTGGAATTGTATCATTTAAAGCATTATATGATAGGAAGTCTAAATCACTTGTTCAATGAGTTGAGATGGGTTAAAGAAAATATGTAGATCCAGATTTGATTAGAAAAATAACATAAGTAGTAAAATAGATTTATTAAAAGATGATGGTGGGTAAGAGATAAGGTACTTCTAAGAGTGGCACCAATCAAAAGTGTTATGATATTTGGGAAGAAAGACAAGCTAAGACCTAAGTATATATAACCACATAAAATACATTAGTGAATATGTATAATGTATTCAATGTATTGATGGTGAGGAAGTATATTTTAGATTCTTTTCATGACCTAGAAGAGCAGCAAAAATAATTAGGTAAAAATTGAACAAACAATAGACTAAATGAATTCTTAATTAAAGAGAGAAGAAACTTTGTAATAAAATCTCATTAGTTAAAGTGCTATGGAGGAATCATACAATGAAAGAAATAAGTTAGGAAGGGAAATAAGAAATATGACAGAAAGGTCCAAACTACTAAAATAAGAAATGTTGAGGATGAAAATTTTATTAGGAGAGAATTGTAGTGCCCAAGTTCTCACACATAATAATATATCAAGTATGCCAATGGAAGCATAAATAATATACACATATTATGATTATTTAAAGATATATTTTATGATGTCTATGCTTAAGAATCATAATATATGATATGTTATCAATTTTAAAGTTGAAGTACATCCTTTCAAAAATATTATACTCGAATTTCTTTCAAATACCATTTGAAGTATATAAGCATTGAGACCTATTTTAAGTATGTTTCGTAGCAAAAAGACATGATACTATGATGAAATAAGCTTAAATGTATTAACGGACTTGAGTATAAGATTAAGTCATAGTTATAAGTATGCATTAGTAATTAAAAAATAATTGCATGGTAATTGACCTTAAGTGATTCTTAGACTTAAATGAGTTTGATCAGTTTTAAAGTAAGAAAGTTTGAGTTTTAAACATATGTATGTTGAGGATAACAAGTTACCTTTGCATAGATGGAGTAATAAAAAATTAAGTGAAGATGAAAAATTAAAGATGAGTGTTATACTAAAAAAAATATTGAGATCCATAAGTCAGATTGAAGGATGAATTTAGATCAAAATATGTCATCCATGTCAAACGAAATTAGGTTCAAATTGAGTTGGTGTAATACTAAAATTATATTAAGAAAAAAAATTGGGATGATGTCTAATTGGATTGAACTTGAAACTGATGGCTATCTCTTAAGCAGCTTACACAACACCTCCACCCTATTTAGGTGGTATCTTCCTCACCCATATGAAAACCCATAAAACCTTCTCTCCTTTGGTAAGGCTCCCAACTCTTCTTCGTATCTTCTTGGAGGCCAAGAAACCTTAGTTCTAAGGAAGAATAAGGTAAGAAAACCTAACTTTTCTCTAACTATACTTCAGTTTTAGTTTAGAAAATTATAGACTAATTTTTTTTGACTAATTTTAAGTAATATAGACTTTAAATTAACCTCTAATTTTTTGGATATATTATAAATAAATTTAATATGATTCTCAATCATTTGGTATTGCTTTAATTTGAGATTGGTGTATAGAGTTATGGGTGTTTTTATTTAAAGTACTCATAATCTCATATTTTGTATGAAGGGTTTCATTGGAGCTGAGTTGACATCCATAGGGATATGATTAGATTTGTTCTTATGATATATTTTAAATAGATCTCTTAAAGTTATGTAGGATTAGAATTCAATTAATACTACCTTTATGTACTAAGACATCTGGAAGTTCAGGTAATCTTAATCAAATTTTGGTAGAATAGCATAGGTAATAGTAGTTAAATTAGAAGGGTACTTTTGCCTCATAATGATTCTGATTTAAGCTGAAACTTGGTGTGCATATAGTTTTACATATCTCCTAAGTTCCTACAAAATTTTATGATAATCTAAAATGGCTTGGTCAGCAATAATAGTGAAAGAAGATTGACAAAATAATGTAGTAATTTGATTAGTAGCAACAAGGCCATTTGATGATAGATGAAATTGTTGATGAATTGGTGATGAAATTTAGATGAATTTATAGGTTAAATATAAATCTAATTCACAAAGATTCTATAAATTGTTTGTTATAAATCATTATTCATATTGAGAGTTCTAAGTTATTTAAATTATAAGGTACTTAATTTGGGCATATCATGATCTTATGTTCCAATTTGATATATTTTCAGCTCCCTAATACACTCAAGCATTAAAGACCATGATCATTTAATGAAAATCTCATTTTAAGATGAATTTGGTAAGTATAAATTTAATTTACTGTAAAATAATGGTCATATATATCATGTGAACTCAAACGTATTTTGAAAGTATGATAAGATAGTCATGAGCCTAATCTATATTCAGAAGCACGTCTTGAAGGATAAGAATGTAATAAGTTTAAAGTATGTTTAAAAGCATGTTTTGAATGATAAAATAATCATGAGTTTAATGTATGTTTGAAAGCATGTTTTAAGTGATAAGATTGTCATGATCTATAGGTCTACACTTAAAGTTAATGTGTATATTGCACAACCATCAAAACATATGAACTATAATGAAAATGAATAATATGTAAGCATATGTTATTACATGTTGTTTGACAATGCATATACACATTATAACGTGCAGTGTATGAGTGTATGAACATGTTTACCTATAGTATAGGAGTACACGTACATATTATTACGTGTGATGTGATAGTACATAGATATATTTATATAGTGTATAAGTACATGTACATGTTATAACATGCAAAATGAGAGTGCACATATATATTATGATATATGATGCAGGAGCAGACGTATTAGTTATGACATATGGTGTAGAAGTGCACATATATGTTATGACATATATTGTAATTATGCAGGTATATGTTATGAAATATAATATTAATATTCATGAAAGTATTATGATTTCTTAGAACATACATTATGAATTACATATGCATGGATGTGTTATATTTTACTTGAAATTAAAATTTACCTCTTTATTATAAATCTATCATCTTATCAAGCATATGTTATGAAAAGTCTCATGCATTTGTATATATGACGTGTGATATAAGGGCGCACGTATATATCATGTTATGTGATGTTGGAATTCATGTATGATTTTCTCTTGCATGTGGTATAATCAACTCATGCACATATGCATTATGATTAACCTTAAATAAGAGTTATATCTTATGCATCTGTCAGGTTACTAGGTGTTATGTTGCTAAAATGATCACAAGAAGATGTATTTAGCATGAAATATTTTTATATATTTATATATATGATATACGGTATGGGAGTGCACGTATCTATGATGAAATATAGTAGGGAAGTTCATTGATATACTATGATTTCCTATGGCATATATTATGAATTATTATTACACATGTGTATTCTGATTAAATCAAAATTTTATCTCTTTATTATGTATGTTTTATTATAATTGCTATGAAATGTTTATACATTTATATACATGATATTTTTTTGGGAGTGAACATACATATATGTGATGATATATGATGTTAAAAATCATAAACATATTATGATTTTATATAGCAAATGTTATGACCTATGCTTATACAGATATATTATGACTTAGTTTGAATAAGAGTTTTAACTCTTGATTATGCATCCTTTATGCTACGAGATTACTCATTGCTAAAGAGGCTATAAGAAGATGCATTTACAATGAAATATATACTGCATTTAATTTTGTAAGGTTGCAAATATGACATAATGCATGCTTGCCTTCATACATTAAATTAAAAATTTATACTTACTGAGTTATCACTCATTATAGGCCCTATCTTACAGAAAAAATTATTGTTAATCCATCCATGTGTTGGGCTAGGAGGTAAGCATGTATAGGACTATACTAAAGCAGATATAGACGATAACCTATCGGCATCTTTTTATGTACATGAGTGAAAATATGTGTGATATTTGAGAATATATGTTTGTAACTTATGTACATGTGTCAAACACCAATTTGTACAAGGAAAATCTTGCTATTTGTTTAGCAAGTTAGGATGTTCAAATTTATCCACTTTCTCGATATGTTACATTTGATAGCATTGGTAAATCAAATGAAAGTAAGAATACAGTGTTACATATGCACATTAATTATACCAATTTGAACAAACCCTATCCAAAGTATAGCTACTCCTTCCCTTCGATCGATTAGTTAGTGAACACCACCTTATGTTATAAGCTATTGATATTTATAGATGTTTTCTCATGGTACAATTTGATACATATGATGCTTGAGGATTGAGAATATACCTTCTTCATCATTGATCAAGGGACATATTACAACTAGGTCATACCCTTCAGGTTTAGGAATATCAGCACAATATACCAAAGGATGATAAACAAGATATTCATATATTAAATGGGGAGAAAGTATAATATATTTTATTTTTAAATTATTTATGATGTAATAATTTTTTGATTATTTTAATATTAAAATTTTATTTAATAATTTATTGCATTAAGTAATTTTTATATTATATATTAGAGGACTAATGCTATGAACCAAATTGTGAATCATAGAATTTGAATATAATTTATGAAAGTTTTCATGTTAAATTAGTGGAGGAAAAAATACGAAAAGAAAAAAAAAAGAAAATAGAGTACATATGTCACTAGCTAAATAAAGAAACGTGTCATCCATGCTTGTTATATTATTAACACCTATGCTTATGTGATGCATAGTTGTCATATTTGAACTCTTATGTTATCTAAACACTTGTAATTAGAGAAAATATTATCAAGTTAGAGTTTGCTGCATTCTACCTTGCATTAGAGAATTGAAGGAGGAGAGAAGAAGATGTGAAGTGTGCTTGGTTTGGCTTTAGAATTTTGGGCTAACTCAAGAATTTTGGAGATTAGCTTTCAAGGCAAGTGTTCTATACCGTCCCATAGTGATTCTTATCTTTGATTCCTTCTTGTTTATGAATGATTTATACCTCTTTCTAATAGTATCAATCTCATTTGAGTTATAAAATTGCTATTCCGAAATTTATGATAAATCCTGACCTATCTGCATTACTTGACTATAACATTCTATACAAAATTCTTATTTAAGTAAAATTAACTTTGTTAAAAATTAGACTCTTGTATCTTTATTTTTATACTTTATTTGAATGATTTGAAGTATAAATACTTATTCAAACATATATTTTAATGGACCCTTAAAATCCTATCAAACAAAGATGAAATACTCTTACCTATCTATGTTTTTTAAACTATAATATTTTGTATAGAGCTTGAAATTGAGTAAACCCTCTTTTGTTGAAAACTAAACTCTTATATCATTCTATTGATACCTTATTTTAATGATTTGAAATTTAAATGCTTATACAAATATTTATCTAAATTGATCCCTTGAATTCTATCAAATAGAGATAAAATAACTTGACCTCTTTGATGTTTTTTAATTATGTTCTTCTATACAAAACTTTGAATCAAGCCAAATTTCTTTTGTTGGAAACTAGACTCTTGTATCCTTCTTTTGATACTATTTTAAATGATTTGAAGTACAAATGCTTGTCCAATTGTTTATTGGGATTGATCTGTTGAATTTTGCTAAATAGAAGCAAGATGATTATGTCCTATCCATATTCAATTGCTTGTACCCTTTTAAAGAAAGCTTCAATTTATCCAAATCCTATTTTATTTGAAATTAGACTTATATATCTATCAGTATTTTACTGAATAATTTGTAGTATAATTATCTATCCCATTATATAGTGAAACTTAACTTATAGCTTCTATCATAATAGATTGATTCTCAAATTTACCAATTTTTGTCTCTATCTTTTGGAACTTGACTTTAGCTAAAATCCTCATTCAAATGAGACTCATATTGATGATTTAAACTCTTTTATCTTTTATTTATTAATTTTTGTCATAATTGAATGATTTGTGTATATGTTTAAGTTAGTTTTGATATTGCTCTATATGTGTACATGTATGGTTTTCTTGTTTCACATGTATTTCTGATATATTTCTACTTTCTTAATTAGAATATTCTTATTTATACTAGGATGTTTATTGGATACTTTACACTTTTTTCTAGAAATTGAAAGGGAATATATTATGCTTGTAGAGCCATGACGAGAACTAGACTTTTGTCTATCAAGAAATGGGTGAAATTATGCTATGTTATGATCATGCTACACCATCTATGTTCCTTTGATATGATTGAAATATGTTATTAGCTAAAATTCTTCTTCAAATAAGTCTCATGTTATTACTTTTAAATCCCTTTTATCTCTTAGTCATTGATTCTTATTATAATTGATATGTTCATATTAGCTTGATATTATTTGACACATGCATATGCATATTATTATTGTCTCATATGTGCTTTCCATACATCCTATCTTCTTGATAAGAATGTTCTTATTGTATTCCGATATTTGTTGGATAATATAAACTTTTGCTTAAAATAGAAAAAGAGTTGTGTGGAGCCTCTGATGCTCTTGCCAACCCCAATGACTTTATCTAGACGTGGGTGGATGGAACTCCCAAACATGAGAGACTAGTGGGCACTCATGAATTAGTGGTATTGTACTATTATGATTACACTTCACCCTATATGTTCCTTTAATATATTTTCAAGGGATATGCTTATGTGTTATCAGATACTATTTTGATATGAATGTATTGAATGAAATGTCAAATATGTCTCTTAAACTTATGACTTATTTTTGTTCTTGATATACCCATATGATGCTTTTTGCTTCATTACTATCGATGAATTGAATAACATGTCAAATATGACTCTATTCTTGTGCTCATGCTTTACATTATTATCTCGATTTACTTCTTTATTGTTATATATTCCTTTGATATCAATGAATCAAATTATATATCAAATATGATTATTCTTGAGCATAGGCCTTACCTTATAATCTTGATTCACTTCGATATTGCTATATGTTCATTTGATATCAATGAATCGAATGAAATATTATAAATGCCTCTTGAGCCTATGCCTTTTGATTTTGATTTGCTTATACATTACTCTTTGCTCTTTGTTAAATATGAATCATATAAAATGCTAAGTATGTCTCTTAAATCCATACTTTGCTCCTTGATTCTTATGTCATATAATTTACTTTCTCTATGTTATAGATATGATACTTGCTGGGCTTTGTAACTCACATTGTTGCTATATAATTTTTTTTAAGTTAGTTTGTTACTCACACTCATATTAGTTTTGGGCTAGACGATGGAATGTTAGAAGATTATGATATATTTTTGATGGTCTAATAAGATGTTATTGTAAAAAATACTTATAATGTTATCTAAAACTATGAGTTAGTGTGTGTTATTGTAAAGGTTTAAAAACCTCTTATGTTTTGAAAGTTTAGAATGCTATATGTGAAGGCTTTATATTGATGTGAGCTTGTGGTAAATGGTTGGTTTTTATAATTATGATGTTTTCATTAGATTTTCTGAGTTTATAAGTAGTTGTTAATGATTTTGATTTAGCATTGAGTTTTAGTGTTGTATAATTATAAAGTGCATAGGTTTTATAGTGTGTGTTTAAATGAGAATTGAATGCATTTGGTATCCTCAAATTCTATGTAATGGATTCTGATTTTGGATATATGGGTAGTTGAAAAATATTCTTGAAAAATGTCATCTTAGGAGGTGTGATAGGAATGTCGAGGCCCATGTAGATAACATAATTGTCAAAAGTTAGATAGCCAACATGCACTTGGTCAGCTTGACCAAGATGTTCCAAAACACTGAAGAAATTCAGTATGCATCTCAACCCAATCAAGTGTGTCTTTGTAGTGAACTTGAAAATTTTTTTCAGGTTTCTAGTGCATCAACGAGGGATAAATGTTAATCCCAAAAAAGTTCAAGAAATAATGAAGACATGCTCCCCTCAGTTGGTAAAGAAGTCTAGTAGTTAACTAATAGAGTGTCAACCCTTAACCAATTCCGATCTCAATTAGGAGACAAGTGCTTATACTTTTTTTCAGTTGTTGAAGAGCTCAAAAGACTTTATATGGATGGAGTGCTAAATCACTTTTGACAACTTAAAAGAACCACTAAACCAGGCAGCCTTAGCTCATGCCCCTAAACCCCCACAAGTCACTAAGCCTGTACCTTGCCATAACTAAGCTCGTCATCAGTTTGGTCCTAGTTCGAGAAGAAATTGGGGTCTAGAGGTCAATCTACTATGTAAGCCATATTTTTACTAGAGTTGAGCTATGGTACTTGTTGATCGAGAGGCTAGTGTTTGTGTCGGTATTAGTGACAAGAAAGCTATGATCGTACTTTCAAGCTCATATGGTCTCGGTGATCACTGACCATCCACTCTAACAAATCCTATCCCAACTTAATATATCGGGTCGATTGCTAAGATAGATTGAGCTTGGCGAATTCAACCTCTATATATCTTAAAGTTAACCATAAAAGCTCAGGCACTAGTAGACTTCATCTTGGAGCTTACCCCACCATGATGGATTGGCAACTACCGAAGGGGTGGAGCAGGTGTGTCCTTAGAGATCGAGACACAGGTCTACGAGCAATCTCTCTACTTTAGATTTAACATCTCTAACAATGTAATGGAGTACAAGAACCTCTTATCCAATCTTCGACTAGTGAAGGAGCTTGGCATTCAGGAGTCGACGACCTATAGCGACTCATAGCTGATGGCTAACCAAGTTAAGGGGGACTTCGAGCCCTGAGATGTAACAATGGCAAAACACCTCACCGAGGTACAAAAGTTGATACTCGTGACTCTACTTTTCACCTCTGTCCTAACTTGAATGGTGGAGTGACTAGGTTAGGCACCCCACCCAACTTCGGTCTTCCTACAAGTCGACTCCTTAGCGGACATCTAAGCCACCTCGAGACTCTTACACACGTGACCTAGTTCAAGTCAAGTTGATCAAAACATCACTCACATCCACATGATCAATACATTACAAGTCGGAGGTCTAAAAAGACACTCTCTCATATCAAAGTAATATGCAACTCTAGCAATATCATTTGGTACCTAAAGAATCTTTGTTATGATATTTGGTACCTAAAATCATAAGTATATGAGGTAATAAATATCTAAGATATATGTTAGCCAGAAAACATGCAATTTGGCTCTCTTTATCTCTCTCTCTCTCTATGTATGTATGTATATATCTATCTAATTTTTTTACTCTTCTTCATGCTTTAAGCAAGGGCAAGAACACAGCACACAGCAATGAACAAGGAAGCTGCCATCATTTCTCACATAGAGGAGAAGCTCATGTTCTTAGCTGCCAAAGTTTGAGATCCAAGCCAAGTGATTAAAGTTTATGGAGGTGTGTACACAATTTGAGTCAAGTGGATCTCAAGAGCTTTTACCAGCCAAAAGTTTCAGGTTGAAGCCTACTGCTGACCAAAGTTTTTGTCAAGTGGAAGTTGCCTTCAGATGAGTTCATATGTTCTTTTTTGCCTGCCAAAATTCTGGTCCAAACAGACTGACTAAAGTTCATGTCGGTAGCTAAGCATTACTATGAAGTGAGTTCATCCCCACTTGCAAGTCATTGCTTGAAATGAAGTGATAGTTTAACTCCATACACCAACCAACTTTAAGTTCATGTCAGTGTATAAGCATTCTGTGAATAAATGAAATGATAAGATCCATCACCATTAGAGCCCATAACTATTGCTCTTCCTACAGAACAAGAAACCTCCATCTCTCTATCCGTCTGCATTGGAAAAGGTGCCTTGCGAGTTTTATTCAGTCATAAGAAATGGCTTCTTTTGCCAAACAATCAAGCACCAGAAGCTTTTGGTTTCGAGTTCTTGGTGGGAGATCTCCTAATACTATTGTGGTCATCCGCATGCCTTTATGAAAGTTGCTATCATGATACAATGAGTCCAATCCAACTTCATATTATTTTGAAGATGCATGCATGCATACGATTGCCAATTGTTCTCGATGGAGCATATTCCTTGGAAATCATGCACCTCAGATAAATCAGTCAAAATTTAGGAGAAAAAGAGATATAAGTATAAAATAAAATATTACTAAGAATTGAAAGAATCGGATGATGATCCGACCTACAACATAATAATTTTAAGCTTCTGGATTGAATTAGTGTCTAACTTAACCTATATTAATCATAACCATTTTAACTCAGATTTGTTGTATAATTTAATATTTTATACATGGTATTATATTCAATAATTAAAAAAATGGCATACATAATATCTAGTAAAATATTATCTTTAAATATCTTAAAGAGACTATTTTTATAACTCAGACTTACCATTGTAATCATATTCAAGAATTATATAAAAATAAGTCCAAAATGAAGATAAAATCTAGATATTATTTGCAACCAAATAAAAAAGAAAAATAGATTAAACTACTCTTACAAATAAGAGAGAGATAATTGAGCAGCACATGAATAAAAGAATTTATTAAAAGAATATCCATGCATGTGAAAAAGTTTAAAGAAAATTCTAAATCTCAACTGATTGTAAAGTCAGATTTAGTATCCAATCTATCATGTTAACCTTCACCAGTTTAATCCATACTTATTGTATAATTTAAAATTCTTATCTAGTAGAATCCATCACCATCATCATAAACTCTATCTTCCATCAATATTTTTTTGCGCAAAAAAAATATTGTAAATTATGTTCCTCCCAAGGAAGAGACTTGAGGATATTTGCAACATCCAACATCACATGTGCGTGAAGCACAGAAATCAGAATCCCACTCTGATGACCTCAAGTGGGGGGACTATCATACATTAGATGCGTCACGGAAGGAGTAGCCAAGAAAGTGAGAAACATCAAGGGAAAGACTCAAGCCACAAAATGACGAAGGCTATGGATGCCAAGATTCAAGAGTACCACTATCCTAAATCTGCAACCTCAGATTACTTGGATGTTTCGATTGATGCCCATGTCACCATTGGTTGATTCAGCTACATGCTTGCTGATCCAACCAACTGTGCATGACTTGTGCATGATGCCATATGAGGTTGCAAAAGCTAAATTGTACTTCAATGCTTCCAATATTTCATAATGATCAGCTATGCATTTCATACACAACATTACCTTAGCATGTCTCCAAGCTATTCTTATTCATAGATGAAATGAGGTCATCTTGTCTCTTGCTCAGGAATGATCCGAAAAATATTTTTCAAACCGTAAATAGGGAATTCTCCAACAATAACCCCATGTTCTTCTTGATTCGGTTGATTTGAACATGGGAGAAATCTTATCGTGGTGGTCTTCTCTTGCAGAAGTAACATGAAGATGTAGCTTAGTTCAAGGGCTAGTTCAAGGTTTTCGTCATTAGTCATATCTTCTCAAGATTCATACCATAGGATATGTATCGATATACATCAAGATTCAGAACCAGACACACCAAATCAGATCATCTTCATGGTTCAAATTGATGACTGCCTTTTGAATCAAGATAAGTTTTGAATCAAGTGTAGCTTCCTGCGATTCGACCATAACCTAAGAAGTTTCCCCTCCATTAGGTACTTGCTGCTTGTTAAGTGCAAGAAACAAGAACAAAGAGAGATTCCTTAGGAGCACTCGGTTCTCTCTCATCCAAGAAAGTTCAATGAAACCCTAGGTGTGTGGTCCTTGTGCCATGGCCACCACCACCACATGCAACCCACCACCCAGTGCTCCACTTCACAAGGTAATATATATATATTGTATGAGCTTTACAGTCCACCACCACACGTCCGGTGACAAGGAGGTGGCACCGGAGAAATAAACAAAGCAAGGCCAAAGCGAAGCCACAAGGAGAAGACAGAACCAGAAGCCTATATATTCCAAGCACAATAATTGTACCTTTTTGACGCCCCACTCGTTTGCTCCTCCTACCTCTCTTCAAGCCATCCCCCCCACACGCAACCCCATTGACCACAACGCACAGCACATAATAAAGAACAGGAAGAAGAAAACAGCACTACAAGGAGACGTACGTTTTAGGATGCAGTGCAACATTTATGTGTGTGTGTGTGTGTGTGTGTGTAAGAAATAGAAAGAGAGATGGTAACAAGATGAATCGTGTACCTGGAAATTAAAAGGAGGAAACCTGCCGCACTTTGGCCGCAAGAGAAAGCACGTCGCGCGCACACAACTCTCTCTCTTCTTTGTTCGCACGCTGCAAGTAGGCCTTGGCATCTGCGCTTTACCCCTTTGATCCCTCTCATAGCAAATGCAAGTGTTTGCCTTCTCCCTACGGCAGGAAAAGCCATACGTTGTCCCTCCGTAGACGCATGTTGATACGTTTTGTTGCCTCGGCATGTCTTCTTCTTCCTCCTCCATGTACTCTATTTCAAAGGCCCTTCAGAGCCCTTGCTTAGTACATTGATGATGTTGATGGAGCCTGGGACTTTGGTACCTATCAAAAATTTTGATGCATTAGATCTTAATTTACATCATCCATCAAAATTTCAGATGCATAACAATATTATTTTTACACTATAACAAGAGTGATCTTATGCTCTACACAATGGACTGCATAATAATAATATGTCAACTTTTATTTGCAGTTATCCTAATCACAATTATATATTGCCTCAATAGCACCTATTGTGATGGTGTATTAATATGGTTAAGAACTAGAGGAACATACATCTAAAACTTGCACACAAGAAATATATTTTCTTGTAGTGAGAATTAAATGATTAAATTTTATCCCATATTATATCCATCCATCTTGATTATATATAAAATCGCCAATCAATATTATTCTGACCTATTGAATGTAACTGAGATCGATCATAAGAAAATGATTCTAACCAACAGATCATAGTGTTCCAATTATTTTGGTTCAATTATACAATTTTTTTCATTGGAAATAATCAATTTTATTATGTTTAATAAAAATTTTCACGATACAATTTTAGTCACTCTTTTCTCATGCTTATTTTTGTTGGAACTATAACCATCATCTTATTTCATTTTGATACATAACTATCTAATATTCCAATGCATAAAACGTTAAATTAACACTTATGTTTTAATGTTTATCATGATTGCATATGTTTAATACTGTTAAATTAGATTCTAATTGAATCAATTCGAATCCAACTAAAATCCTTTTTCGAGTTTATCTCACATTGGTATAGTGTCAGATAAACCAAGACTTTGTAAGACTACATAGTAAGTGGGTGTGCTTGATAGATAATGTTGTTTTTGTTGGGTCCAGCCCATATGTGGGCTTGGACAAATTGGGTCTATTGAGCCCAAATCACTAATTAAGGTGAAGTAAGGCAAATTAGGGTATGCAGGGAAAAGAAAAACATAGAGCAGCGTGCAGCGTGCAGTGTACGTGCACAGTGAACAGCGATGGCGTGCAGAGAGAAAAGAGGAGAGAGAAAGTAAGATTTCTGAGTTTTTCTGCTTGACGATCGGTGGCCAAACGTTGTCAGTTTCGGCCCAAATTTTATCCTAACGGTGTTGATCTGCAGTTTACCCTCTCTAAGGTACTTTCCTGTGATATCCACTCTGTGAGACCTAGAATTCTCTTTGGAGGAGATCCACCTATGTGATGAAGATATGGTATTCTTGAGCCAAGATCTATGTTCTTGATGTTATTCTGATCCTCTAGTTATTCTAGAGAAGACCTACTGTAAACCTGTTATCATCATTATTGATAGTGGAAGTTTGAGGTGGACTACGGTCCCGTGGTTTTTCCCACATTGAGTTTTCCACGTTAAAAAAGATTTGGTCTCACTGTGTGATTGATTTATTGCTCTATTGTTTATGCTGTGCTGATTGATATTAGCATTTGAATATCAAGTTGGTATTTTGATGAGGAACCTATTTTGATACACAAAGAGGGAAAGAATTATTCCGCATTAACAGGTTTCTTCCCAACAAGTGGTATCAGAGCATCAGGTTGTTTGGTGCTAGTTTTCTTGTGTGATTGAAATGGAGCAGTCAGATGGTATGATTAAATTGAACTCATCAAATTATTCCACTTGGAGGCGTCTGATGGAAGATTTACTCTATTGCAAAGATTTGTATAAGCCTATCAAGGTTAAAGATAAACCTTCTATTATGGACGATGAAGAATGGGAAGTTCAACATAGAAAAGCTATTGCCTATATTAGAAGATGGATGGATATAAACTTGCATGAGCATATTTCAGATGAAACCAAAGCTGATGTTGTTTGGCAAAGGTTAGAAAATCTTTTTGCGAAAAAGACAGTGGGAAATAGAATTTCTCTCCTCAGAAGGCTTGTAAATTTGAAGTATAAAGATGGTGGTAACATTATTGAGCACATAAGCCTATTTCAGAGTCTTGCAAACAAGTTGGTTGCTATGAAAATGAATATAGATGATGAGATGCAAGGATTATTACTTCTCAGCTCTTTACCAGAAAGTTGGGAAACGTATGTGGTGACTATTTGTAACTCCACGCCAGAGGGGACTCTAACCATAGATATGGTTAAAGACAGTTTGCTAAATGAAGATGCAAGAAGGAAAGAACAGGGTGAATCTTCTTCTGGTGCATTTGTTACTGAAAAACAAGAAAGACGTGGAAGAAGTCATAACAGAAATCCATATGGTTATAGAGGAAGATCCAAGTCTAGAAGAGATATCAAATGTTTTCACTGTAACAGACTAGGTCACATGAAGAAAGAGTGTAGGTTTTGGAAGCGAGAACAAAATGAAATGAAGAAAAATGAAAAAGAGACCAATATAGTTGCTGCTGAAGGTAATATCACTATTGTCTGTGATGAAGGTTGTGTTAGCCTTGTAGCTCAGGACAGTAATTGGGTAATTGACTCTGGTGCTTCATTTCATGTTACTTCTCATGGTGATTTCTTTAGATCTTACACTGCTGGTGATTTTGGTAATGTCAGAATGGGAAACAATGGTACATCTAAGATTGTGGGTATTGGAGATATTTGCTTGGAGACCAGTATTGGGAGCAAATTGATACTCAAAGATGTAAGGCATGTTCCAGATATTCGTCTTAACTTGATATCTACAGGTAGACTTGATGATGAGGGCTTTGCACATTATTTTAGTGAAAGTAAATGGAAACTCACTAAAGGTTCTCTAATTGTGGCAAAAGGAAAGAAGATTAACTCTTTTTATGTCATGGAAGCTAAGCTACACAAAGGAGAGATTAATGCAATTCGAAAAGGTGAAAGTATAGATCTTTGGCATAAGAGGCTTGGACATATCAGCGAGAAGGGACTTCAAACTCTTGCTAGAAAGCAGTTCTTACCAGAGTTGCAAGGTACATCTCTTAAATCTTGTGATCATTGCTTAGTTGGAAAAACACATAGAGTTGTATTTCAGACATATCCATCATCTAGAAGATCTGATGTTATTGATTTAGTTCATACTGATGTTTGTACTATGCAAACTAGAACTATTGGAGGTGCTCTTTATTTTGTTACTTTTATTGATGACCATTCTAGAAAAGTGTGGGCTTTTGCTTTGAAATCTAAAGACCAGGTACTCGATGCTTTCAAGGAGTTTCATGTCAATGTTGAAAGAGAAACTGGCAGAAAGCTAAAGTGTGTTCGATCAGATAATGGTGGCGAGTACGCGGGTCCTTTTGAGAATTATTGCAGGTTCCATGGTATCAGGCTTGAGAAAACAGTTCCTAAAACTCCTCAGCAGAACGGTGTGGCAGAAAGGATGAACAGAACCATTGAAGAAAGGATTAGGTGTATGCTTTCCCACGCCAAGTTACCAAAGTCATTTTGGGGGGAAGCTATGAGAACTACAGTTGACCTGATAAATCTTTCTCCATCAGTTCCTCTGTAAGGTGATGTTCCAGAGAGAGTATGGAGAGGAAAAGATATATCTTATAATCATTTGAGAGTCTTTGGGTGTAAAGCATTTGTTCATATTCCCAGAGATGAGAGGTCCAAGCTTGATAATAAGGCAAAAGCATGTATCTTCTTGGGATATGGTCATGAAGAGTTTGGGTACAGATTATGGGATCCAGTGAACAAGAAGATTATTAGAAGCAGAGATGTTGTGTTTCTTGAAGACCAATTGTTTGATGATGGTGATAATGTTGAGAAGCCAGAAACCTCTGTTTATATTCCTTGGAGTTTGGGTCCAGTTCCTTCACCTGTAGTTCATGATGATCATGGGGGAGATGAACAAGAAGATTGTGGTGAGAATACTAGTGATGATACACCTACAGTTGATGATGCTGAACCAACTGAACAGGCACCTCCACCACCAGTTGAGATTCCATTGAGAAGATCCACGACAACCCTCTACCAGATATCCTCCACATGAGTATGTTATGCTTACTGACGGGGGAGAGCCAGAAACTTACCAAGAAGCTATTCTACATGAGAATAAGAGTGAGTGGGTTAAAGCCATGCAAGAAGAGATGAGATCCTTACTTGAGAACCACACCTATGACTTGGTAAAGCTCCCGAAAGAGAAGAAAGCTCTCAAGAATAAGTGGGTTTATAAATTGAAGACTGAAAACAATAGCTCACAACAAAGATACAAGGCACGACTAGTTGTGAAAGGATTCAGTCAGAAGAAAGGTATTGACTTTGAAGAAATATTTTCTCCGGTTGTGAAAATGTCCTCTATCCGAGTTGTTCTTGGTTTGGCTGCCCGCTTGAATTTAGAAGTTGAGCAACTTGATGTAAAAACAACATTTCTTCATGGTGACTTAGAAGAAGAAATTTACATGGAGCAACCAGAAGGTTTCAAAGTCAAGGGAAAAGAAAATCTGGTATGTAAGCTTAGGAAAAGCTTATATGGACTCAAACAAGCACCTAGACAATGGTACAAGAAGTTTGATTCCTTTATGATGAGCCAAGGGTATGATAGAACCACATCTGATCATTGTGTGTTTATGAAGAAATTTTCAGATGATGATTTTATTATTTTACTGCTATATGTTGATGATATGTTGATTGTTGGCCATGATGTTGGAAAAATTGAAAAGCTTAAAAGAGAGCTAAGTAAGTCTTTTGCCATGAAAGACTTAGGATCGGTGAGACAAATACTTGGCATGAAGATTCTTCGTGATAGGAAGAAAAGGAAGATTTGGCTATCTCAGGAGACTTACATTGAAAAGGTTCTTGAAAGATTCAACATGAGTAAAGCCAAAGCAGTTTGTTCCCCACTTGCAGGTCATTTCAAGCTGAGTTCGAAACAATGTCCTACAAGTGAGAAAGAAAAAGAAGAAATATCCAGAGTTCCTTACTCATCTGCAGTAGGCAGTTTGATGTATGCTATGGTTTGTACTAGGCCAGATATAGCTCATGCAGTTAGAGTTATTAGCCGATTTCTCTTTAATCCTGGAAAGGAACATTGGGCAGTAGTGAAATGGATATTAAGATATCTAAGAGGTACTTCCAGGTTGTGTTTATGTTTTGGCAGTGATGAACCTGTGTTAGAAGGGTACACAGATGCAAACATGGCAGGTGATACTGATTCCAGGAAGTCCACTTCGGGATTCTTGATGACATTTGCAGGAGGAGCAGTCTCTTGGCAGTCTAAGTTACAGAAGTGTGTTGCTCTATCAACCACAGAAGCAGAATACATAGCAGTTACTGAAGCCTGTAAGGAAACTTTATGGATGAAAAAGTTTCTACAGGAATTGGGCTTGAAACAGGAAGTATATACTGTTTACTATGACAGTCAGAGCGCCATTCACCTCTCCAAGAATTCAACATACCATTCTAGATCCAAGCATATTGATGTGAGATATCACTAGATTCGTGATGTGCTTGAGATGAAAGAATTACAGTTGGAAAAAGTGCATACCAATAAGAATGGTTCAGATATGTTGACAAAGTCTTTGCCTAAGGAGAAGCTTGAAGCATGTAGGCGAAGAGCGGGCTTGGTACAGCCCACCATATGAGCTGGAGGGGGAGAATTGTTGGGTCCAGCCCATATGTGGGCTTGGACAAATAGGGTCTATTGAGCCCAAATCATTAATTAAGGTGAAGTAAGGCAAATTAGGGTATGCAGGGAAAAGAAAAACATAGAGCAGCGTGCAGCGTGCAGTGTACGTGCACAGTGAACAGCGACGGCGTGCAGAGAGAAAGAGAAATAGAGAGAGAAAGTAAGGTTTCTGAGTTTTTCTGCACGATCGGTGGCCAAACGTTGTCAGTTTCGGCCCAAATTTTATGTGGAGAATCCTTGCAGCAAACTCTACAATCCTAACGGTGTTGATCTGCAGTTTACCCTCTCTAAGGTACTTTCCTGTGATATCCATTCTGTGAGACCTAGAATTCTCTTTGGAGGAGATCCACCTATGTGATGAAGATATAGTATTCTTGAGCCAAGATCTATGTTCTTGATGTTATTCTGATCCTCTAGTTATTCTAGAGAAGACCTACTGTAAACCTGTTATCATCATTATTGATAGTGGAAGTTTGAGGTGGATTACGGTCCCGTGGTTTTTCCCACATTGGGTTTTCCACGTTAAAAAAGATTTGGTCTCATTGTGTGATTGATTTATTGCTCTATTGTTTATGCTGTGCTGATTGATATTAGCATTTGAATATCAAGTTGGTATTTTGATGAGGAACCTATTTTGATACTAAACAGGGAAAGAATTATTCCGCATTAACAGGTTTCTTCCCAACAGTTTTGATGGTTCAATTAATTTTTTATTCGAAGGATTCGATATGTAAATATAATCATATTACCATGAATTTGAGAGGGAAAGTATACATGGAGGACATTTTTATAATGTGATATAAGATGGGTAAATTTGAGGTCATAGTTAAATATCAATGCTTTATCCGATCATAAGCTCAATCATGCAATATGAGATCATAGTTAAATAGTTATATGCTTTTCTCGATCATAAGTGCAATCGTGCAATACAAAATCTGAAAGACGAAGGGTAATAATTGGTCGAATCAACTTCCTATTTCATGTGGTTGACTTTATGAGGTCAAGGGATTAAGGTGAAAGATGATGTAACAAAGAAGTAATATATATATCAACCTAGCATTCCTCGAACGAGAATAAGGTATCGATAGCCAGCCTTCCATATATCATAATTCTCATATCGGATACTAAAATTTTAATCATCCGTTCAACAAGAAAACAAAAAGCTAAAAGAATATAACCAAAGAAGTAATACCTCAAAAAATGCAGTACACCATAGACCAAAAGAGAAAAAAAGGATCCTTCAAATGTATCGAGAGTCATTACGAGCACATTCTTTAGTTCCATGTTGAGCACCGGTATATCATCGTTAATCTCACTATGATTAATCTCACATCAGAAATAGATAATATTAAAATTAACTTATAAAGATATGATGAGTATATTATTATTATTAATTTTAATTTAAGTTTTTGACTAATGATTTACGTCAAACAAAATTAATAGGTTAATTAAACTATTAGGCTGGGTCATAACATCTTAATCTCAAAATATATTTTTTTATTTTCCTTTATATTACCTGTATTATGTTTTATATACATTGACAACATATTTTTTTGATATATATGATCAAATGAAATAAAGAAAATACTCGTTTTAAATAATGTCATCCTCATATTGAAAATAAATGTAACTTTGTTAAAGCTTATAAATATATTAGGTTCCTTCTAAAAAAAAAAAATTTTATGATTATTGAGCATACAAATAAAATATATATTGTAGCACTGATCATCTCTATTCTGCTTGCTATTTGGTTAATGCTTGCATAATGTCCCTTTCCTGTATTCAATCACACGATCAAGATCAAAATTAACTGTGAGGTTTTCTTTTAATTATTGTCATGGTAATATAATACTCTTCTTTATACATTCTAATGTGATTTTTATGTCTATTTCCTATTTTGATTTTTTTTCATTGTTATTTGACACTTTTTTATGTGGTTATACAAAAAATCGGTTAACTATAAATTTTACCATATAAAAAATATTTTTGATAATTGTTATCATTACACTGATTTTGAACTATAAGATCGAATCATCGATTAAAAACCAGTTCAATTGATTCACTTGTTGTGAATTAATTCAATACTACTTTACATTATGAATTAATTCCTACTTAAAATCGTAATTTTTTTATCAAATGATGAGTGATGAGGATAGGGATTTTGTTGTAATGGTCCAAGTTTTTTATTATTTATTTAACAGCCTCTAACTTAAAACTTTTTTTTTTTTGCAATAAATCGACATTAAGTCTTCAAAAACAACTCGATTTTTCTTCTCATTTGCGTCAATATATATATATATATATATATATATATATATATATATATATATATATATATATATATATATATATTAGAGAGAGACAGAGAGAGAGAGAGAGAGAATCCATGGGTTACAGGAGGTGTTGGTGCGGTTCCTTCTCGCGGCATTCCTCTCAGCCTCTTTTCCTCTGTATAGCTGACGCAAGTGGATGTGTTGTTGGACATGTCGATCACTGTCACCAGACAAGTAGTGTTCTCTCCTTCTTCTTCCGTTTTCGTGTTTTATATTGCGTCAAAGAGTTGAGTCTGGTTCACGTCACAGAGGAGTCGTCGCCTTGTGCCCACACCCTCTGCTATAAGGCCTACCCTTCCCTCACCTCAGCTCACCCACCCACACCCCCCCCTTCTGCCTCCTCTTCTTGGTGGTGACTCTCCGGACTCACAGCTGCAGAGATCATGGAACATGGGCTGTTTTAGCTGGGGAGTGATCTTGAGCTTGGGGAAAAGGGACGCCCTCCCTGTTGTTCGTATTGTCTTCTTTCTCGGTTCGCACACATGGAGAGCAAGCCAAGCTTCTCGAGGCATGGAGTGCTGAGGCTCCCCCCTGGGTTCAGGTTCCACCCCACTGATGAAGAGCTTGTGGTTCAGTACCTCAGGAGGAAAGTCTTCTGCTGCCCCTTGCCCGCCTCCATCATCCCCGAGATCAACCTCGCAAAACTCGATCCATGGGATTTACCCGGTGAGTCCTCTGAGATCAGTGTAGTTCTCGTTGTTCGTCCTGTTCGTTGTAATGCCTCAGTGGGAATGATTGGTGTGTTCTTGTTGGAATGCTCAGGTGGGTGCGAGGAGGAGAGATACTGCTTCAATCTGAGGGAGGCAAAGTACCGGAACGGGAGCTGGTCGAACCGGGCGGCCAGGTCCGGGTACTGGAAGGCCACGAGGAAGGACAAGCAGATCACATCTCCAAGGTGCAGCCAGGTTGTGGGAATGAAGAAGGTTTTGGTCTTCTATAGAGGGAAGCCTCCCACCGGGACCAAGACTGATTGGGTCATGCATGAGTACCGGCTTGCCGGCACCGAGTCTACAGCCCAGAGACATAACTCAACTCATGTGAGCTCCCAATTTTTTTTTGATCTCCCTGAGTCCAAGATTTATATGGATGTTCTTGTG
The DNA here is from genome assembly GCF_036884655.1 of Musa acuminata AAA Group. Classification (NCBI taxonomy): domain Eukaryota; kingdom Viridiplantae; phylum Streptophyta; class Magnoliopsida; order Zingiberales; family Musaceae; genus Musa; species Musa acuminata. Next base: position 35,071,018 of record NC_088332.1, on the reverse strand, counting down.
AAGCTCATTCCTAGGCCTTCGGTTTTTGCCAATTCATATGCAGTTGAAACTATCATGCCATACTTAGTTCCTATCATCTGCTACTCCACCACATACTGAAGTGCTTGTTTCTTGCCAACGGAAACCAAGGCCTAAATGCTTCATTGTAGATTTGATTACAGCTATACTAACTAGCATAACCAGAAAACTGTTGTTATGGAGCTTTCTTCTGCTAACTGCTGATCCTTTTGCGCTTTTTGGTTCCACCATGCCACAAAACTCATCATCAACTCATTCAGGGGTTTGCCCCGTACGATGCTAGATTCCAGCTGCATAATCTTTGCTAAATTCTACAACTTTTCTGACTCCATGTAGAGCGGAGATTGGGTACTCTGTCGCATTTTCAAGAAGAAAAGAGCTACCAAGATGGATGTTGAGACTGAAGAAGGGGACGAATTGCCAGTTACAAATAGTGGCATTGACTTCATGGGACAGAGAGATAGAGATCAAAATCATTCTTCGTCCTTGTCCGAATCAAGCTGCATCACCGAGCTCTCTGATGGATCCAGCAATGGGGAGGAAACCAGTTCTCGCAGTTCAATTCCACAAGGAAGTGAGTCCTAGAAATTCTCTGCGTCAGTGTTCCAAATTTAGAGCCTCCTTTTTTTCTTGGAAGCCAAAATCCAAATAAACTTTGAGCTATTGACTCTAGGAATTCTAGTCTCCCTCTCCTGTAAGTGGTTCCTTTACCAACCTAATTGCAAGAGAGCTCTGTGGAGCAGAAGGAACCAATGTTGTCACCTAATGAAACATATGTTTCATCAAGTCCAATGCTGCCTCAGTTGATCAACTTTTCTTTCCCAATCAAAGCTATGTGAACAATGAAGCGGTGGAATGCTTTTTTTCTTTTTCTAAACTTTTGATAGAGTGGCTAGTGTTATCAAAAGACCGATCGCTGTATACATGCACAAAAGATGCTGCAAAAAGATAGGAAGAAAAGCTGAGCAAGAAAGAGGAGGCAAGAATCCATCTGGTTTGTTAAAAGAGGTGCCTTCAGCCTCTGGCACCAGCTGGAGGAACAAGGGGCATGAGCTAAGAGGCTGGTCAAAGGCATCTGGGCCCCTTCATGGCCAAGAATATTTTGCTCAAGATTTTGCTTTGACATCAGAATTAGACCCGTGATTAATGTGTGGTTGCTGCTCAGCTGCACTCCAGACTTGGTCAAATGGAGCAAACCAAACCATGTTTGTCACATGAAGCCATACCTGTCTTTCTGAAAAGTGGTCAATTATGAAACAATCAAGAACTTCATGATAGTGGTTATTCACCTGTGTAATTAAATATAGAAGAAAGGCTTGAGTTTGGAAACAGAGGATTCATCACATCTCTTGCTGGTTAACAGAATCAGCACACACCCATCGAGTGCCTCAAGGATGGACTTCAGTTCCGGAATAGCAGCTATGTGCATGTAATTTAATCCTGCAGCCATTCTTCTTCATTTGCGCATTATCTTTGATCCAAAACAGGGAAAGCCTTTGCACTCAGTTGTGTTGTTTTGTTATATTACTCTCTTACTAAACCATTAGCAATAGTCTTTTCTGTTCCAGTGATTTGTACTAATTAAAAATCTTGGAATAGTTTGGATCAGGGCATTGGATGATTTGCCAGCACACAGAATGGACAATCATTTGGATGGCACCTGACAGATGACCTATTGGTTTGAATTATCATCAATTGAAATGATGACTTTGATAACACCAAGTCCACAAATGGCTCCTGTTTACAGTAATACATGCTGTGGGACTTGCATTACACTCTTTTCAAGTTCTTCAACTGATGGTGAAATTTTTGGTGTTTGCTTTTTTTTTATGAGTCATAGATCCCCAAAACTATCAGAATTAAGTTATTGACTCCCTGACTGCCATGTAACAAATTGTTACATGGCTTTACAAGGAACAGAGAAACATTTTATTACTGTATTGTGGAACTTTGTATCATAACAAGCCGTCCAATTATTATAGAACTGTGGCATTCTTTTTTCTCACTTTCAGAATTATCTGGTCCGGACAAACTCTAGAATGTATGGATGACAGCTTTTCTAGCAAAATGGCTGTTGGAAGATGGTACTCTGCACGATAGTGAACTGTTCAGGGTTCAGCACTTGCATTCTGAAGCAAACTGTGTTGGCAGCTTCATTGTGAAAGCTAATAGATCTTGCAACTGAAGCAGACTGTGTTGGCAGCTTTATTGTGAAAGCTAATTGGATCTTGCAAGTGTAGCAGACTGTGTTGGCAGCTTCATTGTGAAAGTAAGTGGATCTTGCAACCAGAGAAAACTTCGTCACCGGTTGTACAAATTTAGAAGCAGACCATACAAATTCTGCCACAAAATGTCTGTCAAAAATGGTAACACAGTAAAACCTGCAACTGTTCCATGAAAGGTATCAATGAATATTTGGTATGTGTGAGGGCACTGAGGAATAAATAACATAGTTCCAAGCTTGCAGAAGGTGGAGGCACATGGGAGACTGATGCTAAAGTTATTGCAGAAAGCACAAAACATTTGCCAATAGCATCTCTTGGTACAACCAAAGTTAGCAAATGATCAATATGGAGCTGAGACCACTAATCGATTGCAAATTGATCTTTCTATAAATAAATGATGGGACTTTAGATGTCTAAAGTAGAAAACTACTTTTCTTGGTGGAGTGCAATGGCCTTCTCTTGGCAAAATGATGGAAGTTTCATTGGCACTATAGATCTGACTTCATGAAGAGAGATGTGTGTTAAGAACATGGTAAAAGCTGATCTGCAACATCAGTGACATGATATCCTAACTTGATTGTTATTGTGGCTGTTTTGTAACTGTTGGTATTTTTTATTGAGAATAAACACAAAATTTCTTTTATTATCTCTAGAAATAAAACAAATATCATATCAGTATTTTGAAGTCATATGATGGAGATATGACATATGTATGTTACATAAAGATGGCACAGATAAGAGCACGGAGGCAAACAAAACATAAACTGCTCAACAAAAAAGCTTGACAAGGGCATGTAGGGATCTCGAACCTGCCTTGACTCACATAATTAATAATTTGCATGCTTGCCATAAGTTCCTTGTAAGTGTGGCTTTGTGATCAACATCATCTTTCCTATTTCTGTTTCCTCTTGTCCCCTGGAGTCCTCTGAACAAAGAAAATTTGAAGTTTTCTTCCCCATCCATGTTTAAGAAGATTTTAGTGAAAGAACATGCTCTCAACCAAATGACTTCATATATCTTTTCCTCTTCTCTTGTTTTGTTTTGTCAAATCTGATAGCAACACGATCGCATGCAAACAAAGAAGTGTAAATGCATCAAATAATTTAAAGTAGTGTTGTTGAATTCCTCTTTTGAATCCACTGATTTAGGATCTTGAAACCACTCTACTCACCTTTGTTGGAGAGGAGGTAGATGCTGCCTGGCCTACCTACTAGTTATAGGTGTTCTGTAAAGTAAACAAATCATGTGAGTGATGATATGTGTGACTTGATACATATTTTTATGTTTATTATATTATTTAATATTTTTTTATTATTTTATATTATTTGTTACATGAATATATATTATAATATCTAATGTTCAAGTTAGTGTGATGTCACAAGAACGTTCAATTTGTACTCGTAACTTGAACGAGTATATATATATATATATATATATATATATATATATATATATATATATATATATATATATACTCTATAAGACAATTACGTGTGTGATGGCACGTGTGATATAATACATATTTTTTTTCTTATTATTTATTTGATATTTTAATCATTTTATCTTGTATGATTGCATATATTGTTACGTCCATGGATCTATACAATGAGAATATGATCATCATGAGATCACAATAATGAGATCGATTTATCTTTAAATATATACTGTAAATAATCTTGATCATAGGTTACTCGAAAGGAACATTGATATAATTGGATAAACTGTTGTACTGTATACTCGTCTATATGATAAAAGCGGCTAGTCTCATAGTTGCTTATGTAGGGATACTAGAGATATAATACAGGTGCTTATTAGAGAATGAGTTTACTGATTGATCCGCTCACGGAATGATGGATGATTGATAATATCTCATTATCAGACAACGATTCTGTCGTCCCAATGGTGTATTTGATATTTAGACATGAGACATCAAGGATGTCATGTATAAGTACTTCACTCTTTGATACCTAACTTATAGACTTGAAAGTTCCAGATATAATATAATGATTATCGAGAGTGGTAGCCAACTTTATAAAGACTATTGAGTATCGATGAATGATCATCATCTCTATCGGTGTCACGAGAGGAATATTTCATATATAAAAGTAAAAACGAGAAGAAATAAAAGAAGAAGAGGAGAAGGCGTAGGGTGATAGTGTGCGCTACTCGGCAAAGCTCGGCATGCAGCATGGATATGTAGCACAAGACACGAGAACTGTAAGAACTGTTTTCCAAAACAATTTATTATATATATATAATATTTCTGTTATATAAAATCAATTGGCCTATTTGTTCAGTTGGTTAGAGCGTCGTGCTAATAACGCGAAGGTCGCAGGTTCGAAACCTGCATGGGCCAAATATATGATTTTGATATTATAAATATTAAAATTTATATTATAATTAAATTATAAATAATTTATTGCTTTCTCCCCACCGTCACTTGTTGGATGGCAAAAACCACATGCCCAAAGCAAACAGCGAAATCCATCTCCCTCTCTGCATCTCATCCAGTCCACCACCAACCCCACGTAGAAGACAAACATCCACCTCCACTACTCACCACCATATTATCTTCTCATTAGTTAAACATTCTTACTGTGTTGGGACACCCTTTGGGACATTTTCGTGTTAATCTCTTTTTATGATATTATCCTACTTTTATTCCTTTGAGCGGCGAAAATCGATGTCATAATTTTGCTATTAATTATAATGATTTCAATGTAAAAGACTATTAGTCATTCACGAGCTGCGCACACTATCACTTGGCGTTGTTCTTCTTTGCTGGTTTCTTTAAGCTTCAACCACCACCTGATTAGGGAATTTTAGCAGAACAAGAAAGACAAGACATCATGTATGTAATCGAGGGTTGAATGATCGGTAGTAATTTGACTATTGAAAGGGCAGCGTGGATTTTGGAAGTTGGAATTGAAGACTAAATTTTCTTCAGTTCTTTATTGCCAAAATAGAAATTGAAGACCAACAAAAAAGCATTGAATCACAACAAAATAATATTAAGAAAGTTAAGCATTCAAACAGAGTTACATGGTTGGACAAAAAAACCAATTGAATTAATACCAACATGTATGTATGTGTAACCAAACCAAAATCTCCTTTCGAGTAGTATAATAGTATATATCCAGAGACCTTTTTCACAGCATGAGAGTTCTTCTAACTTTGGCATTGTATACACCTATCATTTATTCATTGTTTGATCTACCACTATTATTAGATGAGTATATACTACGTCAAGTGATACTCTAATACTTATCAGAAAAAGAAAAATTAATTATAAAAAAATATATTTTTTAATTATTACATAAATTATACCTCTAATACTTATTGTTGTTGGGAAGAAGACTCTTCTTATATCATTAATTAAATTATAATTTGTAATAGAACACATTCTTTGCATATACTTACAAAAGGATGTTTAGATTCTTCACAAAATAGGAAAAACAATTATACCAAAAGATTAATCCTCTGTTGAGTTTATCCAAATCCAATTCCAAAACTCGTCTTACGTCTCCGCTCTGACAAATCTTGAAATATTCAATCTTTCTTTTCTCTCTCTCTCTCTCTCTCTCTCTCTCTCTCTCTTTTGTATGCATCAAACTCTAAAAAAGATATTTACAAAACAAATGATTCTTAATTTTAAGGAGATTTCTTATTTTAAAGTAGAAGCCATTCCAAATATAAATTCATAAGGATGAGGCAAACTTATCTACCAACTTTGATGCAAATGAAGCTATTATTATTGATTAAGAATTTCAGAAATGCATATCAATTCTAACAATTGCAGTAATACTAGTATTACTGGAAATCAGTAAATAATAACTGTGAAAATTTTGGTATATTATGAGGCAAGGTTTAGGTAGTAAGCATGGCAAGTGCAACTTATTACAAGCCCAAACCTTAAATAAAAGGCCCTGATTGTACTCCTTGAATCTTTAAAAATGACATTAAATGAGTTTTCAATTACATTAAGAGGAAAACAAAATCACAGTTTTGTTTCCAAAGTTTCAATTTAATCTTGACGAGTTTCCATTTATCCACTCTACGAAGATCATCCATCCAAATTGATGAAGAAATGGATGGAGCCAATCAGATTTATTTAGTTATAACTTGAGATGATTTATATCCAAGAATATCATAAATAGTCGAACCTTTGCCTACACATGGATTTATAGGAAAAAAAAATAATTGTGCTTCAAAGCTTTCTAAGCCCTACAAAAGTACTAACAATATATATATATATATATATATATATATATATATATATATATATATATATATATATATATGCAATTTTGCACCGTTTTCCCGCCATCTCTCGATTGCCTTTTCCCTGCTCGTCTTCGACCTCACCGAAAAATCCGATCTTTATCGTCCCCTCCGCAATCCTCTCTCCTCCGCCCCTTCTCCCTCTCTTCTGCTCATATCCCATCTCTGACAACCCTAATGCCGAATCCTTCCTCGTCGACTTTACCACCTTCGATCGCCTTCGCTACCACGCGATCCAATCCTCCGTCTGCCTCTCGCCCCCGCGCGCACACACTCTCTCTCTCCTCGATGGGCTGCAGCTATTCCCAGCTCGAAGCCGACGGGGAGACCCGCTCCAGCCTCCGCCGGGTCCAGGACCAGCGGCGGCCGATGGATGGGCGGGTCTTCAAGGGCAGCTTCGTGTCCACCGCCAACCTCGTCCCCTCGGAGTGCTCCGAGGCCGGGGACGACCATAACACGACGCAGCAGGCCCGGAAATCCACCTCTGCTCATGCAGCGTCTGGTGCGCCCAATCGAGCGCCGAAGCAGGTCCAGGAGTACGAGGGGAAGAAGAAGAAGAAGAAGGCAGGATCAGGGCCAGGGTTGAAAGACGAAGGCAAAGGTGGGAAGGCGGATGAAGAAGAAGAGTTTCCGGGATCGCCGAGCTTTAGGTTTTACACCGAGGGGCCATGGGTGAACAACGACTCCGCTGATGCCTCAGGTCACGGGAAAGACCAAGGTATCACCTTCTATATGTTCCTGTCCTTGTTGCTTCTTGTTCTACATTCCGTGAATGCTATGCAGTCCAAGATGGAGAAGAGCTCTGATCAATTCCACTACTTGGCTTGGTCGATCATTTAGATAAATGCCGCAAAAGTACATTTTTTTTAGATGAAGAAAATGGAATTGATGTTCTGCTGATTGTTTGCCTTAGTTTCTGACCTGAAAGGAGATCTTTGTTATGAACCTTTATAAGAAATGCGTTGTTCTTTATTGCAGTTTCGTGTTTGTAGAAAAAAAAATCGAATGACAACTGTTTGCAAAAGAAAAGGAAGTGCTTATCTGTTCTTATCTGTTTTCATATTCATGTAAATTGGATCTTTTAGTATCTATTTTGATGTAAGAGCTTTCTTGCTGTACCTTTTCATCTTCTTGGACATTCTATAATAACTATTGTTCTGTTCTAAAGATCATTTGTCCTTGTCAATGTTTAGGATAAGACCGTCGTTTAATTTAGGACAAGATTAATCTAATAAATTGCACAAGGCTTTCTTTTCATCTGGGTAGCTGCTAAAATGACTGTCATTATTGGAACCTCAATGAGTATTGGGGTGTGTTTTTCATGATTGTAATAATTATAGTTCTATAAAACATTACATGAATATGTTTGTTAGGAATTTATGACATCTACACACTACATTACGATGTATTAGTTACCTACATGTTGTTCTGCTTTAAACAAGCATCACTGCATATTGTGTTGTCACCAATCCATACACACATACCTAGCAATCTTTGGCAAAATCTAGCATTCTGACTTGTGATAATTTTTTGCTTCAAAATATTTGTCAAGTGATCCAAATTCGTGACATTTGCAATGATATCCAAAGTGATACACATCTTTTTCTCTTAGAGATTTGGCTTCTTAAATTTCAAAAAGTAGTTTCGAAGCATACTTTACACTATGCAAGTTGCGATCATATAATATTCTGGATTGCTGCAGGGAAGACTGATGAGAAAAAAAGAAAATGATTTGCACCAAGAGGATGATAGCATCACATCCTCGAGTTTGAGCAAGGTATGCTGCTAATTTGCACCGCAATGTCATCTCAAATCCACAAGTGTTGATTGAATGGAATGAGGAGTTATAAGGAGTGCTTTTGAACTGTCCATAAATTTCACATATGATCTTTGACTTTGTTGTTCAAAAGTGGTCAGCATATCTTATTTACTCCAAATTAGAATCATATGCTCCAAGATGTGTTTATAATGACTATGGTTTAAATTACTACAAGGAAAAGGATTACCAATAGCACAATAGCACTCTTGTTTCCTACATTGGTTTTATGGACTTTTACAGGAACCTGAATGCCAATCAAGAAGGGAAGGAGATTTAAAGCTCTACCAAAGGGATCCAATGTTGTATATAATAGCGTGATGAATCCATGATAGTGAAAGCCCATCTTTTGTAAATCCCTATCCTTTTAGCCTTTTGAGGATATTCTTTTAGCATAACTTGTTTCTTCTTGTACCTCTTGGAAAATGAAGTCCCAGAGAAAAAAAAGAAGAAAAAAAAAAAACCTTTTTCATGTCATTGAACTGGTAGATTGCATAAGCTTGTCTCCTGTACTTGGTGGTGTTGACTATTTCCTCGGTGATCAGAACAAACCAGAACCTGAAATTTGATAAGCGCTCCAACTATAATTTTTCTTAAATTTTGTCAAACATGTGCACTTGTGAGTCATGCCTTTTCTCATTTGGTGTAGGAGACCCGAAAAAAAGGCTTTTTTTTTTTTTTTGCATGCGTTTTATGCCAAAATATTTTAAGCCTTGTCTCATGGCTTTGGTAAGACTCTAATATATTGCTTTGTATTGGAAAATATTTGTGTGAGAGATAAAACTAGAGATGGATTTGAAATTAATATGATGTAACTAAGAAATAAAACAGTGAGGCTTTGTTGTTGGTGATTTCTGTGCGCAGTGAGGCTTTCTTTCCTCCGGTCTCTCTCTCTTGTCGGTGTAGACATATGTCAACCACCGTAGCCCATCATGTTCCTTCTCTCTCTACATGAGAGTATCATTTCGTCATTCACGGTGGAACCCATCTCATAGCGTGTATAATTCAAGTCGTTCGTTGCGTTAAAATCCTGCAAGCTTAGCTTTTGATTGGCGTCTAGGAATCCAAGTCTAAATTAATAATACATAGTCCTATAAACCAATTTAACTATCCTTCCACATGAAACTAAGTTTGGAATGTTATAATAACAAGCATAGTATCTAAACATCTAAGCTAATAATTAACTCCAGATCGTGATATACTTCTTCGTATTCATAAGATATCTGAGATACCATTTGTTTTGACCTAATCTTAACTGATCCATTAACTCAATGAATTTGAACAACTAATCCAACATGTTTTGGATTTTATATTTGTCCAATCTTTATTCATAAAACAAACAGCAACATCATTGTGTAAGCTACCAGTGATCAGAACTGCAATATTCTAATGTGTCTCAGACAGACCTCCTCTGTTATCAAGTCACACACACACACACACGCTTTATATTTGTATATGCCTCCATTACCGATAGATCTTTAGATAAATTTAGCAATATTGCTGAAATGATTTAAAAGAGCACAGTTTAAACAAACAGTTGACATAAATCAAGATCCAATCAGAGTAGGGAGGAAAAGACTACATACAATATATGAATGCATCGATGGAATGTAAAAGAATAGCTAACAGAGAAGACAATCAAACATACAGTTAAGGTAATCATGTCATGATCTGGCAGCCTTTCAGAAGAAAAAGTACATTTTGAATGCACCATCAAGCATACATAGTAAGCATGACTTGGGAATTAACCGAGTCAATCTGAGGAATCATCAAAAAACAAAAGAACCTCTATTCCAAAATTAACTGAAAGACCAACTTGAGCAATATCCAATCACATCACCACACAGGCATGAATAGATGTGCAAAATAGAGAGGTTATTGGCCTCTCAAAGAAGAAACAAACAGAAAGCAGAACCTTTCAATCAAAAACGCCAGACTTCCACATTTACGAACCACCAAAATGGTTGTGAAAATAATTACTAAATTAAAATGCCTGAACAGAATAGTAGTAAGCATATCAAACACTTGGATGTAAACTTTTGAATTACGAAACTTCAATCTATTTTCCTTTCTTTTTTTTTTTTGTCTCTCTTCTGTTTTCTTTCAGCATCTCTACTTTTTTCCCACCATCATCGAATGTAATCAATCTTTTTTTTTTCATCTTTTTTATCCATACCAGCTGTTTTTCAATCAATTCCATTATGATTCTTTTTTCTTTATGTCAACCATTTTTTCCTCCATTGTTTTCTTCTATCAAACAAAGATCATGGCAAACCTTTTCTTATGTTCTCTGTTTCTTTTTTTTTGCCCCTTGTAACTCCATTAAGAGAATATAAATGTCCAGTTGTAGAATAATTGACCAAAACTGCAAATCATCAATGCTGCTTGGATGGCATTCAAATCCTTTCCTTCTCTTTCATGTTCAAGTGCAATCACAATCAAGTGGAGCAAAACCGAAGATTATGCGCTATAAAAAAGTCGCTAGTGAAGCCAACAAGAAGACATTCAGTCAAAAAGAAACCATGGTGCATGAAAAGAAAATAAGGTAATTGATGATATCAAAGATAAACTTATTACTAGTAAAGATAAACTGCACGTCAGCTCTCTAGCCATCCTGATACAGCTACAATGTTCTATGGTAAGTGTAATCAAGAACAAAGTAACATTTGTATTAATATTAATCACATTTGCTGCTACTCAAAAGTAATCAAAAGAAAATCAGATTTGCAAAAGATACAGAGGAAAGCAATACAGGTGCCACCAGCTCAAATTTGCCTTAATTTGGCTTTTCCTCATAAAGGAATTCCATAGTTAAACCTGCTCCCACAACTAACAAAATGTGCTCCTTTGATCCAAATATTCTTCTCTATTGTCGATGAAAAAACATAAGTTTGGTGCCAGACATGCAGGGTGCATGGGGCAATTTTGTATGCGGAAGCCTCAATGAAAACAAAAGATAATACAGAGGACGACCTGTGCACAATGGAAAAAGTAGCTACTGAGTAATGAATTATTTGGTGATAGAAAACACGTAAAAAATGTTGTACAGCTACAAACAGCAGTGATAAACCAAACTAGTGAAAATCAAAATAATGATTCCAAGTTCCAACAACCCAAAGATACACATTTATACTTTTTGTGCTGTTCCAAATCTTCTGCCAAATGACTACAACCAAAGGTGCATGATGTACAACAACCAAAAGATGAAATTGCTAAATGAATACCCAATATGATTATTTGGACCTGTCAAGGTAGTAAACTGAAATCCGAAATAGGTTCTGTTATATTTCAGAGCCTTATTCCCTTTCAAGGAAAAAGTTTAACAATGAGCAAAATAGATTTGTAGAAATGTATTTCAAGCATGGAGCTTTGAGAGGCACATCCCAGCAATAGATAAAAAAAAAATTGCCACAAATGTAGTTTCTTGAGATACAAGTGACCGATGTGATGCTCCTCATTTAGCTTTTCATTCTTTCTGCATATAACATGTCTTTTATTGGAGAATGAATGACACAAGGGAAAAACTAGGATTGGATTAGGTCTACCAATTGACCAAATGTTGAGCCAAAGAAATCTGATAAAAACTTGGATGGACTACATTTTTTTGGATCAAATTTTTAACCTGGCAGCCCAAATTTCAATCCCATCCAGTTACCCAGCAGTTAACTGCATTTGATATGGATTGGCCCCAATCTGATCTAGTAATAATCAGAATCAGGACTAACCATTAGCTACATTACTTTGCATATATACTAAAACCATTGGGTATCGGTGATAGCTTCATAATAACAACAGGAGCCTAGACCTTCGAATTCCAGTCTCATGGGCAGTGGCATGTCTCATCTTTGCTGTCTCCCAAACCTTTCCCTCACATCTCCCTTCCCCTGCCCTTATCATTTCACAGGCAGAATGAAAGGGGCGGTGCAGGAGTCTTATCCCTCTTTCACACTCTCTACTAAAATAAGAAATCGCAGTTCTCGCACAGGTGTAGCAGGAGAAAATTACAGCGAGTCTTCCTCTAGCTCCCTCCCTCTTCCTCTTCTCATCTCTTCTCTTTTTAACTTGTTCTTTCTTAGTCTCAAATCTCTTTTGTTAGATTCCTGTGGAAAGAGCTAAGGTCTAGATGAATATCTGTTAGGACTAAATAGAAATCTGATAGTAACAAATTAGTTCCTACCTGAAGCTTATAAAATGATATATTCCTGCTTTATACTTATTTATGATGTCTTGCATCTAGTTATAACTTATTCTAACTGCATATGGGTTGTGTTTAAAAATTCCTTTCTTAACCTCTTTAATCATTTATCATTTATATATACATATTGCTGTAACTTGATCACATTGATCTTGATACTTCAGGGCTTTACTAAAACCATTTGTGCCAATTGAGATTGGAACAGAAACTAGGAATTCACTTATTGGAATCAAACTTACAGATTGAAAGCTACCATAAAAAGCCACATTATCAGCATAAGAATATTTCATTAAAACTATTGGACCAAAATGCAAGTACCGTGCTCAATGATTCTAGACCGAGTCCCATCACATAGAGGTACAAGAATTTCACCACTGGAAGCTGGTGCCTATCAAAGGACGTGCAAGAAATATTATATTACATATAGTTATAAAGACACTAGATCCCTGGGGAATCACTTGTCTTGGTCTCCTAAGTTGCTAGAATTTCATCACCTGGAGCTGGTGCCTTTTGGTGATGGGCTAGTAAAGTTTTGTTAGAGATAGTGAAAAAGGCATTAAATACTCAGAGAATCAGTGTCTCAGTCTTCTTACTGTGCTCAAAGAAAAAGGACAGCAGACATTTACTGTCACAAACAACGAATCAAATATTTGATAAGATTTGGACCTTAGGATTTGATCAAGGGTATCATAATAATGCTTTAACATACTGTACATGCTTGATCTAGTTAATGAAAGCACCAAATTATGTAGTAGCTATTGGCGTACTTTGTATATTTTCCTTATATTACTGCAATCAATATGCTAAACATGACCTTAAGTAATGCAGTGCAAATATCTAATTAGATAGGACCTAAATATCTTAAATAAGAGAATAATCCCTTTTGTGTTGTACTACTCGATAACCATAGGTGAAAATTTAATTAAAAAGCAAATGAGTAATTACTCTATAATCAATAAAATATATTGATTTGTTCAAGTGCCAGAGATATCTTGTTGCTAGGAATTTCTTAACATGTGATGCCTTGATTATTCTATTGGAAAGTAGTGGATCCCATTAGCCCCAACTCATGTAATTCCATATAGGTGGGACAATACCATTAGAAAGAAAAGAAAAACACATCCAAATTTCTAAAAGTAGGTGCTGCATAATCACCTGAGGAGTGAAGCAAATTATGGCTGCTAAACAGCTAAAGCATTTGGGATGATGATTACCAAATGACCACTAAAATCTAAGAGGACCAAGTATTACTTGCATAATATATTACAAATAAACAAATAGTGGTTCTCATTACCACTTAATGAGGCTATAATTGAGAAGAATAAACATTGTTGAATTCAAAATTGACTAAGCTAAATAGAACTGCAAACTTCTTTTAGGCTCCAGTTGGTTGGGTAAGGATAGAATAAGGCCCAAGACATAAGCCTTAACCCCGCCAAACAGATAAAACAATTTGAGGATAAGAGGGAGGACAAACCATCTTATTTCAGGATTAACTATTCCGAGGAGCAAGTGGAGTAAGGCTACTCCAATTTTTTGCTTAAAAGTCATTCGACTTTCACCTTCCTTTTCCCTATTCATTATTTTCCCCATTTACCTCATCTTTTTCTGTTTTGTTTGCCCATTCTATTGAGTATGTCCATCAAGCATGGCCACACAATACATGGACAGAAGCATCATTAGCATGTCTTGTTATTAATGTAGATTTTTAGGTCATAGAACACATCCAAGAGTAATCAAAGTCTGCACCCAAGCATGGCTGTGCATTCAAGGCAACCACCATTTGCTCTTTATGGTAACCCCTCGCTCCAAGTTTCTACCTCAGCTTCTCCTTCACAATTCATCCTGATGCAGGCGCTGATGCTCACATCCAGAGTATGCAGCAAGCATCAGAATGCTCCACAAGGAGGTTGTGGTGCTTGACTAGCACTGTTGTTAATTAGAACCTCAATGATTGTTGTCATTAGAGTTATGCCCAGTAAAGAGTTACTTAAATAGTATTTGTTAGTTAAAATTGTTTTTTAGCATGTACTAACAAATTTGTTTTAAGTTGTATTAACCAAGGTTGCCAAAGCAACTATATTATAATTTATAAATAAATAGAAAATATAGTTACAGATCATTTTATTCTGAACATGTTGATTGCAACTAGATTTTACGATCAACTTATTTGTTAATTATTACTAAGAACATCCAATGCAACTATGAGATTTGCATCTTTAAGATTGATATATCACTTCATGTTAATTTTAATAATGAAATAGTTTATTTACTTATCTATTTATTTATAACGAATTTTGTTAAAGCTATATGAACCAAAGTTAATAACTATAACATAATTTATAAAAGAAGACTAAATATAACTTACAAATCAATTAAATATACAACTATAGACCATTTCCTTCTGAGCATATTGATAGCAACTAGATTTTATAATAAACTTATATGTTAATTACTGACTAAGCAGGGCAAATATGAAATTTGCATACTTATGATTGAAATATCTACTTCTGTTAACAGTTATAATGAAATAGTAAATTTATTATTCTGCTAATGACTACTAAAAATAAGGAAATATAGCCAAACAAAATTGAGCATAATTTGTTGGAATAGTTTATTCAATTGGAATAACTAATCCTATTCCATTATTCTTTGTTGCCAAACCAACCATGGCCTTAATCTGTTGGTTTAGGGCCTTAGGCTAGATAGGAAAACAAAGAGCAAGTTCTACATCTTAAAAAATAATTGCAGATGTTAGCAGACCAACTTAAACTATGGCCTCTTTGCATTTGATTCTCTATATGTATATGTGTGTGTAATTGCAGAGGGACCTCAGCACTCTTAAAGCCACTTTGGTCCAGCATGTTTTATTTAGCTTCAGATTCTACAATACTTCCTCTAGCAAATGTCAAAATCATTTGTTAACTTTAATTTTCATAATTTTGCTCAAGGAATTTTCAAACTCGTTCTCTTTAATTTTTCCACAAAATTTCATATTCCATACCTATGAAGAAAATTTTAGACAACTTAAACAATATATCAGAAGTTGCAAATAGAAACTTTTAACAAAAAAAAAAAAAACAAGAAGCAGATTGAATTACTTTAAAGATTAAAACGTTGCATAAATCAGCATACCTCACTGTGCAAGATCAACACCCATTTTGTCTTTGACAACTGGAACATCAAGCCCAGGGTGATCCTCGCATGACAATGTATTGGGATTAAGATGGGATGTCCTTATGGGAACCATGAGCACACCATTGTCATCACAATGTACATCCTCCAAGCCCCTAGAAGATGAGACGTCCATAACAGCAGTTACCCCAGAAATAGCAACATCTGCTGAACTTTCTTCAACTGGTGACGATATTACAGATGTCATTGGGTCATCTCGGATGTAAGCACTTGAACCACCCAGGAATCCCATAATTTCTTGACTGCCACAAGCTCTGTTAGAGTTACCAGAGTCACTCAGCCACATAAGGTGCAGATTATGCCCTTGCCAACATTTACCACCAACATAAGCTCTCTTTGCATTATCACATGAGATAAAAGTTACACGAGCACAACAATTTTCAGGTGTCTTCACTGTATCATTCTCACTTCTTTCTTCTGGCTCTTCTAGTACTACTGAAGCAAGATCACCAAATACTGAGAAATGATCCTGCAGAGCAGCAACCTACAAACATAAAAAATAGATGTTAAATTCAGAATGGGAAACAGACAAATGGCATTAGAAAGCTTTTCTAACTTTCTGATGCAGTCTAGCAGTGAAATAGGTAAAATGTGATTCAATTGGAAGTTAGATTGAATCAATTGATGATCAGGTTGTGTCATATTGAATTTATCAAAACTAGGGCATGTCGTATTTCATACTTGATTTTAGTTTCTGGTTGGTTAGAAGACCTTAAAATATTGAAATAGGTACTTGGACAAATAGTCACCTGTCATATATTACTTGGTTAATTGTACCCCTCATCGAGAAAGATTAGAAGTCAAGGATTCAATTTGTCATTACCATGCAGATTGGCACTGTCAACCTAGGCATGTCAATTGTCATGGTGAGACATACTGTCCAGATATACAAACCATGCCCATACACCACATGGTATGTGTCATGTGAATCTTGAAAGTACAAGGAATGATGATGCAGTCATAGTGTACATTAATGGTTCATATCAAATCCAAACAATTTCTAAGCTGTCAGAATGATCCAAGTTTTGTACTATCTTTTACTATTCATCACTCCTTTCAACAAGAAAATCTTATGATTTATATTCATAATTCACAATATGGTCCTTGGAACTTATCAAACAGAGACGAGGACACATAATAAAATAGAAATCCAAAATAATTATTTATTGTTAAAATAATACTTCTAATGTAAAATACAATCATGTCGTGTGTGTGTAGCTGTGCAGGGATATACATATCTATATAAAAAAATTGTTTGTTGGTGTGCATAGTGAATATTTAAATGTCTGAGTCTCTGAGAAGAGAATTACATCTGTGAAATCAGCTGGCAGAGGAGGAAGAACTCTAAATGAAGTGGACTGATTATCTGGATTAGTCAGATGACTTGTCTCTTCTGTGTTGGAATTCTGAAAATTTGCTGCATTTGCTATGGTAGTAGGTGAAACAAGAACCTCCTTGGACTTTCTAGTTTGTCCTGTATTCTCAACTTCTTGTCGTCCGCCTGCAGGAGTAATTGGTGCTCTGGGTGTTCCAGCTTTTGCTGCTTCATTGCCAATATCCACTTTAAGCTTTTTAGATGTTTGTCCAGAGGCTACTTCACCCTTCTTAACTGTAATAGCCTGCACAGAGATTTCAAAGGTTTTGTATCCTATATGAAGGAATATAATCCCAATGATTACTATAACAATAGAGAAGTCAACTTGTCTAATTTTAATGGAAATGATTTTATAATAAAAAATAAATCATGTACAAAGAAATATTTAAATGTTTCAGGGTCCCTCTATTATACTTTAGATAAGTAATCCACACCCACCAGCCTCCCTGTAAAAGAAGAAAGCAAAAAGAAATTTTTTTTTTGCCACAAAAAAGAAAAAACAGAATTCTTCCAGAATAAATAAAAGATATTCATGGGCAAACCACCACAACATTCTCACAGTAATACAAGGTCCTACAGCTAAAGTAACATTTAGTAAATATCTGTCACATTTGCCAAGACTACTAATAGATATGTTTATCAGGAGCTAAGAAAATATTACTTGTTTCTCAAATTTGTCTAATTGGCGACGGAATTCATCGCGCTTTTGGGCTAAAATTTCCTGCTTTTTGCGAAGTTCCTCTTTCAAGAGCTCCAATCCCTCTAGTTTCTTTGGCACTGGAGAAGCTATTTTTAGAGAATGAGGAGAGGAAATTTTCAGACCTGGGACTGCCACCAACAGTTCAGAAGCAGGTGTTTTTCTTCCAGTTGGAACTGGAGAGTTCAGATCATCTTTCTCTTTGTCATGTCCAGATGGACAAGATGGAAAAGAAGACCCCCCCTTGGAAGATGATGGAGGCAACTTAGTGCAAACATTATTTTTTCGAACATCATAAACTCTATCACGGTTGGCCCACCATAGTTTTATAAAACGGTTACCCATTACAGCATCAGGTGCTTCAAGGGCAGCTTCAGCCTCTTCCCTTTTAGAAAATTGAACAAAAGCTTTTTCACTATTCAGTGGAATATAGATATCAACAACCTCACCAAACTTCTGGAAGTGTGAAAGAAGAGCCTCCCTTGTGTTGTTCTTTTGAGGAATACCATGTACATAGAGAGTCCGTGAAGCTTTTTGAGACATTCTACCACTGTTACGACCAGAGTCCACATGCAATCTTGAAAGAGGCTGCAACTCTGTTGTTTTGTAACCCATGTCCTCAGCAGGAATACGTTTTTCTGGAATGACAGAAGTATTAACCATAGATTTCTCGTTATCTTCTTTCGTTGCATCCGACAGATGACTTATAGAAGCCGCATTGCTACTAGTCTTTATACCCATCTCTGACCTACTACCACGGCCAATCCGGCCCCAAATAGATGAATTAGTACTCTGTGAACCAATATTTTCCATGAAGACTCTGCTTGCCTGATCACTTTTAAAGCCATTAGATAATGTGAGACTCTGCTGAGAAGAAGAGTCTGCATTCCATAAAGGTTCATCATTGCTCAGTAAAGGAAAGCCTGTGCCAGACGTTTCTGGACACTCGTTGTTCCATAAAGGCTGATCAGGATCATATACATCTGCTTCAGCTGCACCACAAGCAGACGAAACTCCACTCAGCTTTAATGGATCATCAGACAAGATGGTTTTCGCATCTTTTGCAGGTATCAAGTTGCCGCCTGTGACGAGGCCTGAAGGTGCCCTAACAGAAGGCAATGATCCTGGCCCAGCTTGAATTCCCAGAGCATGTGAATTTGGATCCGAGACAGGAAGATTGAACTGAGAAAGACTCTGCAAATCATTACAGAAGATAGTTATGACTGGAAGGAAAAAGATAAATTGTATCATAAATTATGTATTAGCAGAAGTGTCTCAGAATCAATATTTCTTGCAACTAAAAACAAGCAGCCAGGTCCATACAAAAGTGATCAGACAATGAATGTTAAGATGGCACCCACTTTTTACCAAATAGTAAAATTTCAATGTGGCAGATAATGTGCAAAAGAAATTCAGATAATAACTTACCTGCACATCTTCAACAACAATCCGATTTACACCATGCTCCATTGGACACATATCCCCTCTCAGGCAAAATCCCTGTTCATCAAAGTCTCTGCAACGCAGACGAGGCATGCCCATATTGAATAATGGTGTGATTGTGGACTGAAGAGCCCCTTGCAGACCAAGTGGTTGGAGTGGATCCAAAATTCTACTGTTCATCCCAGGAACAAACCCATATGTACCCCAACATGCATTTTGTGAACTTGCAGCAGCGGGTATACCTGTACCAACAAAAAGGCTAGGGTGCGTAGGCAGTCCTTGTGAAACAACCTGTGATGCAAAATCATGTGTGTCAAAGGGGTTAAATCTGGAATCTTGTAGGCTCCGGGAAATAGTACTCCTCCCTCTTCCTCTTCCTACTGGAGGGCGTCCTGTAGATGTGGATTTATCAAAGCAGGGACCAGTGTATGTTTGATTTGTCCTAGCCCGTGAACTCAAATCAGAGGAAACCCGCATTCCTGGTGTGAAGATAGGTCGTCGCTTCTCAAACTTTGAGGAAGCATCTCTCTCCATATTGATGTTGTTAATATTGTCATGGAACATTTTCCTACTCTCAAAAGGCTTGTTTCTTTTTCTATTAGTCTGCCGCATAGATAGTTCTTGAACATCATTATCAGACATATTAGGATGTGCCTCCCTCCTACGATGTTTATGGTTGCGATCATCATCATCATCACTAACTTCTCGGTCTTCAGAATCAATAAGTGGTTTAGAAGACATTGAATGATTTATCTCACTAGGCATTTGAGTTCTCAGTTGTCCATTATCGGCAGCAGGAGGCAAAGACAGCTCAAACTTCTTAATAATATCAAGGTTCTGACCAACGCTCACTATTGAAGCATCTTCAAGGGCCTGTAACATCCTTGTGAAAAAGTTTCTTGTACCTAGGGATATGGATACACTAGAAGATTATGCACCGACACATGAAAACAGAATGCCATACAAAAATTACAATTATTGAACATTTGTGATGAACAATAATGCAAAGAACTAGAATGGTTTGGCTATTGATAATAATTACTGAGAAAAGAATTAAAAGAAATTCTTAACACTTTAAAGTGATTTTTCCTTATTGAAAGAGAATTTTAACTTGTAACATTTTTCTTGACTAAGATATTGTGATCATAAAGATAATTCCAACTTTAACTCGTGTCCTTAAAGCTTTTGTGATTAGCGACTATGGTTTCTATGTTGTTTTGCACTTGGTTGACTTATGTATCTTGAACCAAATTTTCATAAAGCAGTTATTGTTCTGTCCAGGTGGTCAAGACACAGAGTACATATACCATGTGGACATATATGCAACAACTTGCATGGTTCACAATTCACATTGAGATTATAAAACAAATAACTGTTTAAAAGAAGTATAAAAAAATATAAAATTAGACACATGAATAGTCTAAATAATACAGATTAACCACCTATTGTTTGGACCAATTCCATATTGACCACCTGTGATTCAAAAGCTAACACAGCACATCTAAAGCTAGGTTCCTTGATTCCTAGATAGCAGTCCAAGGGGTTAGTTCACTCTTGGCAATGCTCTGTTTGCTTTGCTGTTCTTTTTGGACACATCTGGCATGGGATTACCCTGTTCAAAGATGTTTTGCTAGTACTGTTACAGATTTGGGTGCTCATAAAATTTGAAGGTATGGAAAAAATGGCAATCAATAGAATTTTCCTAATCCACCCTTCCTGAAAGTAAGAATGTGAATCTTTTTCGTTGCCTTGGGGACTAGGAGACTGGATTTAGCCATAAAAGAAAACTGCTATGGTACAAAAATCTCACTTCTCGGTCTTTAGCCCCCTCAGTCACCATCAGGATTGCTCGATCAGTGCAATCTGATATGTCTATTTGCCTATCAGTTGACTTGAAATGGAAAGGGTTGGACCAAGGGGGTCTCTCAACGCCTCTACTCTGATTTTCTAATTAGAAATGGATGGTCTAAGTCTAAGGATTGGCATCTGATTCTGGATCACTGTTCACTCTGTGGCATCCACAGAAAAAAAGAGAGCACTTTCATGCCACCAATGACATGGAGGTTAATAAGGCATTTTAGAATATTTGCATTTGACTAACAGCAAGGAATGTAATAAGAACTAGGACAAGAGCAGATTCATGAACAGGAGCTAACATATAATCTGTGAACAGACTAGCTTGGGACAAGCTCGCTTGCTTTCAAGAGTTTAACCAGTAAATGACAACTACCATCCTACTTTCTTGCTCAGAATGATTAACTAGCATAATAAAGTTTTAACTGGCTTACATGATGGGTGCAGTTAGTCATTGGTAATGTTGGTCCTGGCCTCAAAAGAGATACAGCATTATGAACCATTCGTAGAAGTGGTATGACACACATATGATGTAACAACTATATCACATAAAAGAGACATGTGAGGCATAAGAAAAATATAAATTTCAAAAGTGATAAATGATTTGATGTTCTAAAAGAAAAAAAGTCAAGGATCTAAACATCCAACCAAGTACTGGTATCAAAACATGCAGTACGATATATGTACATATCAGTTTTCTAATGATTTTATTCAATGATACCAGAAGGTATGACTCGGTAATCGGTATACCAACCTAACCAGTCCGGTAGATTACTAAATTGCTATTGACCAATATTTAAATCTTCCATAAAAGTATTCATATAGTATGGTTCACTCAGATTTGATGTCAACCCGGCAAGATGATTTCACTGTTGGTGTTTCTTCCAGTCCACTAGAAAATTCCTTGGCCCCTATTGTACTCCAACTCAGTAGCTTCCACTACATGGCCAAGGTTGAGCCTCAGAATTTAACAGCAGAAAAGCCACCTGTAGATGTTAGCACACAATCATTCCAAGTACATGTCCAAGGTTGACCCTACTCCAACTCAGTAGCTTCCACTACAATGTCCAATGTTGAGCCTCAGAATTTAACAGAAGAAAAGCCACCTGTAGATGTTACCGCATAATCACTCCAAGTAGGGTTAATAAAAGTCATGCAATTGTTTGAATCTATAGCCCATTGACTAACTTCTTTGTTGATTTTGCCTTGATAACATATTTGTGTGTTACCCAACTTATCCAAAACTCATTTTTGCTATCAGGGAGTTTCACTTGACAAATTAAAAAGTTTGAACCTAAAGCGAACCCTTTAATTCCATTATTCATTCTTTAGTTAGAAAGAAACCAAATCTTCCTACGTAGGATTCCAACTGATGACCAATTAGTTAACAGCTGATTCTCTCCCACTAAGCTATTTAGGAACAAAGGATTTAAGCCCAACTTCAATTTAAACATTTATTCGGACTCAGTTGTTCAACCTTTATTAGGAACTCCTCATATTCAACAAGCTCGGCTGTCTTTCCTATACAACCACAAAGGAGAACACATCGAGCAAGTTCAAGTTGACATAACACTAAACCTATTAATCAAAAACACCATGGAGAACACCAAAGTTCACAAATCACCTAATTGACACCAAGTATAATCTTCTTGTGCTCCAGGACACCATCATAGAAATAAAGAATGTGTTTTAAAGGTCTCAAGAAGAAAATGATCCTAATTGACTGTTGTAGATTGCTAGCATGAAAAAATAGAACATTCTCGAATATCAAGTAACTGGCCGAGCTGCTAAGTTAGCCAAAGTGAAAATAAATGCTGCCAGTGAAATAGATCATACAAAAAGCCCATTAATTTACAGTTTCTAGTGGAAATATACTATTAATCCATTTAAAATCGTCATCCAATTCAATTAATGAGTCATCCATTTGAAAATGGGAATACAGACTTCATTAGAAGGACTTCTAATAAACATATATTATACCATTTAAACTTCTTACTTCCTCTATGAGTAAGAAAAAAATGGATGACTTGACGAACATTGACAAAACAACAAGTATTCTTAACCAAGGAAAATAACTCATGATAAAGTTAAGGGACATTTTGACCCCCAAAAAAACCATACTCCATAAGTTTATTTCCTTTTAGTGTCAAGCAAGCCCTGAGAGGGTCTCGTTGACTGTGATTTATATTTCATCTTTCATTACCAATTAGTTTGCTTTCCGACGTAAATTCTTTTTTGTTTTCATTTTTTTCCAATCAAGATGCATGAATCAATGCATCTATGCAGATCTCATTTATGGATTAATGAAATTGGAGAAGCACTTTGTGCCTATAACATTCTGAGTCTCTTCCTTTTGTGTATTGCAATGGAAATCCTTTTGGTAGCATCTACTAATTTGGAAGTTAATTTGAAAGTCATTTAAACCCAGACATTTCTGGGACTCTGGAATTATTAGGTGATTTTCTAGAAATTATAGAGTTATGCTTCTAGTGACAATATGATTTTGGGTGGTGGTCCCGCTTATGGGGTCGAATCAGTATGTTTTAAGTAAAAATATTTGAATATAAATCACATCCTCATCATATGCATCATACCAAATCTCATTAATTGAGTCACTTCTTGAGAAATACAAAACAGCTATTTCATACAAGAAATTTGTTCACTGATAATAATAAAAAGTTAACAGCGATTGGTTTGATGATAAAATAAGAACCTAGGTTATAAACAATGATTTAATCTATGATGAAAACATAAATTTTTGGATCAGTTCTCCACCTTAATGACAAAGATCCTAGCCATGGTTCCCTAAAATCACAAGGAGCATTTTTGACGAATCACCAAGATAATTGCCATGATCACATAGCATCACAAGTAGTTTTGAGTAATCACCATAATAATTGATGGTGAATAATTGAAATTTTCCATTATTCTATTGTTTTCTCCCAAAAAGATCAAGGAGACAACCAGACACGTCGTGTCGGTTTCTCCGAAGGAAGTCTACTGAAAAATTGGCACCTAATGTGCATTATTTTCTATAGTTTTTTCATTTAACTATTGGTTATAGTAGACAGTAGACACTATAATCTTTTATCATTTTATCACAGATTGGTGCCCCTCCTCTCTCTCTCTCTCTCTCTCTCTCTCTCTCTCTCTCCTCCTCCCAATTTCGGAAAACTTCAACATTTTTTATTTTATTTTGTCTGTTTCAGTAATATTTAATATCCCTATCTTTGGTTAATCTTTAAAACGTTGTTTATTATCTAAACTCCAACTCAAAGTATAGCTAGCCCTAAACAATCTTATATCTTTTTATGACCACCAAATTTAACTTGTGTGCCTCTCTCAACATGCAAGCATCAGTATACTCGGTATGATTCAGTACAACTTGGTATGAACCGTACCAACAGTTGATTAGTACACTGATACGAACTGATAAAGCGAACCATGAAAAAAAGTATCATATTTAATAATTTATTTAAAAAGAGACAATCTATGTGTGACACCATGATCATGATGGATCTCATTTTGTAATTTTAATAAATACAAATTTGTCAAATGAATCAACCGGCTCGTTAGATATGACAAATGAAGATCATTGCCAAATTATCAAACAGACTAAAAAGAATCAAGCCCAAAGATGATAATATAATTTCTTAAATGATTAACTGGAAAAACATGCAAAGGCAAGGAACATACTTTCATCACCACCAATATGATTTCCACCAATGAATACAATTGGCAATTTCCTTTGAGTAGTCCATTCTGTTAGTGCAGATTGTACATCAGATCCATCACCTTTATGTAAGAGATTAAGGTCAGAAACATCATAGTAACCCATCATCCACATAGAAAAGTAACAAAAGAAAGATTATTTGTATTTGCACTAGATGCCTAGATAGTAGAATCAGATGCTATAACTAGGCTATATCTTTTGAAAAAAATGCTCCTCAAAGCAACCTACAATTAGTATAGAATAACATTAACAAAAATAATTTTCTGCAAAGTATTTTAAACTACATGTAATCTGAAGTGCACTCACTTTCGAGATCCAACTCAATCACTTTAAAAAACACTCCTAATTGTGTGAGCAACTCCTTTACCCACTTGGAGTGTCCACAGTTTGTCTTGCTGCAAGCAACCAAAGATAATCGAGTAAAGTGAAGCAAGAGAAAAATTAAAAGATTAACATGAACAGAGAAAAGATCAATATCTAGAAAGATAAATGTAGAATCTTCATTCAGGTGCTGTACTGTTTCAGAAATTAAAAACAAAAAGCAAATAACTCGGTTATAATAAAACAGCAAGGAGAAATTGATGTTTTAAGCAAGGAAGGCAATACCGAAAGTACCGCCCAGTACGGGCGGTACATACCGGTCCGACGGCATACTGGTACGCGAACCTCCCACTACCGGATGGAACGAAAAATAATAATAAAATAATAAAATTATATATATATATATATATATATATATATATATATATATATATATAAACGAGGCAACGTCGCGTCGCCTCGACGACGTTGCCATTTTAATAAAATATATATATAAATATATATATAATCTTTTATATATATATATATATATATTAATTTCTATATATATATAAACGAGGCGACGTCGCTTCGAAAATATATATATAAATATATATAATATTTTATATATATTAATTTATATATATATATATATATAAACGAGGCGACGTCGTCGAAGCGATGTCGCCCCACCTGGGAGAAGAGAGAGGCGACGTCGTCGACTTATATATATATATATATAGCGGTATACCGCTCGGTATACAGTTTCGTACTGCACCGAGCGATCATCGAAACTCCGATACGGTACGAAATTGCAGACCTTGGTTTTAAGTTATTAGTTGGGCAATGATGAACATGAATGCACTATACAAGTAACTTCAAAAGAATCAAAACTTTAAAATTTGTTAGGTTTAGTGTCCCAAAATTACCATTTAAACAGGCAGTGTAAATAAAAATATGATCAGAGAACACTGGAAAAACAGAAGTAAACCTTAAACTAAATGTGGCTAGAACATAACTGTAAAAATGTTTGCCCATCATGAATTAACTGAGTTCCTGCTAGTAAAATAACATACACAACCGCAACCTTTACATAATGACCTAAAATACCTACAACAAATTTATTCGAAGAAAGTCTCCATGTCTGCACAATTCCAATTCAACCTCATCTCTTAATGTGAAACTATTAATGTACTACAACGTCCTCTACTGATAATCCTAATGTCATGATGGCACACTTAACTCAGAATCCAGCTCCATGGTTCTAACATTAGACCTACTTGAGGAAATTCCCACTCCTGGGGTTCCCAACATGGGAGGAACCAACTCAACAAAATTACCACCTCTACATGTACATGGTATACCATCTCAGCATGCACTAGCCAATAAAAATGGGCCACAAAGTAGATCGAACATCAATCATAAAAGCCCAAGTAGCATATTAAAACCCTGACCAGAAAAAGAAACTTAGTCAACATAAATATCAAGCCCTTAAGCCATAACTATTAACAGTGTAGCTTTATATCCATGTATACCATAATCTTCTTCACAATCAAAATCTGGGTCTAGTGGTTATCAGAACAGGATTTCAAATGCTTCTGGTAAAATAGTGGCTCAAGCTTCTTCCCAATGACCATGTTTAATTTCCCCACTTTGCCAATTACTAAGTTACCAACAGAACAATAATGAATATAAAGGACAAAAATAAAGGGGCAATATATTATCATGAGCAAGGATTGCCATACCGACCCGTACCGCCCGGTACGAGCGGTATGTACCGGTCCGATGGTATATCGGTACGCGGACCGCCCGTTACCGGGCGGAACGAATAATAATAATAAAATAATATATAAATATATATATATATATATATTAATATATATATTAATAATTTAAATAAAATGCAGGCGACGTCGCGTCACCTCGGCGATGTTACCGAGGCGACACGACGTCGCCTTTCTCGGCGACGTCGCCGAGGCGACACGACGTCGCCGAGGCGACACGACGTCGCCTTTTTCGGCGACGTCGCTATATATATATATATATATATATATATATATATATATAATTTAAATAAACGTCGCCTCGGCGACGTCGCCCCGTGTGGGGAAGGAAAAGGCGACGTCGCCGAGGCGATGCGACGTCGGCCAATAAAAAAATAAAAAATAAATAAATATAATATATATATATATACATATATCGCTCGGTATACCGCTCGGTATACCGAGCGGTATACCGTTCCGTACCGTACCGAGAGATCGTCGAAACTCCGGTACGGTACGAAATTTCAAACCTTGATCATGAGACCACAGAGAACAAAAATATAGAGTGTCTGGTTGCTTTACGCAATTCTTTAGATGCAGACAACCTCAAATACTTGGGACTTTACAACTTGTATCAGAAATAAAATCTTTGCTTAAATAAACTTGACAACTAACTTACAAACAATCAAAACTATTCATTTTCAAGAGAGTATGTAATACCTGTGAAGTAAATTAGCAAAGAGACATTTATTAAAATTATAATATATGGTCATCCCTAAAATAAGCCCAGACAGAGACATAATAGGACATCCAACTGAATAGAAATTTAAATCTTGATAAAGAATCAGCCTCCAGTCTAACATGGTACAATAATTTATTTCGTTCACAGTAACTTGGAGGTATAAATTTGTACACTGATGTTGACAACTTATATAGTTAACATCTAACACCATAGCTAACAACTCATATGGAACTTTCAACAAGAGCAATGGGAATAGACTGACAAAGATTTGGTTCAATTTTCTAAAAGGTTCTTGGCAAAGATAGATAAGAGCTATGAATTAGGTTACTGTTTGTAACATGAATTGCATGTTATCGCATTCAATATCACATATAGACAACTACAGAGAAGAGAGTACAAACCAAGAAAATGCAAATAAATTAATTTGTTTAAACTGTGATAATAATTAACCCAACAATGAAGATAAAATATAACCACTTAATGATCACTCTAAGTATCACTTCAATAGAAAAACATGTTGAGGATCATGCGTGTCTGAGTCACGACATTTGAAAATTAGAAGTTCAAAACATTCTAATGTATAGAGTATCTAGTTCCCTGATCCTTTATATAAAATCAAGCAGAAAAAAAAAAATAAAGGAGGTGAGAAGAGGATAAAAAATAATTGCTCTCTTCGGTGGTCTTTAACCTTTATTTTGTCTACAGGACTAAAACTCTAAAACCTTTAGCAAGTGCTTCATTTACTGCTAGAAAGGACACCATGAAGCAACATAATAATAGGTTCCACATACAAATCATTGGTGTAAGGTTAAGAACTCTTAAAAAGGTAACATCATTTTTCTTCCAAATACAAGTATGAAAGATGAAATATAGTAGAAAATTTAAGATAGCTAACATTTAAGAAATTAGGAACATCTTCCTCTGCAAAAAAGAATTAAAATTATAAAAGCAAGACCTGTTACAATAGAAATCAAATTTAAATTACCAAACCTCCAAGTCAACCTAATTTTAAAGCTTAGAATACCATATGTGATGCAGGACGAGAGCAGCAGAATATTTTTTTGATAATAGAGGAACATAAAAGA
Source organism: Musa acuminata AAA Group (assembly GCF_036884655.1). Classification (NCBI taxonomy): domain Eukaryota; kingdom Viridiplantae; phylum Streptophyta; class Magnoliopsida; order Zingiberales; family Musaceae; genus Musa; species Musa acuminata. The sequence goes on along the minus strand of NC_088332.1, from coordinate 35,042,296 downwards.
GAAGAATAGATGATAGTGACTGAAAGATAATAGAAAAACAAATGGATAACTATCAGACTCGCTCTGGCTCAAGGAGAACACTCCCAGGATGAAGGTCTCGCACCTCTGCATGTCTCTCATCCGGACTATGGGATCATGCCATCGGGAAAATAACTTATAGCCTCGCACCACTCACACACAAGGTGGGAAGAGAACACGATTCATTGATTCGTCTCTCATTGATGCATTACAATATTCTAGACCCTTTTTATAGGCCAAGTACAAGAATAAAAATGAAAAATAAAAAAATAAAAAATTTACAATTGCATCAAATCAAATATATAATTTGATTTTTTTCCTTCAAAGAAGATAATGTCTTTAATTGATATCAATCTTCATAAAATCTTCCATTAGGATTTGGAATCTTCAATTACAATCATAATATGATTGTTCTCAAATTCTTTCCACATTTTTCTTCTTCCTACAGTAAACTAGGAAACTCAATCAGAATTATTCAGTATGTTGTCCTGTGACAACTTATGATATGCTAAATAACCTCTAAACCAATCAAATTTATTTGAGTAAGAGATAGATAAGATTGGTTCCAAGTCAATATAAATTGCTTAATCCGACTAAGGCTGTATAAAATCAGTTAATATCTAATAACTCATCTCCTCAAAATGACCGAATGCTAGACCACAATGATTCCATAGCTCAATTTTTTTTTCAAATCTATTGATGATGTTCAAACATCAGTCGGAGAAACTAGTCAAAAAGTCAGATGCTGCAACAAAAGGAGCAAGACCATTGTCATCAGTCCCCTATTAACTGAATCAAACTGGTTCAGTTTATGAATCAGAACTAAAATCTAAAAAATATGTGAAAATCAGATGGAGAAACCCTTTAAAGTAAATTCTTCTTATGCTAGACCTACTGAGTGTTTATGTTGTGATTTTCCATTTATTCATCTGACTTATTCAGAGCCACATAAATCTGGTTTCTTCAATAAAGTATGTACAGTGTCATGGTGTGACCCAATTTAACCATATCTCATCAGCCTGGGCTTAGTCATAGACTCTTTGGCCCTAGATCAGCTTGTCAAGCCATTAAAGAGGTCTCATATTCTACTATGAATTGTAAATACTTTTGCACACATGTGACAAGATCATGAACCATGGTAACCTCTCTCCAGTACAAATTAACAGGATCTCATATCTTATCCATAGAAAACTAAGCAAAAAAGCTAAGAAAACAAGAAAAAAAAACAATCTCTACAAAGGGATTGAATCTTCAAACTATTTGGCCAAAATCATGTCCCGTTGCTAGCATAAAGATGAGCCATGGGACTACAATATAAAAACTCTACTTACATTGATTCCATATGAGGATGTCTAAAATAAACAACATGACCCAATTGTTCACCATGGAAAGCAACGAAGACTAGGGAGCTTGAGAACACTAACCCTCGAGCTTAGGGCCATAAAATGGATGGGATAAAAAAAAAAATCTGAACCTTAGAAAAAGAACCAAAAATCGAATCAGGATTCTTATCAATGAGTTTTTTCCAATGTGCAAGTAACCAGCTATAAGATTTTGCCCTCAAAGAAAGGAAGTAATTAAACCCTAACACCCGTTGCATCATGAGTTCAAATTAACTTTCTTGTGCCAATCACTTCGATGAACCAGAAGTCTTCTAGCTTTGGCAATAGACATTGATGTGTTTGCCTTACCCTTCAGATGGCTGCACAATGTCCACGTACGAATCTAAAAGTTTTCAGTGTCTCAAACTCTTACTCAGCTAAATTTAAAAACTCATCTATAATTGAGACAGTCATAACCAATGAAAGAAAAAGAACAGCTTACTATCAACTTGTCCAAGATTATTGCTTTTGGTACAAATAAGCACTTAACGAGTCACTAAATAATGCATCGTCCATTTCCACCACAAGATGGATTCATATGGATGCATCAGTCAATAAGCACAAGTATTCCAACATCACCGTCTCCTCCACTTCGTTAAAGTAACAAAAAATCCGTTATTCTCCACACAATAAAACGAAGAGAAAAGCAAATACAAAACCCCCGGAAAAGGCAGACAAAATCCGATACTTGTCACCAACTAACTCTATTCAGCGCTGAAGAACTCTCTCCCTCTTTAGCATTCCCCACATAGCTGAAGCACCCCAACCCATCGTCTTCATCAATCGGTTCAACAGACCCTAACCGATCACAACCGGAGCATTCCCGGAAGATTGACTATCTCCAACGAAGAGAAAACCTCCAAAATCGGATCGAAACAAACCCAAGATTGGGGCCCTAGATATCAATTGACAAAGGACATCGATAGAATAACAAGAGAAGATGAAGGAGAAGAGCGGGAAAGGCACCTGAAGACGACGACGGGGGCGGAGGAAACGATCTCCTTAGCCTTCGCGAGCGCCATTGCTTGGGTTCTGTAGCCCTAACGACCCATCCGTCCTCTTGGGCGCTGCGGCTCGCCCTCTCCAACTCGGATTTGCGACGGGCCGGGGTTTGGTGTCACAGGTTCGATCAAGTCCGCCTATCATCAACCCTCGATTCGATCGGATTGGTAGCGGATCTGATCATTTGGTAACATCCATCCGATCTGTTTAATTTGGGTTAATTCGGATTGTGTTTTTTTTTCCTGAAAATAAAAACAAAAATCATCCTGGATATATCTGAAGGTTCAACCAACTCCTCCTCAGATTGAGGAGAAACAAGAGATCTTACAACATTGACGAGATTGTGATATGAACTCGTTCTAGAACATTGATCGAATTCGCCCGCATAAGATTGTGAGTAGAAGTATTCGGATTGTGTTAATATCCGTTTTGATTGTGAACTCATGCTACTATTAAGTTAAAGATTGTGACAATATTGAATTTGATCGTCAACTGTAGTATTAAATCGACATAGTCTATTCTTTCAGTATCCTGAACTCGAGATCAACAAGATCTTAACCTTATAGTCTCGATATATATTGTTCCTCTTGAATATTTTCGTGCAAAAAGCACAAGCTATTCTATGTAAGACTTTGGAGTCAATAAAGCTTGAGATATATATATATATATATATATATATATATATATATATATATATATATATATATATATATATATATATATATATGGAAATAAAATTTACAGAGGTAGTATTTTTCTGAAATTTTGATCGAAATTGGGATAATGAAAATTTTGAACACTCAAGGAAATAACAACACTTCATCATGCATACGAAGAGCGTTCAAATTTTAATCCTCAACCATAATCTTTGGACTCGTTAAATTTAATCATTTAAATTGAGTTACTTGAAAATCAGAAACATCAAATCATTAATTCTAATTAAAGACATGAATAGCAATCAGATTGTCAATTACATTTTAATTCTAGAAAATATTGTCGATGATGAAATTTATCGTTTTCTTCAGAGGCTAATCTACATTAAAAAAAAAAAAAACTCGTCAATATTTATTTAGTGTTTCCAGGGAGGCACCTATAGAATCTCTCGTTTTGCCACGGTTTCCCAACGTGTCCTACAGAACCACTAAAGCTTTGGCATAATAAACTGGTCCACACGCCTGTAACATATCACAAGTCATGCTCACAATGATCCTCATATTTTAAAATAGTTTACATCAGTATCAAATAAATAGCACATGAGAATAGTAGTTGCATCTACCAATCCTGGAGTACATTATCGTCTTTGTGAACATGAACACCGCACGTGATAATAGTAGTTCCATCTACCAATCCTGGTGACAACTACTCTAATTGCGTAATGATGCTTGGGGCACAGCAGGCAAGCCTAGATCATCCTGTTCAGAACAAAATAAGTTTCAGCCAATTACGATCTTATGACAGATGGCAAGCAGCCTACAAAAAGCACAATATAAATGATTACATGATATTTGTTTCCGAGAACGCTGTGAGAACTTGATACTTCAATGTACACTTAAGTAATGTACAAAGCAATAAGTAGTTGTCATAAGCTCAGACCGTGAAACCTCAATGACCAGGCTACAAATATTGCATATTCATAGTAACAGAGTCACAGAAGGCCAGTCTGCAAGGATAAATGTCAAGGAGATCCCGACCACTCAAAAAGCACCAAAAGGAAATGCAATGAATAACTTGAGAGACCAGCTCAAACTTTGAGTACCAACGACCTTATATGAACACAGTATCTTGTGATCATCAGTAAAAATCATCGAGCCATGGCACTATGAGAAGGATAGTAATTGTCATAATCACCAAGCCAATCCCAGACACTAAAAGATGCAAATATCCTGATAAAATGAAATTTTCTACTCTTCTATGGTAAATTAAGTTTAGGCCCTTTGTCCTTTATGCCATTGACACCCGTCATGTGCAACAGCTATGGACTGAAGGAGACATCTACTATGGCGACTCAGTAACATGGCAATGGAGGCCTCAACAACAGTCACTGCACCTTACCCGAGCTCAAGAGTCTCCAAATTGTACACACTTAGACAGAGGCTAATACCAGCTTTGTAGCAAGGAAAAGAGAAGCATCTCGGTCACAATCTTCCTGATGCTGCATGCTACTGGTTTGGGCTAACCAAAGAAAGGGTCTTCTAACTAAGTTTGAACTGGATTAGGAAAATCTTCAAGTTATTTCCTTCCAAATATCATAAACCATCTATGCAGACCAAACTTCAAAGCAAACAAGATAATTGAATATCACACTCATTAACAATGATCTCATATTCATCTATCCAGAAAAAAAGGTAGTACAGAGATTTGCCTACCATCCAACTAAATTTAGGGTGTATCCATAGGCAGGAAGACGGTTTTAAGTTCAAATGATACAGAAGGATTAGGACTTGGTACTTGGAAATCGTTTGTTGTTGACAGACCTGAACTATCTAAGATGGTTAATCTAAATATATGCCCAACATGTCATTTAAATGCCCAAAAAAATAGAAAATATATCCAAGAGTTTAGTTAATCTAAATATAGGGAAGTGGATGTGGAAATCTGTTTCCATTCTTCCGTTTGCCTCGAGTATGAGCCTGCCAGATCCTGCATAATCTTTTTATTTGTGTCTATATGGGTTAGCATATCCAAACTTTATAGTACATACATACATACATACATACATACATACATACATACATTTACATACATACATATTCTTGGAGTGTACTATTGACATTTTTTTTCCAATATTCATGACATGCTAGATGCTAAAGGTTCACAATTCTTACAAATTTTCCTAGCAGATATCACCCTTATCTGATGTCTATGCATTTTGTTCCACGATTTATTATCAGTATGTAGTAGATAGATATACCTGGGGATTGACTCTGTTGTGCACTGCTGCAGCATTGCCTGTTGGAGCTGCAGGTAAGTTGAGTTCTGAATCCAGGTCAGATTCCCTATCTGGTTGAAGATAAGATGGAACTGCATCAGATTCAATCTCTGCTCCCATGTCAGCTTCCAAAGCATCAAGCTCTGCAATGATTATTCAAACCAAAAATAAAAAATGGTAATAATAAATCACATAATGATTAATGCTGAAGTAACAACATTTTGTATAAAGTGACACAACTAGTTGACATCTGAGAGAGAAAAAACCAACTCATAAAATATTTATCATAACATCATACCACCAAATAGTTCTTCCTCATCAATGTCATCAGGGACATTGTAGCTTCTTCCAAGTGATTCTTGGATTTCTGTACTAATATCCATCATATCAAGCATCTCGTCTTGCATACTCTGTATATTGAATGACTTCAGATATCAAAAGTACCAACTACTGCATATTGATAACTTACACTAAACTGACTTGATAAAATAAATAAAGCTCTTTAGTAAATGCTATACAATGATAAAACCAACATACATCTATATCTGAAATATTCACAGTTTTCATCACCCCTTTCAACTCCTTGTTTGCAGACTTCAGTGCTGACATCTAAAAAGGTCAATGATATATACGTGTATTAGTAAAGAAAAGCATTCTTATACAACAATTTTTTGATAGAAACTTGTAAAACATACTGTCTGTTGAGCATCTTTAAGTCCCTCTGTAGCAAAGGCAACTTGGTCGAGGTTGAATGTCTGGTTATACATCATGTCACGCTGTCCCTCATACCTGGGAAAAAGGCAAGTTTTGTCAATCAGCAAATAAATATGGACTTCTACACGCAGCCATAAAACATTGAAAGCATTGAAAGGGAAATATTGACCACCATTTCAAAATTGTTGTTTGGCTCATCAAAATTTACAGCTCTTTGGTCCTGTATTGTCTGATAGAATCCTTTCCTTAGAATCAGCATACTTAAATATCCTTATAGAATGAACATGCTTCAGCTAAGTCAGCCTATTATTTCTTACAGACCGATAATTTTGAGCCCATGATGAATAGAGATGGCAACGGGATTTTTGTGGAAACTTCCTATTGTCCGCAATGTCAATATTTTTTTTTTTTTGCTGAAACCTCCTGTGCCTCAGATAGATTGGTTAATCTATGTATACTTTTGTCCCCACTGTGATAGTGAGTTAGAGTCGATTACTCATCTTTTCTTCTAAAGCTTTTTCTCCGTAATGATCCAAAAACTTTGAGCATTACATTTAGATTTTTGTAATTGGCATGATGGGTTGTGGCTCAAGTAAGAAAATGATGAATCTATTGAAGCTTCGCTGATCCTGAAGGGTATACATTGCTATTTCTCAATGGTTGAAGTGGAAAACACAAAATGAAGGTTTACATAATGGCTCAAAACCCAGTCCAGGTCTTATATTTTACAAGATCATATAATACGACCAAACAGAAGCATTATTCATCTGAAAGACTGCTTGAGATATGTCATATACCAGTTAAGTGGGAAAACCTCAGTTGGACTAGCACAAACTTAACTATTGTGGGTCTTGGAATCAACTCCAAGAAGGGGATTTTGAATTTACTATTAAAGATCATAATGGTGAATGCTTGTCTGGTCACAAGTCCATACCAAACAGTATAATGTATTACTATGATGTAGCTTCTATTAGGGAAGGCTCGGAATCTGCTCTAGGGTAGGGGGTGCAAAACCTAGATGGGGAGTCTGATTTTAGAAGCTTTAGTTAACATTTTAAATGGGGAAAGTCACCTCCTTGAAATACTTTAAATGCAACCAGAGATATTTTTGGACACAGGGAATTTTGCCGAACATTTAAGATTATGCATGTACATAGGGATGGTAATGATGTTGTGAACTGGTTGGAAAACTATGCTAAAACTCACAAAACTAACAAAATTTGAAGAGGGGACTAGCCCTCTGATTTTCTACTTTTGCTACACTCAAATGAAAGGAGAAAATTTTATTTTATAACCGTTCGAGAAAGAAATCTATATATCTTTTGTTTTGAAAATGTCATGTTGCACCCTTAAAGGGTTACTTGTTAAATACAAGGGTAAAGCACATCCATTATTCAGTATGCAGTCATTTATAACTCTATATATAACAACATAGAACCGAATCCAACAAAAAATTGCTCTTTAACACCACATACATAATGCTGCAGCAGTCACTGGTGACACTACAACTGGGACAAGCAAGTACCGCCAGACTGTCGGCTAATAAAATGACAAAACGAGATCATCACAGTGAAACTACAAGAGTTTTCTCCAGTATACTCATATTATCTAACGACAACAGCTTCTAGACAACAGAAAGCTGCATGTCACAATGTTATGGTTCAAAACAAGTTTGTAAAAGGGGCCAAGCCACTGCTTCTAAAGGAAATCATGTCACTAAAATGGATCTTAAATGAACACATAATAATACAATAAGTCCAGCAAAAATGAGCACATCAAATAGTAAAAATGACACTTCAGCATAGAGTGCTAAAAGTCAACCAGGGTAGATACATATGACAAAAACTGAACGGCTCAATAAGAAGTAACTTTTCTTAAATCAAAGAACATCATAAAGAGAAGGAACGAACTTTCTAACATAAAAGGCATATATAACATGATTATACAGAAAGAGATTTGAAGAGCCAACAAACATAGAAAATTTGGGAAAATTGAAAAATCTTTATGTGTGTATACTATGAAAAAATAGACTTTAGTGAATTATAATCAGTGAAATTGGCAGTTCAAATCAAAAGTAACCTCCATTCTCCAGTTGGCCATCAGATTTGTCTGATATCATCAGATTTTATGGAATATAACCAATATAACATCATGTCTTTCTTTCACTTTTGCAAGTAAATTACAAATAGAGGGTGATCCTTTGTGCCACATAAGGTTGATACTGTGCAACCTAGCGGACCAGAGTTCGAATAATGCACATGGCCTCTATTGGTTGCAAGGTTAAGACTGATACTGCACTAATTAAATATTCATGCACTGGCTCTCCTACTATTTTTTGTTGTAGATGTCTATTAATAAGTCTAATGCATTGGTACACAACTTATCTATCAAATACTTTAATTGTTACATCAGGTTACAGGTGCCATGCAGACACAAGCTGGCAAGGGCAAATATGAATTGCAGCACATATCCTTTGAAATTTCACCTCAACATAGGATGAGGCACCTAATTCTTTGGCAATGTAATGCTAAATAAACTGTAAACGGTCAAGTCTACAGAGATCAAATTACACAAGGATAGAGTGGATTGAGGTAGATCTATGAAACCCAAAAATCAGACTCATGTTGACAGCAGAGGGTACACAAACCAAAGCCAACATACAGAAGTTACTTCTCTAATGCACGCAAGGAAAGATACCAAAGCTAGGGATCATAAACCCTAAACTGTTAGATGCTCTTTAAAAGGATGCTGAAGAATAGTAATGCCAGACAACAAACACCACATCTATCCATATAACAAACACTAAGCATATTAGGAAAAATCATCAAACCTTCAACATGATATTGACTTGCATATACATGATGCAGATGGTTTTCTTGGAGGATCGTAGAGCCAAACTTAATTATGAACAGTATAATCTAATATTATAAGTGCAACCAATTAACTTATGTCAAACAAGCTTCTTATTTAGATGAGAAATAATAAAGCAGAGAGAACCTACATCCTCTTTTGCTTAAGAACCCTCATTGCTCGGGCTTTGACAGCTTCTTGAGCAGGACCAGGTCGTGTCTTCTTGATCTGCTCCTTGTATCTAGCTAATTCAGCATCAAGTTTCTTGATTTTCTCATCAACTGTTTCTCCCCTTTTATTTATCTGAAAAACACTTATTATTAGTTGAGTATAACAGAAAGTACAAGACATAACATTCCTCAATTCTCCATTCAGCATGACTAATAAATATAATAAACTACAAGGTAGATTAGATTCACATCCAAGAATTTCCAAAGCTTGATCAAGGGAACATTTGCCTACATACAAGCAAGTAATACAAGTCTGTCAGGAGAGCAAGGCATGCATGAATTACATATGCTATCTGAGATTACAGAGCCTTTAAAGTGAGAATGAAACTCGAGCCATTCACAAAATGTTGGCTCCTAGAACTGAGTGAAATATAGAATTTTTTATGTCAGGATGAGAATCAAACATTTTTAAGTTTACCAACTTGATAGGGATAATCCTGCCCATTCCAGCTCATCCGTCGCAGAAGCAAACACCCAAGCAGGAGTCTGAGTCATCAGTTCCCCGACGACGCCACGTCATGAGGGCGCCCCAATCTGCCCCGCATTAATGGCTGGCGGCATGGCACAGCCCGCCAACAAGCCGCCTTCTCTTAATGCCTCTGCCATACAGGGTAGGGGGGCCTTGGCTAACGCATGTCCAAACCGTTCGGTATCCCAGACAGTCATGCTTTTGCATTGATGACCGACAGTAAGCCGCCCTCATTAATGCCTCTGTCGTATAAGATAATGCATGTCCGAACCGCTCGATGCCCAGGTATAAAAACTACGCCCCAGGCTAAATGCCAGGGAGCCAAATAGGCAAGAGTCTCTGCTCTCTCATTTACACAATTCATACAGTTACCTTCCTCTTCCTCCACTTTTCGTTGACTTAAGCATCAGAGGGGTCAAGCCGGGAAACCCTTGGCACAGACTTGTTGTGTAGGACCACCAACGGTCAGGAGACGACCTTACTGCCCGGAGGCAACCCCGCTGCTAGGAGATGACCCAGTAGTAAGGAAGACCCCCGTTCCTCTACCCAGCCTCTTCAATCCATGGCCAGAGCATCCCCGGTAAACGGCCCCTCACACGGACCTCTTATGCTAGTTCGCCACGTCAGCATGGAGGAGACGCGAGGATAGACCTGCACCTTCGGCAGTAAACCAATCGAGCCGATCGCCCGTCGACGGTATTCGTGACACCATCACAACCGATCCTAGTCGATCTCAAGTTAGCTCAAATTGGCTTACTAGTCATTGAATTGACTCTTTATACACTTGACACATTCAAGCTTCAAACGATAAGCTAATCATAATGTAGGAGTATAAAGGATGTTAAGGTAAATAACGAAAAATGCAAAATAAGTGAAAATAATCATCATTTACAATATGTCATATATCAGATCTTTTTCCGAATTTAAACCATGTTGTTCTGGATTATTGGAAAACAAAAAAAAAGAACTCACTCTTCGAAAGACCTTTACGAGCTAGAGGTCTAAAATTTTGCTGTCAATAAAGCCTGACTTACACAAATATAAATTAGTACCCTCCCATCCAACCCACCTACCAAAGGTTGAGGGTTCCAAACCTCAGATTTCAGCTAGCTTCACTGGTAAAGAGTTTTCTGTCAACGGTGAGGCCCTAATCCCAATCTTCCCCACTTACCCTTCACGCACAAAAAAGTACTCTCGCATTCAACTTTTTTTTTAACAGTATTTCACAGCCTGTGTCCCTTTATCCCCCTTTCGAACACGAGCAATCCTAAACCCCATCATGAATCGACTCCAAAAGAACAAAGTCCGAGACACATTAGTAAACTGGCACGTATTAAAAGAACAGCGACTTATGACCGTGGATATCACACGATTCAGCAGAAAGATCCAACCAAATCACAGCCGGCGTAACAAAAATCTGTAGATAACATATCTTCAGAGACGCGGAAGAAGAGGAAGTTGATCAGAGAAGCCAGACCCTATCGGTCGCCTCCTGAATCGTCGGCGGCGGCTCCTTGTTCTTCTTGGCCCCAAAAACTCGCTTCATCTCTCCGGTGACGACGACTCGGGTGAAGGTGCCGAAGGTGCGACGAAGGCGAGGTGATGGAATAGAGAGGAGGATGAGATCGAAGACGTGGTCAAAAACCCCCCTTTCTCGAAGAAAATAATGAGCAGATTACTGTTGGCGGCTTTTTGTTATTGGTAAACCAAAATAATAACAATAATAATAATAATATATAATTTTATTAAATACAATCGTTTAATTATCAATTATATTTTTATTTTCTAAATCCTTCTATTATTATTATTTGTTTTAACTCATTTATATAAAGGTATGAAATATGACATCTTGATTATTATAATATCTTTTGGGCTATTATGGAAACGCTGAGAATATCATTTTTTGAATATATAATCTGAACTGTAACCCATATCTTAAACTCTAAAATTATTAGATGGATCTAACAAACGTGAAAATTTAATTTTTACTTTCTTTTTTTTATCTTGATCGTCTCCTTGGATTATCTCTTGTTTGCATCATTTTATGTTATTAATGATTGCTGCAACGAGGAGAAGAATAATAATAAGAATAAAAAAAAGAGAAAAAAAATCCAAAATATGGCATCTTCCGAATCATGTAAACTAATCCAAGTAACCCAACATTTTAAATCTTAAAAATATTAAATCGATCAAATGTAAAAAAATTATTTTTCACCTCCTAATCTTTGATCTTTAGATCATCTCATTTGATTTTTTTTTAATATCATTTTGTTTCATCGATAATGAAAGATGATATGACCATAATGATGAGCTTTTAAGTTGAAGGCATTTAGGTATATTTGCACAATAGTATTTTAGAAATATTAAAAATTATTAAAATGAGGTTATAAATAGCAAAGAGATTTCTATTGACAAACCTTTTTTATTTATAATTTTATTTTAATTTTTTTAATATTTATAATATATCCTCTACATGTTGACATAAATATCCTCAACTTTCACTTAATTCCTACTAACTCTTCCAACTCAATATAACCCCTTTTTCTTCAATTTTTTCTTTCCTTTTTTTTTCCTCCTCCTAAGTACTCAAGAATTTTTCATCCTCAATGACGTAAAATAACGAAAAAAAAGATAGATAATTAAATAAGATAATATAAAAAAAATTTCATATTTGTTAGATCAATTTAATGTATTTAGGATTTAAGACATCAAGTTATAAGTCGAGAAGATGCTATTCTAAATGTTTTCTACAATAGTCTCAAAGATCTTTTAGGTCATGTTTCAAGTTTATAGATAAATTCTAAAAATTAAAGATATGATTGATAATTAAGAAGTTATATTGAGTAAAATTATATTTTATTATTTTTTAATAATTAATATCAACTAAGGAGTTACCAATAGTAAAAAGAAATATATATTGCCAATAACAAACTCTAAGAGGTTAAAAAAAGAGATGCTTAAGACTAAATTCCTTTTATCATTTATAGTATTTTATATGTAAGGTGGATTTCTATAAAAACTCATCTTTTAAAATTTTTCATAAAGTGTCTTAACTTTGAAGAATTCTCATATATTACCCCTGGTTGTGTGAAAAGGCTATTATGCCACCTACCTCTATCCAACTTGCTACAATCATCACCTTACATCACCACTTATATCCCTCATGTGAAAGCTGTTATCGCCTCCGTTGACCTCGTTCTCGCATGTCTTGCTCGTGACCCTCACATGAGGAAAGAGAGGACATGAGAGCTGTTGTTATCATCATTGTCCGCAACCCTAAACTCATGCTTGGCCACCCCTCTCTACCTCTCATATAGTCATCCCACTCATCCGCCCTCGCTTTTCACTTAATTCTAATAAACTCTTTGAACTTTATATAACTCATTTTTTTTTTATCTTCCTTCCTTTCTTTCTTTTACTCCTCCTAATTACTTGAGCATCTTTCATCCTGAATGATATAAAATAACAAAAAAAAGATAGATAATCAAATAGGACAATCTAAAAATTGAATAGAAAAATATGAGAAATAATTTTTTATATTTATTAAATTGATTTTATATCTTTAGGAATTAAAACATTGAGTTATATGTCATGAAGATGATATTCTAATGGTTTTTATAACATTATAGAATATGTCATCTTCTAAGTCAGTCTATATAATCTAAAAGATATAAATAATAATCATATTGCAAGTTTATAGATAAATTTAAAGAAATAAAGATATAAATAATAATTAAAGAGTTATATTGAGTAAATTATATTTATTATTTTTTAGGTGATTGTATAACGTTAGAGTTACTGATAGGAAAAAAAAAGTATTACCAATAGCAAACAGAGGTTAAAAAAGGAGTTGCTTAAGACTGAATTATTTTCATCAATTATATATTTTATATATAAGGCAAATTTCTAAATAGCTCCTAACTTTAAGAATTTTTCACAAAGCACCGTAACTTTCAAGAATTCTCATATAACATACCTGACTATATGAAAAGACTATTTTGCCCTTATCTCTATCGAATCAATTGCAATCTTCATCCTATATCGGTAGCCCTTGTGTGAGGACCGCCATTGTCTCTATTGACCTCGCTCTTGCATATCTTGCTCGTGACCACTGTGCAAGAAAGGAGAGAGCATGAGAGTCATCACTTACAACCCTAAATCCACGCTTGGTCATCCCTCTCTGCCCCACTCATCGTCTTCGCAAACCTCGTTGGTCCTCGTCAAACTTGTCATACCTCTAACATGTAGGGTTAGTTTGACAAGGGTTGATAGAGTTTGTGGAAGCAATGAGAGTTACCGTACAAGGGTCATGAGTGAGCCCGATGAAGACAGTGTAAGATGATGACATAGGGTAGATGTGTCAACGAGTCCAACAGAGCCAAAGAAAATGATCATTTACGAAAAAAAAAGGAACATTCTATAGAAATTTTTCAAAGTTGAGATGGTGTATGAGAAATTTTTAAAATAATTTTTTTCAAGAATTCACCCATATATATATATATATATATATATATATATATATAATGTGACAAGATCAATAATAATATATTCATCTAATACTAAGTGAATATTAAAGTAATAATGTAACAATACAATCATGACGCCTAAAATCAGAATAGGCTTTTGTAATCATATATGTTTTTTAATATAAGTGAGAGGTGAGATTTGAGTCTTGATCTTTGCATTAAATCTTTACCAACTAATCTAATAGACATCTTAAGAAATATATTAGATGAAGTTTTAAACTCTCAATATTTGATACAAAGATATGATACATTATCACCATATTAATATTTCAGATATAAAAATATATTAAATGATTAACCTTTCCTAAGAGGATTTGATACACCAACCGATGTAAAGTTTGAAAAAATATATTTTTTAAATTATCGATGTTAAAATGAGAGACAATGAGCAGAAGAACCGTTCCCTCGACAAAGATAAAAAGAAGTATGGAAGTATGAATTTTAATTTCGATATATTATAATGAGAGAATTAAAGATATATGATAAAATAAAATAAATTTTAAAATAATAATAGTGGGGCATTCCGAGAATTGAACTCGGGACCTCTCGCACCCTAAGCGAGAATCATACCACTAGACCAAATGCCCTTGTTGTTTTGATCACGTTCCTCCAAAGTACTTAAGCTATATCTTAGGTGAGACGGATATCCCCGAACCCGAACTTCGCTCCTTGTTCCTCGGTCTCCTGCAATAGTCTCTTCTAATTCCTCCCAACCCTTCCCTTGGTATTCTGATGCTTGTTCGAGCTGAACTGGTAAATTCTCTGCCGTCCTTCTTGGCCGATCCTGTGGCCGCTTCACCACCGCTCTCCGCTGCCTCCTTTTCGTGCTGGATCTTGAGAACCTGAGCTCACCTTATTGGGAGAGAGAACCCATGGCGTTGTTGTCGTTGCCATGGAGGAGGGGCAACAGAGCCAAAACTCGTCCTTTTTCGTAATCCTCGAGCAATGGTAACACAAAAGGCACAGAACAGACCCTCTATCTCTTACAAGAACACCAGAAACGAAGGATGCCTAAGGCCACTCGATTTCTCCCTCTCTACAATCCAAATTCCTTGTATTGGTCTTCCTTCTCCTTCCAGGATAATGTCTCTTTGGAAGCTTCTCTTCCAGGGAATCTTCCCCTCTTCTCGCGTAAAGGTTGCTCCTTTCCCTCGATCTCATCGTTTTTACTCTATCAGCAGAAATTTGAGGGGGTTAGGGCAAGGCTTTGGGGGAGTTCGCTTGGGGTTCAGACGCTTCAAATCCTTGGCATCGTTGGCCAGGAGCAGCGGAGCTCAATCACCGGACGGAAAGGATATCTGGTGAGAAAAGTTATCATTATTGTATCATATTTTATGATATGGACTTATATCGTATGAATTATATTACGTGGAGTATATCGTATGGTCCGTTATCATGGTCTGATAGCGAACAAACAAATATTAAAAAACAAAGCAAAACTATTACCCACAAATTACCATTTTTGAAATGACCGAAAAACCCCTTCCATGTCTGTAGTCTGCTCCTCCTCCAATTATTACGAGGCGATGGCAGAATTGTCTTCTCATGCCCCCTCGGCAACCCGTTATCCTCTCTCGCGCCGTAGTGCCTCTCTCATCTTCTTGTGGTCGGTTTAAGATTTGGATTCGAGATGGCGTCGATCTCGGCAGCGTGGATCCTCCCGAACCCTTGGAGTTCGCCCATCCCGAGAGCCCCCGATCGCCTTACGCATCACTTCAAGGTCCGGTTCTCTGCCTTGTCGATTCGTTTTTCCTTTCTAGCTTTTAATTCGACCACTTCTCCTCCAATTCTTGCTTTCCAACGTATCATCGATCATCTTCTGATTCGTTAGGGGTGCGGGAAGTCGAGGATTGGGGGAGGATTCATCGGGGAAGCAGATGGGATCCCCGACGCAGAGGTCTCCAGCTCTCTTGGTGAGCTTTAAGAAGCTTGAAACAGCATTGCGACGTGATGCGGTCGATCTGACACAGTTTTAGTCTAATCTTCCTTGGAAAAGGCTAGTGACGCACATTATGAGGGAAAAGGTCTTGAGTTCATGATTTAGTTGTTCTTGTAGTTTTTGGATTTATGTGGGTTGAAGAGTGTTTTTCTTCTTCAACTAATATCTGATTTAAAGGTGGAATTTCTTTTATTATTTTGTTGCATTTTCCACTTCAGCATAAGACATGTTGTTAAATGTTTCTTCTTATCTGCATGAACTCAAGTTAAAACCACACTTACTAGCTGCAGGCGATGCTTACTTCAGATATGTTATATGCAACGTATTCACTTTGAATATCTTGTCATGGACAGAAGCAAATAGATCAATAGTTACAAAAGGAACTTTTGAAAGAAGAAAACTACTTTTGGTCTCCTCTATTGGGTTCACCACTGGTGCTTTCCAAAATGCTCTAGATAATGGAGTGGCAGTAGCAGCAGAATTTGCTGATAGTAAGTTCTCAAAGTTTATGTTTCAGTATATTTAATAAGTTCTTTTTCTCTTGCACAATGGATCAGCCTGGATGTCAACTATTTAAGGTTGGTATCAAATCCCTTGTCAGAAAAACTTTCTTTTGGTATATGCTTTAAAAGCTAGAGGATTAGTTCATAAAATTCCTCAAATGATCTAAAGTTAATTGCTTATTGACTTATTAAGTTTGTTAACAATAGTACGCCTATTAGACCATTATAATAAGTCAATCTTAGTCTTGTCTACTCCGGATGTGGGACTAGTGGGTTGTTATAAAGTCTAATGTAGCCCAGATCAAACCCTACCATAGTGTATTTGAGACATAGCCTAGTGATGGTTCCGTACCGTGATGTGTCCTCTGACTTCATCCATATCATTTCCAACTTGAGCTTTTGGCTTTGATGTCAATTGTAATGACCAATGGGATAACTAAGCTATCAATTTTATTGAGCCTAAATAACTAGTTTAAAATTCTTAAGTTAAAGTCAATAATAATATACTCATCTGATTCTTATAAATTAATCTTAGTTTTGCTTACTTTCAATATGGGACTGATTGAAGTATCACAATGTTCCTCTTGACATGGAAAAATAAAAAAAAATAAAATGACAAACTTTGCTATATTGAGCAATGTTCAACTTGATGGCATAAATTATTGCATTTAGTAATATGTAATTGTGAAAGAATTCCATATATGTATCTAGACACCCAATGTGTTGTATATATCCAGATATGTACCAGAAAAATACTAAATTCAAACAAGCATAATCAGGATTGAATATAAGAAATTGAGATATCGGATCTACCCCCCTTGAAGTTCAAAGGCATATTTGCAATAATATGAAAGCTTGAGTGTTTATATATTTATAAAACATCTAGTGTGAAAAGATCCATCTACCCAATTCAAGTTGTTGATCTTCAAGGTACAAGTGCAATTATGGAAATTCTGAGGTGTATAATTTTGAAATTTTTTTTCCTTGATCAGGTACTCTGTCGTTTTAGAAATAATTCTTCGAGGCCATTTTAGATATTGCTTATAATCTGTTGTATCTCCATGGTGAAGTTTTGTGAAGGTGTTGTGTTTCATTGTTAATTTGTTATACTGTAGCCATTGGTAAAGAATTGTGCTTTACGGATAATGCTATTGCTTAGGGTTATTCTTAGGGTTCACCTCTCTCATTTGTGAGCCTGGAAGCTATGACGTTTTGGCTTCTCAGAGTATTTCAGTATTTAATAGTCTGTAGTTTACTAAGATTACTAAACCTATCAGATATTGCATTGGCTCAAGAATATAAATCAAAGATATTTGATTTTAGTTTCCAAAGCACTGGGCTTATTTTTGGTTCTTGATAATCCAGTGCCAGCACTCCGTGGAAAGGATTATGGAAAGACAAAAATGCGCTATCCAGATTATAATGAGACACAATCCGGTCTTCAATACAAGGTTATCCTTGGTACATGAGTTCAGGTGCATGCTTGTTATTTCTTTGGAGAAAAGGCTTAACAAGATGCTGATTATAATTTTCTGACTACAGGATTTGCGAGTTGGTGATGGTCCCACACCGAAAACTGGGGACACAGTGGTGGTGAGGCAGAACTTTATGCAACTATGATATTTAATTTAGAAAATACATTTAATAGTGCAGGAAAGACCCCCCAGCAAAGTTTTACTTCAATAGTTGCCGAGTAATATGTCATAAGCTGATCAATTATGCCTAGGTTTATCTGATGATTTCTACTTTGGAATTTCAGTTTCTTGATGAACTTGGATAGATTTTTGAAATGTAGTTGAGTTGGACAAACTCATGCAGATTTGTAAATGCATTGAAGGTTGACTGGGATGGTTATACGATAGGATACTATGGTCGCATCTTTGAAGCTCGAAATAAGACAAAGGGTGGTTCATTTGAGGTACACTTTTTCTAGCATATTTTTTTTGTTGTTTCAATTTTCCTTTCA
Organism: Musa acuminata AAA Group; assembly: GCF_036884655.1. Taxonomy (NCBI): domain Eukaryota; kingdom Viridiplantae; phylum Streptophyta; class Magnoliopsida; order Zingiberales; family Musaceae; genus Musa; species Musa acuminata. Next base: position 35,023,768 of record NC_088332.1, on the reverse strand, counting down.
TGATGATGATTGCCCAATTTTATTAGAAGGAACAACCAATTAAATCTATAGATGTTCCATGCACACCAAATGAGTTGGATCAACAAACATGATGTAAGTCTCTTCATTGTTAATTCCAAGGTTGGTTGGAGAGGTGAAAATGGCATCAAGTCTCAGTCTAGCACTTTTCCTGAATCTTGAATTTTTTTAACAAGGTTGAAGAGACAGAATATGCTTCTTAAAAAGACAGGGTGTAATAATATAATTATGTTTGCATGTGTGCACCCGAAAGCACCTCTGCTGTGAAAAACAAGAAAGGTTAATAGTTGTAAATTTTATCTTGGAGTTGCAAATAAGTTGAAAACTGGCAGAATATATGCTAGCAGAATCCAATGACTCACAAAGATGTTGAATGCTAATAGACCTAAAGCTTGAGATTTTATCAGAGTTGCTGTAATAGCACTTATATATAAGATGTGTGTCATTGCAGTTTGGATCCTAAATGCGCTGTATAATCATTTAAAAAATAAATTAAAAGAATTAAGAACATTAGGACTATCAATCTTCTATTGAGAATATTAAGGGTTTCAGATTGATGCATGACAGTGGATAATGCACACGAATGCTAATTTGATCATCATGTATAACTTATTTGCTAAGAGCAAATCAGAGGTTTGCTAACTTGATTTCGTCAAGCTTATGGTAAGTGGTAAGCGTACAAGGGATAATGTTTGGTGGTTTGCTTCACCCCTTTTTTCTTAATCCTCATTAATATTTCACTTACAAAGTATTTTCAGGTATTTCTGAATATTCTAGAAAATGGATCACATACTGTTTTTTCTTGGATATTTTTCAATGAGAAAGTTACTAGGCTGATAGAGCATACTACTTGTAAGACTTGTGTTTGGCATAGGGTTGAGTCACATTACTCATTTATGATATATTTATGACGACATGGTTTCCTGGGGATAGAGATGCATATAGTTCAAGAGCAAAAGGTCAAATGCTCACTGAAACTGTAAAAAGTTCAGGGAAAATGCAGATGATGGGGCTAGCTTGATAAGTCTTTGGTTGGAGGGTGCTAGATGATGAGGTAGTTATGAACTCATTCTTTGTTTCCATCAGGTCGTTCTCATGTTTACATCTATATGTGACCATTTATGTCCGTATTCAAGGATTAGAAGGTCTGTGATATACTTTTAAACAAGGAAAAAGTACAAGTCATTGGTGATGAGAACAATGGATAACTAAAATGTTATTGCTAACTGGACATCATACTACCACTCATGATGGGCGTTGTCTTAGTGCTGTGAGTTTTTGGTTAAAGTTTGCCACTGTTACTGGGTCACAGGCTCTGTGATTTGGCCTACAATGAGTGCCTACTCCAGTGCTATTAGGTTTTAAATTGATCACAGAAGATTCTTATACAATTTAGTCTTCTTCTTGTCATTCTTTATCAACTAGAAATAGTCATGGTCTTCTGTTACTATTGACACATTTTTATAGTTTTTGTAAAGCAAGATATATTTTGTGCTTCAGTTCCTCTTTTGTTTGGTTGTGGAATCCAGATACTGTTCTTTCATATATTGAAGTTTGCCCTGATCATTGCATCTCTTTGAAGTGTCTCTTTCTAATGTGCAGGGAGATGATAAAGATTTTTTCAAGTTCAAGGTTGGTTCAAGACAGGTAATTTCTTCATTGCTCACAGACAAGTCATCGTTGAGGTTAGAGCAACAAATACTGAATTTTTGAGGTATTGGGCATCCAGATCTAGGGATGAATTCAGAATAATCTATGCAAACAGGACACCAACTTCTGTACTGAATATTGTCCACATGATCGTGTATTATATTGTGGTATCTATTTTCATCATTCTCCTAATGTTTCAGCTGAATTCCTTGGAAAGATTCTATGCCCAAGATGTGGCAGAGAAAAAATAAGCCTTCTCTTGTACGGTTGGAAGCTTGGAGCTGCTAAACAAGCATCACCTTATACAACTAAATTCATTTACAAACTTAAAAACTCACAAAAATATGACAGAGAAAAGCCAGTGTCCATATATTTTCTAGGGATTCTAGTGAAGCTCAATGTTGCAATAGCCTTTTTCCTTTTCTTTTTTTTTTTAATTCCATGTTTGACTCATCACTATTACCATCAACCAAGCCAAAGCTAATTATTCTCACAAGACCATATGAGTTGCAAAAGAAATTCTTATAGACAATCAAACAGTAGACAATAGACTCAATGTAGAATAAATTCATTGTGCCCTATATGTTGGAATCTTATTTGCAGGTTTCAGATAATATATCTTATGAGGGAATAGTACTTCTGTAGTTTAATATATTGATGGAAGCAATGAACTATAGTTTTTCATTTTCCAGTGTATCGAGGAAATCACCAATGATGATTTTTAGAAAAAGCTGCAGCAATTTTTACAATAGTAGAAGCTAAAGTGATATGGTCCATTCATCTATTTGGGTCATCATTTCACAATGGATATATTTTACATTGCTCATCTCGATGTTACATCATTAGGCATTCGTCTGTTTAGAATGAGATATCTTAGTAGTTTCTTATGCTGTATCATTTCACATGTTCAGGTTATACCAGCTTTTGAGGAAGCCATTGTTGGCATGGCAGAGGGAGGTATCAGGAGGTGATGTACCAGCCCTTTCAATACTCACCATTTATTTAGATGGTGCCCTCTGCACTAATTATTCGTTGGTCTGCATTTTATTGGATATTTACTGACTTGTTAGTCATGAAAATTGCATTTTGTTTATGCTATACCAGGAACTGGAATTTTGAAAAACATGAGACTCCTATCAAATTATTTACAGTGGACATTACCTCAACAGTTTTTTATTTAATCACTTGTAGTTCCGTGTCATTGCTATAAATCTTTACATCACATAACTACCTTAACCTTGTCGCAATACATTGTCAAGAAGCAAACAAGATTTTACATGCTGATATTATTATTAGAAACCCATCAGAGTAGTTTGTTAAACTCTCTGATTGCCCCCAAGCTACTGAATCAAAGTTCTCCCATAGCATTTTTTTCTTGGTGGAATTGTATTAATTTCAGATCAAATTCTTTTGATGCTTGCTTTGTATAGTACATTTATCTGATTATTGAATATGATAGGTAATTGTATTTTTTTTCTCTAGATGGATTATTTATTCTTTCTATGAGTGCAGCCATGGATGTGCTAATACATTACTCACACAGCAATGCAGGATAATAGTGCCTCCGGATTTGGGATATCCAGATAGTGACTTCAACAAACTTGGTCCCAGACCAACGACTTTTTCGGTACTCTACACAGTTATCGTTTAGAACACTTGTGAAGAAGTAGCATGCTGATCATTGTCTAACTCTGCAGGGCCAAAGAGCTCTTGATTTTGTCCTGAGGAACCAGGGCTTGATCGACAAAACTCTACTGTTCGATATAGAGCTTCTTAAAATCGTCAGGAACTAAGATTTATCGGGGTATGTTGTATGTTAATTTTCTCGATGATTTCTCCACAATAGATTTCTGAAGGGTCTGATATGTTGAGTGAATGTTGCAGAAAACAAACACAGATGGCTTCCTTGCCAAAGGGGAAATCATGGTGAACAGATGTTAAAAGGATTGAATCTTCCTTTTTCTGCCAGTCAACGGCAAGGCAAGTTTCTTCTGCCAAAATGCAGCAAAACGCGGATTACATTTCGTCCATTAGCTTCTCCTTTTCTATTTCACTCGACAGATTACACATTGTTCTGGAGTTTGACCTCTATTGTTGCTAAATATTAACAACTGTATCAATATATTGCACTGTGGTTTGTGGATGAAGCACTCTTAGAACATATTGTTTATCTGAAATCATACTCTCGAAAAAAAGGTAAAAATCTTTCATCCCATGTTTTATGCTTTTACCAAAAGTGTACAATGATATCAAAATTCTTAGAAAGTTACCACAAAATTACAATGTAAAAACATCAGCAGATTTCACTGGGTTCAAATGCACGCAGATGATTATTAGATGTCAGAATCCTTCCTCAGAATGATAGAAAATAATATTGACAACGAACAAAATGGCCATGGGTCCATCATCAATCAACAAACCCATTGGATGGCTGAGATCATTGATCATCCTCGTCCGTACAATGACTTACGGGCCACACCATTTACACCTCCTCGCGGTCTGCATAAGCTCATATGTGGTTGTCGACTTAGAAAGACCACATCACCTCGATGCCGACGTCTTGGTGCTTCGGACAATGGATTCGACGTCGACACGGTTTTCCCATCCCCGATCGACTTGGGACCATGCTATTATCCCATTAAATCTCAGTTTTATAAAAAAAAATTAGCATTTCATTATTTATAATTTTTAAAATTATTTTAAATTAAAATATGTCTTTATAATACTAAATATTTTTTAAGAAAAAATTATATCTTTTTAGTAAACCCACAATTGATAAAAAAAACTCCACCCACCCAATCCTTAGTTCTATTATAAAATAGCATGTTATCTTTAAAATAAATTATGATAAAAATATATCAATAATCACACATGCTCGTAGGAATTTTTAAAAACTTATAAAATAAATCTTCAATATTTATGAAATATATAAAAATAATATTAATTTAATATGAAATGATAACGTATCAATTTATTATGAAACTTATATATTAGAAAAATATTGATAATTCTTATGCTACAAACAAAATCATACATTAATCAATTATAAAACATCTTGATAACATATAAAATAGTCAAATAATAAATATGTACATTACACTTGATGATGCACTCTCTTGATAGAGAATGAAAAGACATACTCTATGAGATATATTTTTTTCCAACGATATATGGAGTAATATCTCTTACTCATTCAAGTGGGGGATACGTTCCTCTCAATAATTAATAGAAGAATCATCTAACCATCACATTTTATGACCCATTAATCCCTAAAGAAAATCCTGATATCTACCCTCAATAAGGATATATAAATAATTATGATCATTTATTCATCCATATATATATATATATATGAAGTAGTATACTAAAATATTATAAAAAAAATATGTTTGATGTGATTATATATGAAGTAGTATACTAAAATATTATAAAAAAATTATGTTTGATGTGATGCAACTTGACATATGCATCACTTCTAAAGAAAGTAGCTCTATCAATCAGAAGCATTTCATGGCCCTTTCTTCTCCTTTTGTTAGTAGCACAAAAATGATTTATTGAAAAGTTCATGTTCGCAAAAGCAAAAACCAAGTTAAAGGGAAGAACTAGATAAAAATGTGGAGCTGAAAACAAAAATGTGGAGCCCCAGTTACCAATCCCAATGCATAAGAATTAACTTCGAAACGCCACCACTCACTCATCAGGGCAACGACGATCAAGATATAGGCAAATTGGGAGAATTGTTCTTTCGCAATCTTTGCGAACCTCGAGGGTAATTAAAGTGAACTTTCGGGTGGATAACAAGACACATCAAAAAAAGATGTTTCAAAAATATTGTATCAACAGTTCTCAAAAAATATTTTCACTGAATTCCACAATGGATTTGCTGAGTTGACATTATAGTTGAAGATAATACTGGGAGTCCCCTAGAGTCAATCGATATTTCATTAGAACAAAAGAAACTTATAAGCACTTACTACATATTCGATTTCTCACAATATGTCAAAATATCTTCTATTGATCTCTTCCAAGCATGTCTCTTACTTGATAAGGAGGAGATCCTTCTTGTTGATAATTGGGGCTGCCCTCTTGATAACTCGAGTTGCCTTGCTGATGGCTAGAATAGCCATCTTGATATGGTGGATTACCTCCCGGATAACCAGGGCTACCTCCTTGTTAATCAATACCTGGCATGTTGCTCCCAGGATTACCACATTGGTATCCTTGACCAGCTCCTTGATAACTTAGCTCTCCCTGATAGCCTCGACCACCACCTTCCTGATACCTAGGTCTAGCATTTGGCAAATAGCTGCTATGCGAATTAGGCATTTGATTCCGATGGTTTGGCATACCACCTGCATTAGGAGGCATTGCATTGAAATGACGGATTGGAGGAACATATCTGGGAGGCAGGGAATTCTGGGCATTTGGTGGCATGGCATTTTGAGCATTGAGAATTTGGGAGTCTCGGTTCGGCATTGGTGGTGCCCCTCTATTTTGGAAGTTCTCGTTGAATTTTAGATTTTGATGATTAAATGAATTGATGAAGTTATGATCTAATCAGTGTTTTGAGTGATGTAGGACTAACCCCGATCAAGGAAAAGCAAATTAATTAAAGCAGGAGGAATCGGACATTGGGCCGGAATGAACAAGTCAGAAGATTGAACGTCGATTGAAGAATCGGTCGATGTGTTAGCAGAAGGACTTCGTACCATGAGTTCGAGCATTGGGCCGAATGATCGGGCATTACGCCAAGGGGATCTGAAATTGTAGGAGTCAACATACCAATTGGGCAATACGTCGAAGGTTCAGACAAAGTACCATATCAACCAATGACATGTCGGACAGCATAGGATTCACGCTTATAATCGATTATGTCTATATCGAGTTAGTTTAGAGTCTAATTGAGTCGGCATTGAGATAAAATAATGCCAACTAAATTAGGGACCTAATGGGCCTGAGTTAGGGAGTGAGGCCCATGCAGCAACCCTTAGTAGGGCTAGCGGTGGCACCGCTTGTGACTCGGCCTCCTAGGTTGTCTGGGCGATGGTATCGCCCAGACCAACAATGGTATTGCCCATACACAGTCTTCAAGATTATGTCAAGCGATGGTACCACTAGAATAGATAGTCATACCGTCCAGTATCAGACTGACAGGTGATGGTACCACTAATTGTCAATCTGTCAAGCGATAGTACCACTTAGTACTGGCAATGGTATCACCCAATACTGGCGTCGGTATCGCCAATACCTTAAAAACTCGGGATGAGATCATTTTGGCTCTAAATTTGAATCCATTTGGGCCTATAAATTTCTCAATATTTCTTGCTTGATATAGCACAAAAGTAGAACCAAAACTATATGATTCTAAGGTTGCAAACCCCATTAGAAAGTTGAGTTCCCTCATCTGTATGCTTAGAAGCTATTTTAAGGGAGAGTATGAGGGAATACTTGTAATAGAGGAGTGTAAAGGTTCTTTTCTAAACCTATGAAAAGGAGAAAGAGTTGTAAGAGTAGTTAATCTTCGCCCGTTGAAAGAAAATCGGTAGTAAAAGCTGGTGGCCTCGAGTAAAGAGGAATCGAGAGTGGATATAGGTCACGATGATTGAATCACTATAAAATTGGTGTGCCTCCCTGATTGTTTTACTTATTTTACAATTGCTTTACCTGCTTATTACTACTCTTGCAACCGTTTTAAGTTTAAATGTCTTTCTGATATGACTTTATTGAATGAAGATTTTTAAACCGATGTGATTTTAAGATAGCACTAATTTACCCCCTCTTTTAGTGTCAATTTTTGTCTTAACAATTGGTATCAGAGTCACGTTATTCTTATTTGGTTTAACACCTAAGAGAAATAGCTTTTGTCGGTAATCAAGAGGGTCTTTCTATCATTTATCCTCCTATGTTCAATGGGACGGACTATACATATTAAAAAACTCGAATGAGAGTTTTCTTGCTTTCTATGAATTTTGATTTATGGAATATCATTGAAAATAATTTTTAAAAGTCTTATAATCTAATGAACAAATGGAATGATTTGAAGAAAAACACTTATTTTTTGAATGCTAGAACTATGAATGCTCTATTTTATGCTTTGAATAAAAATGAATTTAATCATATTTATTTATGCGAAACTACATATGAGATTTGGCATATATTAGAAGTAATTTATGAAGGCATGAGTAGAATGAAAGAGTCTAAAATAGATCTTTTAATGCATGATTTTGAACTATTTCGAATGAAGCCAAGCGAAACTATTGTTGACATGTATACTCATTTTACGGATGTCATCAATGGTTTAAAAGCTCTCGGTAAATATTTTTTGAATCTTGAACTTGTTAATAAAGTTTTACGATCACATTTTAAAAATTAGGATTTGAAAGTAACTGCAATACAAGAGGCAAAGGACTTAAATAACGTTCCGCTTAAAAAACTTATCGGGTCTTTGATGACCTATGAAATGACATGTATAGTATATGATAAACTTGAGAACACCATTCCAAAGAATAGGAAGGACATAGAATAAAAGAAGACCACTCGAGCAAAAGCTCAAGTGATGATAACATAAAATTCCTCACAAGTAAATTTAAAAAATTCATAAAACATGAAACTAAGAAAAAAATAAACTTAAAAAGAAGAAGCTACTAAAGAAGAAGAAAGCACTCAGGGCGACTTAGGACGAATCAAGTACATCCAAAGATGAGAAGCTAACCAACAAAGACGAGATGATGAACTACATCTTAATGGCTTTCGACGATGAGGTAAATGACTCAATCGAATCTCATTTATCTTACAATGAATTGTTTGATACTTTCCATGATTTATTTAATGAATGTAAACTACTAGGTAAAAAATATAAGTTGTTAAAAAAGGATCATGCTTCTCTTGATAATAAATTTAAAAAATTAAAAAATAAGCATGATAATTACATGTTAACTCCTTGCACTAAGTGTGAAGAGTTAGACTCACTTAAAAAGAAAATTTTATTTATATAACAAATGTTAGATATATTTAAAATTAGTAGCAAATCTTTAAACATGATTCTTGCCAATAAGAGTCATGTTTGTTAAAAAGAAGAAATCAACTTTATGAGTAACACTCAACAAAAACCAATCACTTTTGTTAAAGGACTCACATTACATGTTTTCCTTGAAAACAAATATAATTTTTGTGGTAAACATGATCATTTTGCATATAAATGTCCATTAAAAAAGTATGGCTCACATAAGTTAAGTTTGGGTTCTTGAAAGAACCATGAATGACTTAATACCAAAAGCTAAGAATGATAGATCAAACCATGAGGACTCAAAGCTAAATGGGTACATAAAACAAACCTACTCTTCTTATAGAATCTCTAAAATTGAAAACTAGGAGCAAAAATGATATTTTGATAGTGGATGCTCAAGGCTTATGACCAGAGATCGAAAATACTTCTACAACTCACTAGCTAAAACAATAAAGGAAATATTATTAGAATTAGAACTATTGGTAACAAAATAATTTTAATTGAAGATGCTTTATGTTCAATGAAATCATGCTTGATGATTTAATGATATAATAATAATATAATGATATAATAAAAATGTTATAAGTTTTGGTATCATGCTTGATGATTTTATATTATACATGAGGATTTGAAATAATGATGATTTTAAATCTTATATTTTGGAATTATGTGTTACATTTTTTTATCTTAATGACTTATGTGATAAATCTTATTTTTTGGTTTTAAACATGATGCATGGTTTTGACATAATAAAAAAAAAACTTGGGCATGCTTGTATGAAATCAACCACATGAATTGAAAAAACTTAAAAGGAATGCATTTTGAAAATTTCTCTATCTCTATCTTATTAATTTTTCAATAAGAAATTTATAAATATATTTATGTCATTTTGAATCTCTTAAAAGTGATTTTGATGATTTGATGATTTAAATTTGAATGAGCTTTATCTATATCATGATTTTGAATTCTCGAAATTATAACTTGAGATTTTCTTTTATGAATTAAGTTTTCTTACTCTTTAATCTTATATGATTCTTGGATTTTATTTAAGAGGAGATTTTCTATATAAAACATGAGATTTTTTTATCATGAATTAAGATATTTTATCATTCTATTCTTTTATGTTTCTTTTTACTATTTACAAAAGAAGAGATTTGTCAAAATAAATTATATCTTTTGATATTCAAATGATCTTTAATATTATATCTTTCATATCATGATTTATTTATGATACTCTCTTGTATTCATAAATTGTATACACCATCATATTTGATTTAAATTTATCTTTGCCATGATGTGAAAATTGATGTAAAGGAAAAAGAATTACAAATTTGTATTCTTCCATTCTTTTTAACAATGACAAAGGGGGAGATAAAATTGCTAGCTTGCATGTTTTAAAATGATATAAAACTTGTTAACTTATACATTTTAAGGAGAAAAACTTGCTAGCTTGCACATTTCAAAGACAAAGATTTGTTAGCTTGCTCATCTCGAAAGAGAAGCAAAGATTGCTAGCTTGTACATTTTAAGAAGAAGCAAAAGTGCTAGCTTCCACATCTAAAAAAAAAAAAAAGCAAAATTAATAAACTTGCACATATCTAAAATTTGCTAAGCTTGCATATTCTATAGTGAAGTAGAAATTGCATGTTTCAAAAATATACTAGTTGCACTTTTCTTATTTTTGTTGATGACAAAGGAGGGAGAAGGTACGATGATGATTTGAATCATGCATAATATGATGCACTTTGATATTTTAAAATTATGATTATGTATGCAATACTCATGATTTTATTATGATGATGTATATGATATATTGCATATGATGTGAATCATGATTAAAATTGCTTTGACTTGAATTTAATTTGAATTTAAGGTTTATTTCAATATGTCATATTAATAGGGGGAGTTTAGTTTAAACTTCATCATTAATTGGTTATTATCATAAAAAAGAAAGAGATAATTGAATCTCAATTTTTGATGATGAAATCAATTGATTAAGTTGTGATCTAATTAGCGTTTCGAGTGACGCAAGACTAACCTCGATCAAGGAAAGACAAATTGATTAAAGTAGGAGGAATCTAACGTTGGGCCAAAGTGCATATGTCAGAAGATTGGACGTCACTTGGAGGATCAGTCGATGTGTTGACAGAAGGACTTCATACCATGAGTCCGGGCATCGGGCTGTAGAATCGGATATTGCGGCAAGGAGATCGGAAGTTGTGGGAGTCAACATGCTGATTGGGCAATACGCCGAAGGAGAAGACGATGTGCCAAAGGATCGGACGAAGCGTCAGATGAACCAATTATATGTCGGACAACATAAGATTCATGCTTGTAATCGATTATATTTAGATCGAGTTATTTTAGAGTTTAATTGAGTTAGTATTGGGATGAAATAATGTCAACTCAATTAGAGGCCCATTGGGCCTAAGTTGGAGCTATTTTGAGCCAAGTGAGGCCAATGTAGCAACCTTAGCAAGTCCAGGTGGTGGCACAGCCAAGGCTGGCAGTGGCACCGCTTGGGAATCAGCCTTCTAGGTTGTCTGGGCAATGGTACCGCCCATCTATAGTCTTCAAGACTGCGTTAGGTGATGGTACTGCCAGACTGGGCGGTGGTAGTGCCCAGTGTCAAACTGAGTAGTGGTACTGCCTAGTATCAGACTGATAGGCGGTGATATCGCTAGTTGTCAATTTGTCAGGTGGTGGTACTGCCCAATACTGGCAATGGTATTGCCAGTACCCAAAATCTCGGGATGAGATCGGCTTGACTCCAAATTTGAATCCATTTGGGGTCTATAAATACTCCAATCTTTCTTGCTTGATAGAGCACGAAAGTAGAATCAAAACTCTATGATTCTAAGGTTACAAACCCTATTAGAAAGTTAAGTTCCCTCCTTCATATGCTTAGAGGTTGTTCTAAGGAAGAGTATGAGAGAATACTTGTAATACAGGGGTGTAAAGGTTCTCTCCTGAACATATGAAAAGGAGAAAGAGTTATAAGGGAGTTATCGGTAATGGAAGCCAATGACCTCGAGTGAAGAGGAATCGGGAGTCGATGTAGATCACGACGATCGAAACACCATAAAATTGGTGTGCCTCCTTTATCTACTTATTACTACTCTTGTAAATATTTTAAGTTTAAATATCTTTAACTATTTATTACTATTCTTTCTGATATAACTTTATTGAACAATGATTTTCAAACCGACTTGATTGTAAGACAATACTAATTCACCCCCTCTAGTACCTCTAGTACCGATTTCGGTCTTTTAACACTCATATTTTTCCTTTTCCTCTCAAAGTTCCTTGACCGATCAAAACCCTGAGACCTGTCATCCCGCCTTGACCTCTCCTGCGCACATGCATTATTTCTAACCCACTCTTCATGATATTTTGGATCACAACGTATAACTTTATCATCCATGAATGATTCTGCTGTCAAAACAATAATAGAATAACTCATATTCAATGGTAAATCCACATTTATAATTTGGTACTAAGATAATTATGAAGTAAGAAAGTATCCATTCTTCATGTTGATCAAACATCCAAAAATAGGCCAGAAACTACCATGTGAACAAATGAAGATCAAGTTTAGCAGCAATTTACATAGTAAGAATCTAGAACAGCATCTTGCTAGAAACTGACAATCAAAACAACATCTAGTTTTGCTAAGGCATCATAAGAGCACAAAGAAACATATCATTTTCTTGTTATGGAAGATGAAATACTGCTTAAAAATGTATCTGACAAAACCAAATATCCATGCTGATTTCTATGTAAAGCTTAACGAACAAAGGCATCAGGTAACCTCCAACAAAAAGAATATTAATAATCTCTCCATCTTACCTCAAACTCCACATTTAAAAGAGTGATAACTTAAATCTGACCAAGGCCAAATAGATAGCAATTGACACAAAAGCAACAGAAAACAAGCTAATGAGATCTGGTTTTCACCTAAATTCCATGATTTTAATGCTCTCTTCAGGTGACAATAGCCACCAAGTATTTAAGCTATTTAACTATGAACTTTTAGTGTTTATAAAAACCCAAATTATTAATATACAAACAAGCCAAAAGAAAGGGAAAAAAATGAGTACTGGAATCCACAACCATCCTGTACTCTACCGCATGTTCTCATAACCCAGCCTATCAAGAAAATGTATCGACCCATCCGATGCAATAATATGGAGAAAAACCATCAGCTCACTAGTTAGAATGAATTCCTTTGACACCATTATTGAAGATGTATAGTTAATGCACAGAATTTATAATGCAATCGGTGACTGCAGTTATGCCAGCTTAAGAAAACCATGTTGGGACTTATTAACATGTTCCTTCTCCACGTTGATCATATATATTTTCCTTATTTCATAAAATGAGCTGATTATGAAGACACAATTTTCGATCATTACTAGAAAGAAATTTAAGGAGATGTCGGTTCAAAAACTTTGAATCAACAGATCGTGTTCAAATCCTTAGCAATTAGATAGTGAAAGACTTGCTGGTCTTCCAGGAATGTGACCGAAATAATACAGCACCATGGAGATCATGCTCTAAATTCAAGTGATAATCTTAGTTACATGGTAGGAGAATATACTCAGATCAATAACTTCTCCAGTAGAGGCATATCTATGTTCCCTGAACATAAATTAATCGATCATTGACTTGTCACTCGTTGTCAAAAAAATTCACTTCAGACAGGTGATTCAAATCAACTAGGCTCATCAATGACGAGCTTTAGCAATTCCAAAATATATAGATAACAGATTGGAGATGTTCAGGGAAGACCAAAAAGAAGACTGCAGATCAACGAAGCAATTATATTCAAGAAATCCTTGATTTTCTTTTACATAAGTGGGCTTCGCCCCCACAAATAAAGTGCAGCAGTAAACAGTCATAAGCAGAAAAAGTTAATTTTATTATTTTCATGTTTGTTTCACCCAAAATTCTTCAGATACTGTTGCTCATGGTTTCAATACCTGCCAGTATGTACCCTTGCTCATGGTCCGTATCAGACTATATGGTCCTATATATTGAATGTATGGTATTACTTAATTGTTTTCTAGATGACATCAAGTGATAAAGCTCGGTACACCACCTTATATAACATGTTTTATAGATCCGAAGACGAATTTTAGAATATTTTTATAAAATTTATTAAATTTATAATAATATACATAAAATTCTATAATAATTATGAAACATTAATATGAAAGTGTACTTGATGAATCCATCTAAGTATTTTAGTTTAACTGATGAATTAACCTTCGAATTATAGTATATCTGAAAGAACCTTTTATTTCTCTTTGATGAGTAAAGAGAAATATGAAAAATTGATACTATAATCGGGACCATAATCCTATTTATAGAAATATCCCAGGATATTTCATATTCCTAACTTGTTTCATCATCAAGTTGGAAATTCCTAACTTGTCTCATCATAAGTTGGAAATATAATTGATGGTATCAACACAATTAATTTTTATAATAATTATGTCCCTTAGCTAAATAACTTTATTTTAATTAGATCACTTTAATTTTGACTAATCAAAATAATGGCTTAACACATTTAATTATACATGTGACCCTAAAAATTCTAATAATTCTCTCATTGGGCCACATATATATCCTTATAAATGTACTATATTTTATGGGCTTAAAACTAATATCATTATTAAATATGATATACAAAACAATCTCGTCCATTGGTCATATTATTATAGGACCAAAGTGATCTTCGCTATATCAATCATAGCTAAACCCACCAATGATCACTAATATTAACATAACCGAATGACATGGATCAATAATAAAATATGATATGTGCATGTCAATTTTCAACTAGTCCAACTTTATCTTTATGAGATAATTAATAACTTTAATAGTCATAATGTATAAAGTATAATAAACTAAAACTTTATTTCTGATCAGAAAATATCTATACAAATATAAAATCTGGTGTAGAACATACAATAAACATATGACAAACTCCCAATATTTTTTGATCAGAAATAAAGTTTTAGTTTATTATACTTTATACATTATATACAAATATAAAATCTGGTGTAGAACATACAATAAACATATGACAAACTCCCAATAAATTAAAGTTTTCTTAAATTTTATTATACCCATATGAGTAGTATGCTTATGAAAGACCTTGGATGATATATCTTTTGTGAGAGGATCTGCTAATATAAAATTTGTCCCTAAGTGTTCTATGGAAATTTGTCTACTTTGTATCTTTTCTTTTACAACTAGGAACTTGATGTTAATGTGCTTTGACTTAGTCGAGCTCCTATTGTTATTGGAGTATAAAACAGTTGATTTATTATCATAGTATATCTTTCATGGTCTTTTAATCCCTTGTACTATTTTTAGCCCTACGATAAAATTCTTTAGCTATATTTCATGATTAGACGTCTCAAAACATGCTACAAATTCCGCTACCATGGTAGAAGAAGTAATAAGAGATTGCTTGGCACTATGCCACGAAATTGACCCACCAACCAATATATAAATGTAGCCCGAAGTGGATTTCCTACTGTTTTGGCATCCAATAAAATCGGAGTCAGAATACCCAATGATCTCCAAATGGTATAATCTCCTATATGTGAGCATATGATCTTTTGTCCTCTCTAAATATCTTATAACTCTTTTGGCTACATTCCAATGATCCATTCTAGGATTGCTTAAGTATTTGCCTAGCACTCCAACAATGTATACTATATTTGGACACGTACAAACCTATATATATATTAGACTCTATACAGTTGATGCATAGGGAATCTTCTGTATTTCTTGAGTTTTCATATTTCCTTAAGACACCGATTAAGACTGAACTTGTTTCCCTTTACGATAGGGGTGTCTCCTAGTTTACAATCCTACATGCCAAACATTTTGAGTACCTTATCAATATAACTTCTTTGTGATAATCCTAGAATACCCCGAGATCTATCTTAGTGTATCTAGACTCCTAATATAAAAGAGGCGTCATCAAGATCTTTCATCTCAAAATGTTTAGATAGAAATCTCTTAGTTTTGTGCAATATGCCTATATCATTTGTAGCAAGCAGACTGTCATCTACATACAATATCAAGAAAATAAATTTGCTTCCATTGAACTTGTGATACACACAATCATCAACAACATTCATCTCAAAACCAAATAAGATAATTAATTAATGAACTTTATTATACCACTAAACGGATGCTTGTTTGAGCTCATAGATGGATTTGATCAATTTACATATCATTTTCTTTGGGTCTCCTAATACAAAGTATTCTGGTTATACCATATAAATTATTTTATTAATATTTCTATTAAGAAACACTTTTTTGATATTCATCTAATGAAGCTCCAAATCAAAATATGCGACTAGAGCCATAATTATCCTAAAAGAGTCCTTCATTAAAACCGGAGAGAATGTCTCTTTAAAGTCAATCTCTTCCTTTTGAGTATAGCCTTTTGTCACAATATGTGCCTTATACCTCTCCACATTAGCATTAGGATCTTTTTTATTTTAAAAATTCATTTACAACTAATTACTTTCATACCTTCTAGTAATAGGACAAGTTCCCAAACTTTATTATCTTGCGTGGACTTATACTTTTGGTTTTAAAAATCCATTTACAACTAATGGGTTTCACACCTCTCCATCATACCACTACTCTCTTTATGTTCCTAGAGAAACACTATATAATCATCGGAAATGACACTCCTCTTTACCCTAGTGGATCGTTGCAAAGGTGCTGGCTCTCGTGGCATAGGTTCTTATGGATGTTGAGTTTGTTCCTCAGAAATAATTTCCTCATATTGTATGCAAGCTGAAATGACTATATCCTTTTGAGGTACTGAATTTGCCACATCAATAGTAACTATATGAATTAGATCAGACTGAACCAATTCTTCCTCAAAGGTAAAGTTTTTAACCTTATTTCTCCGCCCTAACTCAATATTCTCAAAGAATGTAGTAATACCCATCTCAAAATTATTTCTTGATATGGGATCATAAAATTTTTGCTAATCATAGGTGCACTACAAGCCAATCACGTGAGTGATGACACATGTGACATGACATATGCTCTTTTTATTTATTATATATTGATATTTTATCACTTTATATTGTATGCCACATGAATATATTGTGATGTCCATGGATCTGTGGAATGAGAATCGAATCGTGATGAGATCACGATAACGAGATCGATTCATCTTTAAACATATACCCTAAATAATCCTGGTCATAGGTTACTTGAGAGAGACATCGAGATAATCGAACAGACTGGTGTATTGTATACCCATACATATGATGGAGGCGGCTAATCTCATAGCTACTCGTGTGGGGACACTAGGGCTATAGTGCAGGTGCTCATTGGAGAATGAGTTCACTGATTGATCCGCTCACGAAATGCTGGATGATTGATGATGCTTTATCATTAGATAATGATTCCGTAGTCCTAGTAGTATATCCAGTCCTTAGACTTGAGACACCAATGATGTCCTATTTGAGTACTCCACTCTTTAATATCGGACTTATAGGTCTGGAGGTTTTAGATCTAGCACAACCGATCATCGAGAGTGGCAGCCAACCTTATAAGGACTATTGAGTGTCGATAGAGGATCATCCATTCTTGATGTCATAAGAGGAATATCTCATGTGTTCTTACTCAGACAAATCTCTAGCCAAGGTCATTCAGACTGAGACAAAAAAAGAGTTCTTCGAGAGAATCCGATTAAAGTGAGTCTTGAGTAGATATTGTTTGAGCAAGAGAGTACCATGCCCAATACTGTCTTTGGGATATTAGATGGATGAGGAACTATAGATACACGGTAACTAAGGACAGACAGATCCAATAGATTAGATTCCCTTATATCGTCTGGGGACTACGACGTAGTGGCCTAGTACGTCCGTAGTTGATGAGTCAAGTGAATTATTATGGAGATAATAATTCACTAGGCTAGAAGGAGTTCTGATAGGTATAACTCATGGCCAACTCGATATTGGGCCTAGAGGGTCACACACATATGGCAGGCATTACGATAAGTAGAAGTTCAGATATGAGATATCCGCCGGAGCCCCTATCTTATTGGATATCCAATAAGCCCCTGAATTATTAGATCTTATGGATGAGATCTAATAAGAGCCAATGAGAGATTATTGAATAGAGGTCCACTAATCTAAGAGGCTTAGGTAGTTGGATGAAGATCCAATACCTAATAGGGTAGGATCCATTGAGGTTAAGTTGACAATGGACCTCTATAAATAGGAGAGAACTAAAGGCTCATGGGCTAGAGGTTTCTCGGTTGCCACATATTCTCCTCTCCCCTTCTCTTTCTCAGATAGCAGGCCTAAAGATTTGAGGAGTGTCGTCGCAGTTTTACTATGTGGATCACCGCTAGAGAGGTAGACGTTTGACCTCCTTCACCCTGTCCTACAAATCTATAGGGATTAAAGGATATATAATCTCCCTAGGTAAAACACAATATTTTATATACGTAGTTTTTGGTTTTGCAAATTTTGTGCACCAATCTTCGTATGGCGACGAACACATCATTGGAAAATTTGGGGTTTTTATTTTTCTGTTCTTCCATTGCTCCTGTAATGTCACCTCCAGAATTCCCAACAATGGTATCAGAGTCAGGTTATTCATGTGAAAGATTGGTTTTGAATTGTGTGTTATATTTTAGGAAGATTTTTTAGTCAAAATCATTGACGCAAAAGGTGAAAAAGGGCAGCATTCTGCCCTTGCAAAAGTGGCCAAATGTTGCTTGCAACGTTGGTTGTCTGCGTGCAGGTGGTTGGTTTCCAATGGCCTACTGCAAGCAGGTCGCCTACAATGGTGCCCGTGAAGGCAAGCGACGCTTGCGGGCCACCTGCCCATAAGGATGGGCAACGCCTATGGGCGACGCTTGCGAGCAGCCTACCCTCAAGGACGGCTGACGCTTGCAAGTGACGCCTATGGCCGACCTGCCTGCAAGTGTGGGCGGCGCCTGCAAGCGACCTACCCACAAGGGCGGATGGTGCCTGTAGGTGACCTGCCCGTAGGGGCACTCCCCCGCCCTAGGCCTAGGAGCCACCACTTTATTTCTCGTTTATTGTCAGGCCTATATGCCTATGATTAAGTTATAATCACATGAGGAGGCGCAGTGGGAGCGTGTAAGCGATAGTAGGACCTAGGAGACCGAGATGGATGATTGCGATGCATGGAGATGCGTCGAGATGATGACGGAACCAATGAGGACGAGATGGACGATCATATGGCATGAAGATGCACTGCTGCACGCATAGATCTTGATGTGAGTGATTAAGCCCATTGACTCGGGCCTAATCATATTAGGTTGTGGTCCATGGTCATATGATATGATTGCTTATATGATGTGTGATTGCTTATACACCTATTAGATATGTATATTTATTTTCATGCAATATAGATATATATTAAATATATATATGTGTGACATATCATATTACGAGAGTAAATCAAAATCTCCTCTCTCGATAATATTAAGTTAGTAAACAAAAGACAATTAGATTGATCTACATGACCTTCCATCGTTATAGGTAGGTACCGATTCTCGATGTAGGTTGAGTTGGTCGAGTCCCTCGAGGCTCACCTATATTGGAGTTCACTATTTTGCCTATGACAAAGAGATATCACCGATGACCTGAAGATATGGTATACTTGGTCGAGTCCCTCAAGGGTATATCATCGAATCAGACTTATCTTATAACGATGGTGTTAATTTAACCAAACATCATGATTGGTCAAGCCCTTAAGACCATGGTGGTTCGGAGGCTAAACAAGACAAGAATCACAAAGAGTTATGATCGACAAGATTTGCATACCTTTTGGGCTTAGTGTGATTGGTTGAGTGCCTCGAGATTATACTAAGATGCTGATTGGATCCTAATCCCCACTAGAAGTCTGTCGGAGACTTCCGTTTCACGTGTTGAGGGTGTCGCGTGCCTCGCTAGAAAAATGGTGGGAGTAGATTAAGATAGAAATCAATATCTTATTTTTTGTATTTTTCTGCAAAATCTTCACGTTATTTGTTTCTGCTATATCTTTATTTTCAGAAAATGTTGCTTTCAAATCCCTTACGTGGCATACTTGATGTCAACTGCCTCACTGGTCTGAATTATATGGATTGGCTCCGTAACTTGAGAATTGTTCTCATGGTGGAGAAAATCGCGTATGTCCTTGATATAGTGATGCCTACACCCGAGGAAGGGGCAAGCGATGATAAGATCGCTCACTATGTGAAGAAAATAGATGACTCCACTTTTGCTTAGTGTTACATGTTGGACTTCATGACTCCTGAGTTACAGAGGTAGTATAAAAAGATAGATGTTAGATTCATTCTCTTACATGTTTGTAAATTGTTTGAGGAATAGGGAAGGACTTAGCAATATGAGATATCCAAGAGCTTCTTCCCCACTAGGATGACTGAGAGGATACCGGTTTAGAACTATGTACTGAAGATGATTGAGTGGATAGAGAAACTCATAGGCCTAAGAATGGTCCTAGAGGATAACCTGTGTGTGGATCTTGTGCTTCAATCCTTACCAGATTCCTTTTTATAGTTCATGATGAATTTTAATATGAACAAGCTTGAGGTGACTCTCCCTGAGCTCCTCAATATGTTGAGGGAGGTAAAGAGCACTATCAAGAAAGAGAAGTCAGTTCTCTGATAAGATAAAAAAGAAAAGGAAGATATAAAAGTCCCTTAAGAAGGGCAAGGGCAAGGGCAGACCGGGTAAAGCAAAGGTTTTTAAGAAAGACCCCACAAAGGACAAAGGTCAGTGCTTCCACTATGACAAAGATGAGCACTGAAAGAGGAACTACAAAGAGTACCTTGCAGAGCGGATGAAATAGAAGCTTGGAGAAGCTTTAGGTACATTCATGATCAGTCTCCATTTGTAAAACTATTATGATAACACAGGGTATTTGATACGGTAGTGCTTATCACATTTACAATTCGTTACAAGTTCTAACATAACCTAAGAGATTGGTGAGAGGCGAGATGGACCTTAAGATGGGCAATGGAGTAAAAGTTATTATAGTAACTGTTGGCGAGGTCACCTTACATTTGCTTGGTGGAGCTATTATTGTATTGGATGCATGTTATTTTATTTCTTCTTTTATCAAAAATATTATTTTCATTTCATGTTAGATAATTAGTGGATATAAATTAGTTTTTTAGAATAATGATTGTTCAATAATATTAGATGATGAGATCATCACGAGAGGAACATTGCATAATGGTTTGTTTATGCTAGACACTACTCCATATATCGTGAATGTAAGTGTGTCTAAGAGGAAACGAGATGAGGTGAATAGTGCATACCTATGACATTGTAGGCTAAGCCATATCCATGAGTGAATGATTCAAAAGTCGCTAAAGGATGGATATCTATGAGTCATATGCAACTTACGAGCCTTGCCTTCGTGGAAAACTAACCAACTTTCCTTTTAGTGGAATTGGAGAGAGAGTCATTGAGCTGTTGGAACTCATAAATAGAGATGTATACGGACTAATGTCAACTCATGCCATAGGTGGTTAGTCATACTTTATTACTTTTACTGATGATTTCTCAAGGTATTGACATATGTACTTGATGAAGTACAAGTTTGAGGCCTTTGAGAAATTTAGAGAGTATAAGAATGAAGTGGAGAACTAGATTGGAAAGAATATCAAGACTCTTCGATCAGATCGAGGAGGTGAGTACTTGAGTACAAAGTTCACCCAGTTCCTTAAAGACCATGAGATTCTATCCTAATGGACACCTTCTTATACACCTCAACTCAATGGTGTATTTGAAAAGAGGAATTATACATTGATGGATATGGTGTGGTCCATGATGAGTTTCATTGTCCTACCCATCTCATTTTGGGGGTACACCCTATAGACTACAACTTACCTTGTGAATAAAGTTCCAACTAAGTCGGTAGTGTCTACACCATATGAGATATGGAAAGGAAAGAAGTCTGATCTTAAGGTTGTTAAGATTTGGGGCTGTCCTGCCCACGTTAAAAGAAACAACCCCGATAAGTTAGAATTAAGGATATGGGATACTCTGAGGAAACTTATGAGTATTATTTCTATCATCCCAAGGAGTAAAAGGTCTTTGTAGTCAAGAGAGCGGTGTTTCTTGAGTAGGAACATATTCTTGGCGGAGACAGTGGGAGCGTGATAGAGTTGAGCGAGGTTGGAGAACATAACTCAAGCACCACTCTACAGCCCGAGTCTGTTCAAATACCTAGTAAATAAGTTCTTACTTTACGTAGATCCGATAGAGTATCATATCCTCCTAAGAGATATGTGGAACATATTAGAGGAGAGGATGTTGAGAATATTAATCCTTAGACCTACGAGGAGACTATTACGAGTATAAACTCTAGGAAGTGGCAATAAGCCATGAATTCTGAGAAAGATTCCATATACTCCAACAAGGTTTTAAACCTAGTTGATGCACCCGAGGGTATTGTACCCATCGGTTGCAAGTGGATTTTCAAGAAGAAGATCGGAGTAGATGATAAGATAGAGACCTATAAAACAAGGCTAGTGTCTAAGGGATATCGTCAAAGGTAAGGTGTTGACTATGACGAAACCTTTTCACTCGTAGCCATGCTAAAATCCATCTGAATTCTATTGGCTATTATAGCACACTATAATTATGAGATCTGGCAGATGGATATAAAAACTGCGTTCCTCAATGGCAACCTCAAGGAGGAGGTGTATATGATATAGCATGAGGGATTCGTATCGAAGGACTACCTAGATAAAGTGTGTAGGTTTCTTAGGTCCATTTATGGACTAAAGTAAGCTTCCCAAAGTTGGAATATAAGATTTGATGAGGTAAATATATCTTATGACTTTGTTAAGAATAAAGATGAGCCTTGTGTATACAGGAAGGTAAGTGGGAGTATTATCACCTTCTTGGTGTTATATGTGGATGACATCTTAATCATTGAGAATGATGTAGGAATACTATCCAGAGTAAAGGCTTGGTTATCTAAACACTTCTCCATGAAAGACTTAGGGGAAGCATCCTATATCTTTTGGATTCATATCTATAGAGGTAGATCCAAGAGGATGCTTGGCTTGTCCCAATCTAGGTACATAGACACCATTATCAAAAGGTTTTGCATAGAAAATTTCAAGAGATGTCTCATATCGATGAGATATGAGATATCACTTTCTAGGACTATATCCCCAAAGGCTCTTGAAGAAAGGGGAAATATAGATAGGACACCTTATGCCTCGGCGATAGGATCTATCATGTATGCCATGCTATGTACCAAGCCTAATATAGCGCATGCTCTGAGTGTCACGAGCAGGTATCAGTTTGATCTAGGCTTGGAGCACTAAGAAGCAGTAAAGTGTATCTTTAAGTACTTGAGAAGGACTAAGGATCTTTTACTAATATATGGAGGTAATAGCCTCAAGGTTGAAGGCTATACGGACTCGAGTTTTTAGTCTGATATCGATGATAGCAAGTCGAATTCGGGGTATGTATATACTCTGAATGGAAGAGCAGTATGCTAGAAGAGTTTCAAGTAAGATACTATTGCTGACACAACCATAAAGGCAAAGTATATTGTTGTAACAAAGGCAACAAAGGAGAGAGTTTGGATGAAGAAGTTCATCACAGATGTGGGAGTCATGCCAAGCAACGAGGAGTCGATTCCCTTATATTGCGATAACAATAGGGTGATTGCTCAAGTGAAGGAACCTAGGTCTCATCAGAAGTCTAAGCATATTATGAAGAGGTTCCACCTAATTAGAGAGATCGTGAACCAAGGAGATGTAGCAGTGGAAAGAGTTCCATCGGAAGATAACATCAAAAGATAAGTCGTTATCTTAGATTATCTTTAAGCGTCATAGGGGTCTGATGGAGATCAAACATATAGGTGATTGACTTTAGGTCAAGTGCGAGATTACTAGTCATAGGTGCCTGCAAGCCAATCACGTGAGTGATGACATGTGTGACATGACACACACTCTTTTTTCTTATTATATATTAACATTTTATCACTTTATATTGGCTGTTGCATGAATATAATATGATGTTCATGGATCTATGTAATGGGAATTAAATAATGATGAGATCACAATAATGAGACCGATTCACCTAAATACAGACCCTAAATAATCCTGGTCAAAGGTTACTCGAGAGGGCATCGAGATAACTAGATAGATTGGTGTACTATATACCCATACATATGATGGAGACGACTAATCTTATAGCTGCTCGTGTGGGGACACTAGGGCTATAGTGTAGGTGCTCATTGGAGAATGAGTTCACTGATTGATCCACTCATGGAATACTGGATGGTTAATGATGTCTTATTATCAAACAGTGATTCTGTAGTCCTAGTGGTGTATCTGATCCCTAGACTTGAGATATCAAGCATGTCCTGTATGAGTACTCCACTCTTTGATACCGGATTTATTGGTTTGGAGGTTCCAGATCTAGCACATTCGGTCATCGGAAGTGGCAACTAACCTTATGAGGACTATTAAGTGTCGATAGAGGATCATCTACTCTCGGTGTCATAAGAGGAATATCTCATGTGTTCTTGCTCAGACAAATCCTTGGCTAGGGTCATTCAAATTGAGAGAGAAAGAGTTCTCCGGGAGAATTTGATCAGGGCGAGACTCGAGTAGAAACTATATAGGTTTGACAGTACCATACTTGGTATACGGTCTTTGGGGTATTAGATTAATGAGGGACTATAGATGTATGATAATTAATGATAGACAGGTCCAATGAATTAGATTCCCCTGTGTCATCTAGGGATTGCGGCATAGTGGCCAAGTACATCCGTAGTCAATGAGTCAAGTGAATTATTATGGAGATAATAATTCACCAAACCAAAAGGAATTATTATATGTATAACTCATGTCCAACTCGATATTATGCATAGAGGGTCATACACATAGGCATTGCTACAAGTAGAGGTTTGGATATGAGATATATGCCGAAGTCCCTTTCTTATTGTATATCTAATAAGCCTCTGAATTATTGGATCCTATGAATGAGATACAATATGAGCCAATGAGAGATTATTGGATAGAGATCCACTAATCTAAGAGGCTTGAGTAGTTGGATGGAGATCTAGTACCCAATAGAGTAGGATCCATTAGGGTTAAGTTGATAAGGGACC
This sequence comes from Musa acuminata AAA Group, assembly GCF_036884655.1. Lineage (NCBI taxonomy): Eukaryota > Viridiplantae > Streptophyta > Magnoliopsida > Zingiberales > Musaceae > Musa > Musa acuminata. The sequence continues at coordinate 34,998,915 of NC_088332.1, read as the reverse complement.
TCTATAAATAGGAGGGAACCAAAGGCTTATAGGCTAAAGATTTCTTAGTTGTCATATCCTATTCTCCTCTCCTCTTCTTCTCCTCAAATAAGATGCCTAAAGATTTGAGGAGCGTCATCGCAACTCTGTTGTGTGGATCACAGAGAGAATGGCGCTTGACCTCCTTCACCCTCTCCTATAGATCTGTAGGGATTCAAGGATATACGATCTCCCTAGGTAAAACATAATCTTTCATATACGCAGTTTTTAGTTTTGTAGATTTTGCGCACCAATCTTCGCACGACGACGAACACATCATTAAGAAATTTAGGGTTTTTATTTTTCTATTCTTCCATTGCGCATGTGATGTCACCCCCAAAGTTTCTAACAATTTGTTCCCCTTATATTGCTCAGAATAACTAATAAAGTAACTGCTCTTTATTCGGAGTTCCAATTTCCTTTTATTAGGCCTATAAGGCCTTGCCTCAATTGGATAATCTTATATACAAAAGTGTCTTAGACTAGTCTTTCTCCCAATTCAAAGCTCATAAGGTGTTTTTGTAGTTGCTTTAGTTGGTACTCTATTAAGAATGTAAGCTGCAAACTTTATTGCTTCTCCCCAGAGTGACTCTAGTAAAGTAGATTGAGAAATCATACTTCTTACCATATCTTTAAGTGTATGGTTTCGTCTTTCAACTATACCATTCATGTTAAGTAACCCTGACATTGTATATTGAGGGATAATTCCACACTCCTCTAGGTATAGAGCAAATGGTCCTGGACATTATTCACCTAAGTCGTCATTTCTACCATAATATTTCTCTTCACAATCAAATCTAATGCTTTTTATCCTTTTGATGAGTTGATTTTTAACTTCAACTAAATGATTTGAACACATCCAAAGACTAAGATTTTTTATGTATTAGATATATATATCTATATCTAAAGTAATCGTATATTAATGATATAAAGTATTATTGACCATTCCACAAAGGTATAGGAAATGACCCACAAATATCTGTATATATCATTTCTAAGACTTCTGTAGCTCTATATGCACCTGATCTCTTAGGTTTGGTTTGTTTACTTTTAATGCATTCAACACAAACATCTAAACCTGATAAGTCAATGGGATCAAGAATCCCTTCTAACATAAGTCTTTCAACTCTATTTCTAGATATGTGACCCAAACGTTTGTGCCATAATACACCTGAATTTTTAATTTTATGTTTAGCACATCACAATTCCGCATTCAGAAATTCATGATAGGACACTGTAGTATTAAGTAAATATAGATTGTCATAAGCTATAAGTGAACCAGTTTCAATCATATTTGAATTTAAATACAAAGTAAACTGATTTGTTCTAAATGAACAAGAATAACTAGATTTGTGCAAATAAGAAACAAAAATTAAATTTTATCTAAATGATGGTATAATAAAAGTGTCTTTTAAATCCAAATAGTATCCAATACACAATAATAATCTAAATGTGCCTATAGCTTCCACATCTATTGATTTTTTGTCTCCCACATAAATGCATCCCTTAGTATCATTGAGCCTTTCGTAGCTCAAGCAACCCTACATTGAAACACTGAAGTTAGTAGTTGCACTGAAGTCTAACCATCAAGTGTTTCTAGGTATTGAAGTTAAATTGACTTCAGAACAAACCTAAGGAACGAACTCATTTTAGTATGCCAAGTCCTTTTTAGAATACCTAGATTTCTTGCAAAAGAAAAAAGTATCATCCTTATTTTGTTTCTTTTGTGCTGGACTCTTATCAGCCTCATTCTTTCATGATTTGTATTTTCTTTTCTTGTCCTTAAAGGTGCTGGCCAAGTTGGCACTTTCAGTATTTTCTTGCTTCAACCTTTCTTCTTCTTACACATAATATGAAATGGGCTCATTAAGAGACTATTTGTCCTTTTGACAATCATAACTGACTTTAGACTGACTAAATTACGCAGGAAGCAATATCAAAACCAAATGGACAAGTAAGTCCTCTGATAAGCCAAGCTTTAATGCTTTAAGCTTTGAAGTTAGATTAGACATCTCCATGATGTACTGCCTTATATGTCCTTTGTCGTTGTACCTCATGCAAATCAAGCTTTGAAGTAGAGTGCTTATTTCCACCTTATTGTTTTTAAGAAAATTCTTTTCTATTTTGATTAGGAAATCTTTGGCCTTGGTAATCCCTTCAGATATTGCACCTATAAAGACTTCCGGAATGCCACACTTAATGATCATGAGACTCATGCGATTAGACCTGTCCCACTTCTCATATAGTCTCCTTTCATCATGAGTACTATTTTCCGTAAGAGAAGCAAGTTGATCTTCCTTTAGTGCAAGGTCCAGATCCATGAAGCCCAAAATGATCAAAATATTTTCCTTCCAATCCTTAAAGTTGGTTCCGTTTAGAACCGATACCGAACTGAGGTTAGAAGATATTGTTGCAAAAGAACCTAAATAAGAGCACAATAGACAATCACAAATTATGCTCATATATATTATCATAAACTTAAGTAAATTCATATAACCCATCTCAAGATACCAAGTGCAATATTAATATCTTGTCTTTAGACTTCAATATTAATTGCTAGTGGTAGTCTAAATGATCAAACACTAACAATAAGGCATGTCAAATGATAAATCCATCTTTGAATTGATTTATTATTCATATGTACAACTTTATAATTATCACGTATTTACCATTACATGTGTGTATAGAATTCTGCTAGTCGTTAACCTTCTTTTTAGTTGGGTAATTATCGCATGGACATAAATACACACTATATTTAATATTTTCATGAGAAATATCACACATGAGATGTCACTTTGATAACTTCATGCATCAAATTACTCAATCTAATATTAAATAACTACATAATCACTAATTAAATTTAAACTATATTAACTAAATTGGCTTAACCGTAATTTGTTGATTCAAACATTTGCTACCAGTAAGCAATTTGATTTATGTCAAAAATAAACTTTATGTTAGGATCGAGAGTGGCACTAAGAGGGGGGGTGAATTAGTACAATGAAAAACTTTTGCGATTTCAGAAAAATGTTCGTTTCGATTAAAATTGATTCGAATGAAAATGGTTTCAATTCAATCCGTTTTGGAGAGATTATGAACTTGAAAGCTTTCGTAAAAGTGCAAGAGAGGATTAAGGAGATTTACAGTAATGTAAATTGCTCAAATGAAAAGCAAACTAGGATTTAGAGTGGTTCGATCAACGTGACCTACATCCACTTTCGGATTCCTCCTCTGACTAGGTCTCCAACGTCCACTAAAGGCCTTCCTTCAGTAAGTGAAGACCAACCACCTCTTTTACAGTGCTTTCTCCTTTTCACAGGTTTAGGAGAGAACCCTTACAAGTCTCACACTTCTCTTGAATGATCTCAAAACTTAGAAAGGGAGGAGGAGAACTCTAGCACTTATTTACAACACTTTTATACCCTAACAACTCAAGATTATCTCAATGCTTTTCGTGCCCTTTAATGCAGAAAAGGATGAGATTTTTATAGGCCCCAATGGCTTCAAAAATGGAGCAAAAAAGTGTCTAATCCTATATTTCTAGGGTCCTAGTGGTACCATCGCCTGACACTTGATATTGGGCGATACCACCGCCTGACAGAGCTCGGAGACCGAGCTCTAGCAGTACCATCACTTGACATGGGCGGTACCACCGCTGGCAGCAATAACTGCGAAAGGACATAATAATTATATTGGTTACCTAATCCAATAAAGTATGATTGAACTATCAAAAAGGGATATGATGCTTCTCTATGGTGGCTTAATCATAAGACCACTCCATGCCTATGATATTGCTATTCCACCCGATGAAGAAATTATAAAACTAGATATATTTAGTATCATAAATAAAAACCTACTTCGATGGTTGAGATGTACATTTAAAAATGGTATATGGACTAGACTGCCTAGAAGGACTGACCCCCTCCAACCAGAACTAGAACCTGAAACACTAATTTTTAGGTGTAATCAATCTCCTCCAACTGGTCTCTTTAAGGAATCACCTCAAGTAGAGCAAGCACATCCCTCATCTAATGATGACATAGGGACTCGGATGGATCATTTTGAACAACAACGAGATCGACTTGAATAATGCCAAGATCAAATCTTAACTGAGTTGCAACAAATTCATCAATAGTTTAATACTTTGTTTAGACATTTGAACTTTCCACCACCTGAATAAACTGTGTATGTATTTAAGGAGAAGTGGACACAATTCCTCTTTGCTATGTTGTAATCATATGTTGTTTACCTTAATGTTGTAAACTTAAAATGCTACTTACTTTGATGATCACAATGCTGTGCTTTGATGCCTAAAATGTTACTTACTTTGATAGTAAAATTCCACGCTAACTACCTTGATGGTTAAATTTTGAGCTTACTTTAATAAATATATCACTCTAAGAATTAGACTTAATATATATTTTGAATGGATAAATTCCTTGATACATTTAACTGTTGGTATCTATGACTTGATGTATTATGATTATTTGTGGAGTTAGGAATGTTAATTTGTCCGAATGCATGAATTTGATGTATATCTTTTCCAGACTATCTTTCACTTAATGTATTCCTTAAATGGAGCTTTCATGAGTCTATGCCATATCAAGTTTACTTCATACCCTTGCTCCATCACTTAATGATTTTTAATATATGGAATTAATTGACAAATACATCTCTCACGGGTTTATCTCTTGTGAATTTTTAATGAGAAATGGATTTGATGTGATCATTCATGGAATTTATTTTATTGAAATTTCTTTTATCCTTCATATTATGATTCTTTCACATGAATTCTTTCTTAATGAAAGAAATTTTTTTTATTTTTTTATGAGATGAACAATTGCAAGAATGAGGAGTTGATTTCACATGAATATCTTGATCCTTATGGAAATTGAAGCATGATTTACTGAAACTCTATTATCGTTTTTTATTTGATTCAAATCATTTCACAAAGTTGGTTCTTAATAGATTTCCTCCTTACTTTCCTTCTTTATGTAAAGTTTTGATGAAAAAGGGGGGGGGGGGGAGAAGTTGATGAAAGCTATCTCTTTAACATTTATAACTTTTAATGTAAGAACTTTTGAATGATACCATGTCATGAATGCTTGAAATATGATTAGTATACAAATTGAAATATGACATGAATTTTTACCACACTTGTATTGCTTAATCGTTCTCCTTTTTGTTGATGACAAAGGGGGAGAAATAATATCAAAATATGGTAAATTGATGACAAATGTATGCAATGTATTTCATCATATATTCTTGAAATATTTGCTTGATAAATTTCTTTCATAAGATATCTAGAGCTTAACTTGATATTTTACAAATTGATATCTTGCCATAGAATGATAAATTGCTATCTTTGTCATATTTCATATTTGAAATATCATACTTGAAAATGGATGTCATGCCTTGACATCATTTTAGATCATGATAGGAATCATGATGTGTGTATTGATAAGTTTAAATGAACTTAACTTATCAATTTATTTCTAGAATTCAAAGGCCTTGAATTCAAGAATGTCTTTTCTCAAGTATGGCATATAGATAGGAAGAGTTAACGTTAACTCCGTCATCAATTGATTGTCATCATTAAAAAGGGAGAGATTATTGAATCTTGGATTTTGATGATGAAGTCAATTATAAATTGTTTGATTTAATCTAGATATTGAGAAAAGTGTGCAGGATTAACTACGATAGTAGTAAGACATAATGCAGGTGTTGTGCTGGAGTCAAGATCGAGATATCATTGGGAGTTTGAGAGTTCGTCCGAAGTCCGGACGTTCTGTCACAGACAAAGTTCTAAACAGGATGTTTGATATAGTACTTATGTATGTCCATGTCATTCTATTTGTTCATTCTTTGCATAGCATATAGAGGAATAGCCGAATGATTAACAGCCCCATTTTAGTTAGGTTTGGTGGTCTTCTTAGGCTTGTAAATAAAGGTTGTGTCATGTGGACACCAATGAGAGATACTCGGTCTATAGTGGATCATTTTGACCCTTTGTTGTGCAACCGTTCAGAGTTTGTAAAGTTTGTTTATAATTTGCATTGTCTATGAAGTGTTTCTTAGAATGTTTGCTTATGGATCCCGAGTGAGACGCTTTCTCTAACCCGTTTTCTCTTTTATAGGTCCTAAGGGACCATGGGAGGTTTCAGGGAGGTTGACCTTTGCGGATAGACACACAAGGGTGTTGCCCGACTTAGGAAAAACCAGCTAAGTTCATGATAGATGGTATTAGAGTGGGACAAGCACTCATAGAAATACTTGACATGCAAACGTGGGGGACCTAGCGGGGCTGCGTTGAGGACAATCAACACACACGCGACTGTTTGGGGGAAAACGAGCATGGAGATGTAGGGAAAAAGAGTCGCTCAAAGGAGCGGGCATTTGAGATTGACATTCAGAGGAATGGCCAACCCTTCACGCAAGAGGCACCACAAGAACAAGCAAGCTTGGAAGAATGTGGAGCACACAAAGGTTGGGATGGCTGAGTTTGAGCTACGGCTCAACATTGACAACTATACTTGATGGTGCTCAAGGCAAGCAAGGCGCTTGGTAAATGATGAGACCATGCAAGGTGGAATGAGTTGCTTAGCGATCGAAAGAGTTGTGCAAAGCTCACAGAGGTGAGGGGAATTGCTAACTCGAAGAATTCGGTACTCATGCATGGGCTTGTTTGTGGACGATGGAATATTCGCGGCTATCCCAAGGTGACCGAAACTCTGCGTCAAGGAGCATTGAAACTTTCTCTTCGGTATGTGAAGGATACATCCGTATAAGGCTGAAGTGTGCAGCTAGTTCAGGATATTACTAGGCCTTGAGTGATGCAGTGGGGGTTGTATTGACGTGGAGTCGTAATCTAGCAAGTGTGTTTGCAGGAGGCAGAAAAATATGTAGTTTTTTCAGCAAATCAGAGTAGTCCAAGGGGATGGTAGTCTCTGAAACGAAGAGAAATGTTGCTCCAACGGGAAAGATATCCAGGATGGATAAGTCCTGTCTCTCTAGAGGGAGAATCATGTACAACATAGCGCACATGTTGATGAGGAGTACCTCAAAAACAACAACTCCATAAAGCTCAATGGACCAAGCGAGCGGCGAGGAGTCATCGCATGATCTTGCTTGAGAGAATGCATTGGTGGATGTGTTACGAGATCAAGTGGGGGAGCGACCCAATGCAACACAAATAAAGGCACACTTGGAGTCGATATGGAGATCAAACTCAAGGGAGGGCTGACCCGTGGACTGGTGGGCGCGGGGGCCACCATCAACTCAATGCAAAACGAAGACCGAAGCAACTTGGGTGTAACTTGGTGAAGTACCCAAGCCGCATGAAGGGAACCAGCATAGAAGATGACACATGGAGCGGAGGCACAAAGCTTTCCTTGGACAAAGGTCCAGGGTATGAACTCTTACAGAGGTAAGAGCAGGATCATGTTATTCCATAGGTCCTTCAGTCTAACGGAGCAGACTCATCTTGTTGGGAAATCTTGGGGGAGACATCACAAACGCAGCGGAAGAACAAGAAAACAAAAATCCCCGATTCCCAAAGAGATGTTCGTCGTCGTGCGAAGATTAGTGCGCAAAATCCGTGAAACTGAAAAACTGCGTATATAGTAGATTGTGTTACCTAGGGAGATCGTATATCCCTATTTCCTTGCAGATCTTTAGGAGAGGGTGAAGGAGGTCAAGCGTCCTCCTCTCTAGCGGTGATCCACACAGCAGGGCTGCAACGACGCTCCTCATAACTCCAAGCCTACTCTGAGGTGGAGAGGGGAAGGAGAATAGGAGAGGCAAGCAAAGGCTCTAGCCTATGAGGCTCTGAATCCCTCCTATTTATAGAGGTCCCCTATCAAACCCTAATGGATCCTCCCCTAGTGGGTATTGGATCTACATCCAATAACCCAAGCATTTTAGATTAGTGGATCTCTATCCAATAATCTCTCATGGCCTCTTATTAGATCTCGTCCATGGGATCCAATAATTCAGGGGCTTATTGGATATCCAATAAGATAAGGGCTCCGTCGGATATCTCATATCCGAACCTCTACTCATCGCAATGCCTACCATATGTGTGTGACCCTCTAGGCCCAATATCGAGCTGGCCATGAGTCATACCTATCAGAACTCCTTCTAACTTAGTGAATTATTATCTCTGTAATAATTCACTTGACTCATCGACTATGGATGTACTAGGCCACTACGTCGTAGTCCCCAGACGATATAAGGGAATCCAATCCATTGGACCTGTCTATCCTCAGTTACCGTGTACCTATAATCCCTCATCCATCTAATATCCCAGAGACCGTATATCGAGCATGGTGCTGTCAGACCCATACAGTTTCTACTTGAATCTTGCTCTAATCGAATTCTCCCGAAGAACTCTTTCTCTCTCAACCCAAATGACCCTAGCTAGGGATTTGTTTGAGCAAGAACACATGGGATATTCCTCTCATGACGCCGAGAGTGGATGATCCTCTATCGATACTCAATAGCCCTTGTAAGGTTAACTACCACTCCCAATGACCAGTTGTACTAGATCTGGGACAGCCAAACCTATAAGTATGGTATCAAAGAGTGAAGTACTCATACAGGACATCCTTGGTGTCTCAAGTCTAAGGACCAGATATACCACTAGGATTACGAAATCACTGTCTGACAATAAGGCATCATCAACCATCCAGCATTCCGTAAGCGGATCAATTAGTGAACTCATTCTCCAATGAGCACCTGTATTGTATCCCTAGTGTCCCTACACGAGCAACTATGAGACCAACTTCATCCATCATATGGATGAGTATACAACACACCAATCTATCCGGTTATCACGATGTCCCTCTCTAGTAACCTATGACCGAGATTATTTAGGATATGTGTTTAAAGGTGAATCGATCTCATTTTTGTGATCTCATCACGATCCGATTCCCATTGCACAAATCCAAGGACATTACAATATATATGTGCATATATACAATAGTTATAAAGTGATATATACCAAAATATAATAAACAAAAAGATTCTATATCAAGTCACATATGTCATCACTCACATGATTGGCTTGTTGGACACCTATAACTAGCAATCTCCCGCTTGACCTAAAGCCAATCACCTATGTGTCTGATCCCCATCAGACCCCTATGACGCTCAAAGATAATATGAGACAACGACTTTGTCAGTGGATCTGCAATGTTATCTTCGGATGGAACTCTTTCCACTACTACATCTCCTCGGGTTACGATCTCTCTGATAAGGTGGAACCTCCTCAGAACATGCTTAGATTTCTGATGAGACCTAGGTTCCTTCGCTTGAGCAATCGCCCCGTTATTGTCACAATATAAGGAGATCAGCTCCTCGCTACGCGGCACGACTCCCAAATCTATGATGAACTTCTTCAACCAGACTCCCTCCTTTGCTACATCTGATGGAGCAATGTACTCCGCCTCTGTGGTCGAGTCAGTAGTGGTATCTTGCTTGGAACTCTTCCAGCACACTGCTCCTGCATTCAAGGTGTACACATACCCTGAATTCGACTTACTATCATCAACATCAGACTGAAAACTTGAGTCCATGTAGCCTTCAACCTTAAGGCTACTACCTCCATATACTAGTAAAAGATCCTTAGTCCTTCTCAAGTACTTAAGGATACACTTTACTGCTTTCCAGTGCTTCAAGCCTGGATCTGCTTGATACCTGCTTGTGACACTCAGAGCATTCGCTATATTAGGCCTAGTACATAGCATGACATACATGATAGACCCTATTACTGAGGCATAAGGTATCATATCCATGTTTGCCCTTTCTTCTGGAGTATTTGGGGACATACTCGTAGAAAGCGATATCCTATGTCTCATTGGTATGAGACCTCTCTTGGAATTTTCCATGCCAAACCTTTCGACAATGGTTTCTATGTACTTGGACTGGGACAAGCCAAGCATCCTCTTAGATCTATCTCTATAGATTCTAATCCCCAAGATATAGGATGCTTCCCGTAAGTTCTTCATGGAGAAGTTTCTAGATAACCAAGCCTTTACTGCGGATAGCATTCCTACATCATTCCTAATGATCAGGATGTCATCCACATATAACACCAAAAAGGTGATAGCGCTCCTACTTACCTTCCTGTACACACAAGACTCATCTTCGTTCTTAACGAAGTCATAAGATCTGATTGCCTTATCAAATCTTATGTTCCAACTTCGGGAAGCTTGCTTTAGTCCATAAATGGATCTAAGCAACCTACGCACCTTATCTGGGTAGTTCTTGGACACGAATCCCTCAGGTTGCATCATATACACCTTCTCCTCGAGGTTCCCATTGAGGAATGCAGTTTTCATATCCATCTTCCAGATCACATAATCATAGTGTGCAGCAATAGCCAATAGAATTCTGATAGATTTTAGTATTGCTACGGGTGAGAATGTTTCGTCGTAGTCAACACCTTGCCTTTGACGATACTCCTTAGCCACTAGCCTTGCTTTATAGGTCTCTACCTTTCCATCTACTTTGATCTTTTTTCTTAAAGATCCACTTGCAACCGATGGGTACAATACCTTCGGGCGCATCAACTATGTTCCAAACCCTGTTGGAGTACATAGAATCCATCTCAGAATTCATGGCTTCTTGCCACTTCCCGGAGTCTATACTCATAATAGCCTCCTCTAAGTCTAAGGATCAATATCCTCAATATCCTCTCCTCTAATATGTCCCACATATCTCTCAAGAGGATGGGATACTCTATCAGACCTACGTAAAGTTGAAACTTGTGTATTAGGTATCTGAACAGACTTGGGCTGTAGAGTGGTGCTTGAGCTTGGTTCTCCAACCTCGCTCAACTCTATCATTCTCCCATTATCTCTGCCAAGAATGTGTTCCTTCTCAAGGAACACTGCTCTCTTAGCTACAAAAACCTTTTGGTCCTCGAGATGATAGAAATAATACCCATAAGTTTCCTTGGGGTATCCCACAAATTTACATCGCTTTGTCCTTGATTCTAACTTATCGAGATTATGTCTTTTAATATGGGCAGGGCAGCCCCAAATCTTAACAACCTTAAGATTAGGCTTCTTCCCTTTCCATATCTCATATGGTGTAGACAATACCGACTTAGTTGGAACTCTGTTCAAAAGGTAAGCTACGGTTTCTAGGGCATATCCCCAAAATGAGATGGGTAGGTCAGCGAAACTCATCATGGACCGTACCATATCTAATAGCGTACGATTTCTCCTTTCAGAGACACCATTGAGCTGAGGTGTATAAGGAGGTGTCTATTGGGATAATATCCCATGGTCCTTGAGGAACTGAGTAAACTCTAAACTTAAGTACTCACCTCCTTGATTTGATCGAAGAGTTTTGATACTCTTTCCAATCTGGTTCTCCACCTCATTCTTATACTCTCTGAATTTCTCAAAGGCCTCGGACTTGTACTTCATTAAGTACACATATCCATACCTTGAGAAATCATCAGTAAAGATAATGAAGTAGGAGTAACTACCAATGGCATGAGTTGACATGGGTCCACATACATCACTATGTATGTGTTCAAACAGCTCAGTGGCTCTCTCTCCAGTTCCACTAAATGGAGAGTTGATCAGTTTTCTACGAAGGCAAGGCTCGCAAGTTGCATATGACATATAGTCGAATGGATCTAGATATCCATCATTTAGCAACTTTTGAATCATTCTTTCATGGATATGACCTAGCCTACAATGCCACAGGTATGCACTGTTCATCTTATCTCATTTCCTCTTGGACACATTTACATTCATGATATGTACTTGAAGCTTCATCAAGCATTTGTTTCGCCCTTTCTGCAAGGTACTCTTTGCAGTTCCTCTTCCAGTGCTCATCTTTACCATATGGAAGCACTGACCTTTGTCCTTTGCTGGGTCTTTCTTAGCAACCTTTGCTTTACCTGGTCTGCCCTTGCCCTTTTCCTTCTTAAGGGACCTTTCTTCTTTCTTTTTCTTTCTGGTCTCACCAGTGTAGAGAACTGGCTTCTTTTTCTTAATAGTACTCTCTATCTCCCTCAACATATTGAGGAGCTCTGGGAGAGTCTCCTCAAGTTTGTTCATATTAAAATTCATTATGAACTGTGAAAAAGAATCTGGTAGGGACTAAAGCAAAATGTCCATACACAAGTTATCCTCTAGGACCATTCCTAGACCTGTGAGTTTCTCTATCCACTCAATCATCTTTAGGACATAGTTCTGAACCGGTGTCCCCTTAGTCATCCTAGCACGGAAGAGACTCTTGGATATCTCATATCGTTGAGTCCTTCCCTGTTCGTCAAAAAATTTACAGACATGTAGGAGAATGGATCTGGCATCCATCTTTTCATGTTATCTCTGTAACTCAGGAGTCATAGAGCCCAACATATAGCACTAAGCAAGAGTGGAGTCATCAATGTACTTCACGTAGCAACCAATCTCATCCTCGCTTGCCCCTTCTTCGGGCGTAGGCATCATTGTACCAAGGACGTACATGATTTTCTTCGCCATGAGAACATTTATCAAGTTATGGAGCCAATCCATATAATTTGGACCAGTGATGTCACGCCCCCCCTGAATTATCGCATTCAGGAAGTGTGACCCTGTCTAAAAATCAATAAAATTATAATTGATCATCAATTCAATCCAGGATCTAATCTAACAATCTGAGGATACTAAGAATCATTCAAAAATCAATATTCACAATTCATAAACATGTACATTACATAAATCATAATCCACTTCACTTAGAGATTCACAAAATCCAAAGACAAGTCAACTAAACATCAACCACAACACAAATCCATAGTCATAGAAGTATATACAATCACAAAAAGATAATTATTTACCATGAGTTCTTATCCTTACACCTCTTAAACTTATCATTCCATACACATGAGTGGTCTTTTGACATTTTACAACACATAAGTATCAACAGATCCTTAACATTACATCAGAAGTAAAGTTTACTATACAACAAAACCATCATCCAACAAAGATTAGCTTAAAAATCTTCTAGCCTTTCACTGCTTTAACCCAATTCTAGCTTTTCAGTGCGTGACAAGCTACCCTGAAAAATTTATATAGCAACGGGGTGAGCATAAAGAGCTCAGCAAGCGTCTAACATATCCATGGCGATAGGAGAAGTTCAAGCAAGCTTAGTATCAAGATACAAAAGTAGAAATACAAGTGTTCATTTGAAGTCATCTCTTTTGATATAAAATCACAAGGGTTTACCTCGTTCAAAAACAGGCATTAGACATAACAATAGGAGAAAGGAAATTAGAGCATTTCATTGGCAAAGGAAGCATTTAGGCATGTATCAAATGGCACATGAAGTATTTAGGTGCATATTCCAAAGGTATAAGAGTGTTTGGGGGCATAATAATGACAAACGAAACACTTCAAAGTATAATAAGTGAACCGAATAATAAACACAAGCTTGTATGTCATTCTTGATGTAGCATGCATTCCATTTTTATCCAAAGCATAATATGAACTCATAAACAAAGCTTTGGATATCATATCAATGAGCATAGATGGCGCTGTGGGACCACATACATAATGTGATTCATCCATTTCTGGATGACCACCAAGCATAAGTCTCCCACGTCTGGGAGCTCCATCCACCCACGTCTAAGTGAAGTCAATGGGGCCGGCAGAGCAATCGCGGGCTCTAAGCATAACTCCCTTTACCATTTCTGGCAAAGGTTCACAATATCCCACAAGACACCAGAGTACAAAAGGGTAGTATGAACAATAACATTGACACATATCAGAAACACATGCGGAACAACGAAGATATGCATGTGCCTTATCAAACAAGGAAATGCAAACAAAGCATTACATAATAAATTTCAGTTATACAATAATTTCAGGATGAACAATACAAGAACTTCAAAGGACTAATATAAAGCTCAATTGAAGAAGAATTTAGCAGAAATCAATTTTCCAATAGGATGAAAATTGAATAGGCAAATCCCAACAAAGTTTTCAATTATGACAAGATTTGAATGGTATAGTTTCTGAATTGATTGAGTGACCAAATATGCTCTAAATCACTAAAAATAGGTGTCATTGGAAAGCTGTATCAATCTATTTTCCGATGAACTCAGATTTATAATTTTTTGATTTCTTAACAGGAAGTTACACTAAATAGAGTAAAGGAAGGTCAGAAATGATCATCCCTGTTTTGCAGACTTGATAGAATCGATTTAAACAGAAGTTTCAGAAGGCAAACAAACTTCAAAATTTCCAACTAGGTGTCAAAAGAAAGATACATGAATCTAGTTTCCAAAGAACTAAGTTTTGCTTAGTTCAGAATTTTCTCTAGAGAGTTATGAGCAATTTAGTAACAGAAGGTCAGAAATTTCAGTCCATATTTTGTAGAATCTATAGGGTTAATTGAAACAGAAGTCTTAGTAGGCATTTAAACTCCGAATCATCCAATCTTAGTGTCAAAATAAAGATATTTGAGTCTACTTTCAAATGGAATAGGTTTTGTCTAAATTAGAGTTTATTACAAAATGTTATGACCGAAACATTGAATAGAGGTCAGATTACCGAAAAATTTCAGATTCATGGATTTGTATCAAAAGGAAAGAACGGTTTGGTACTAAGCTGAAATCTTTTGCATTATGAAGAATTAAAAGGAAAACAAAGATTAGGAATTCTGTAGGAAGAGGTTAGAACACTTGCCTTAAACAAATTTTATTCCCAAATGGGGGGAGTTGATGCAAAACCTCAATCAAATCTTCTTCTTCAATTCCTCTTCTTCTTCTTCTTCCCTTCTCTTCTCTTCTTAAACTCACGTTGGATGCAGCATCTGAAAGTTACATTTAGTTTCTCCTTTAATCTCTTACTTAATTACTTTTTGTTAACACAAGAGTTGCAAAGTTTCAAGGTGGCAAGCATGCATGAAAAGTGCTAGGTGTCATCCTTAGAGCAAACTTAGGTGGCACCATTAGGCTAGCTAGTGACACATGTCCACTAATTTTTTTTTTTTATAACTTAAATCTGAAACTTTCATAAATCATATTAAACTTCTATTATAATATTATTTAATATAAAAAAATTATTAAATAATCCTCATATTTACAAATAAGCATTTATTAAATTTTTAAAAATGGGGGATATTACACTCTCCCCTCCTTAAAAGAAAATTTAGTCCTCTAAATTTATCATACCTCATTCAGCGAAAAGATGAGGATAAGCTTTCTTCATTTCTTCCTCTAGCTCCCAGGTCGTTTCATTTGTAGAATGATGCTTCCAAATTACTTTAACCAGAGTAATGATTCTATTTCTTAAGATCTTCTCTTTTTTATCAATAATCCGAATGGGCTCTTCCTTGTAAAATAAGTCTTTCTCAATAACAATCGGCTCATACTCAATGACATGAGAGGGATCAGGTATATACTTTCTGAGCATTGACACATGAAATATATCATGAATATGACACATCGATGGTGGTAAGGCAATCTTGTAAGCGACAGAGCCAATTCTTTCAAGGATCTCAAAAGGTCCAATGAACCTTGGGTTTAACTTTCCTTTCTTTCCAAATCTTGCAACGCCTTTGGAAGGGGAGACCTTTAGGAATACAAAATCCCCTACTTGGAACTCGATATCTCGTCTTCTATTATCAGCATAGCTCTTTTGCCGACTCTGAGCAGCCTTTAGCCTTTTTATGATAACCTGAATCTTTTCAGTAGTCTCTTGTACTTTATCTGGTGCTAACAACTTCCTATCACCAACTTCTTCCCAACATATAGGCGTTCTGCATTTTCGCCCATACAATGCCTCATAAGGAGCCATCTGAATGCTCGAATGGTAACTATTATTGTAAGTGAACTCAATAAGAGAAATATCTTTATCCCATTCACCTCTCCAATCCATAACATAGGCTCTAAGCAAATCCTCAAGTACTTGAATTGTTCTTTCAGATTGACCATCGGTCTGAGGGTGATAGGCAGTGCTAAACTTTACTTTGGTGCCCATAGAATCTTGTAATCTCCTCCACAATCTAGAAAGAAATCTGGAGTCTCTATCTGAGATAATCTCCTTCGGGACACCATGAAGTCTTACTATTTCATCAACATACAAATCTGCAAGCTTATCAAGAGAATAAGTCATATTGATTGGTAAGAAATGTGCAGATTTGGTTAACCTATCAACAATGACCCAAATAGCATCGTGCTTTCTAGAGGTTCTGGGTAGTCCTGAAACAAAGTCCATAGTAATGCATTCCCATTTCCATTCAGGAATATCTAAGGGCTGTAACAAACCTCCAGGTCTCTGGTGTTCTGCTTTGATTTGCTGACAAGTCAAACACCTTGAAACATATATTGCAATCTCCTTCTTCATACCTTTCCACCAATAATAACTTTGGAGATCTCTGTACATTTTTGTGCTACCAGGATGCATAGTGTACTTTGAATTGTGGCCTTCGTTCAAAATTTGGTTCTTGATATCTGAGTCATTTGGAACACATATTCTATCCCCAAATCTCAATAGGCCATCATCTGAAATTTGAAAATTCAACTTCAATCCCTTTTCAACTTCATTCCTCAAGTATATTAAATGTGGATCTCGTAGTTGTCCTTCTTTAATTTGTTGAATGAGATCAGTTTGCACCTGGATAGAGGCCATCAACATTATTGAGTCTTGTCCTTTCCTTATTACATTTGAATCATAATTTCTTTCTAATAGCTTCCATTGCTTCACAACTAGACTAGCCATAAAACTTGTAGATTTTCTACTAAGTGCATCAGCTACAACATTTGCTTTACCTGGGTGATAACGGATGGTACAATCATAATCCTTCAGAAGTTCTATCCATCTTCGCTGCCTCATATTTAACTCCTTCTGTGTAAAAATATACTTTAAACTCTTGTGATCAGTGAAGATATCAAATGTCCGCCCATACAAGTAATGTCTCCAAATCTTTAGAGCAAAGATGATTGCTGCCAATTCCAAATCATGAGTCGGATAATTCAATTCATAATTCTTTAGCTGCCTTGAAGCATAAGCAATTACTTTCCCTTCTTGCATCAAAACACTTCCAAGGCCTTTTCTTGAAGCATCAGTATAAACTACAAATCCTTCATTACCACTTGGAATAGTGAGAATAGGGGCACTAGTTAATCTTATTTTTAATTCTTGGAAACTTTGCTCACAATCACCACTCCATTCAAATTTCGCATTCTTTTGAGTCAGCTTGGTAAGGGGATGAGCAATTTGAGAAAATCCCTCCACAAATCTCCTGTAATAACCTGCCATGCCCAAGAAACTTCTAATTTCTGTTACATTTGTTGGCACTTCCCAATTAACTACTGCTTCCACCTTCTTTGGATCAACAGATATGCCCCTTCCTGAAATCACGTGGCCTAAGAAAGCAATTTCCTTCAACCAAAATTCACATTTGCTGAACTTTGCATACAACTTCTTTTCTCTTAGTATAGATAATACATCTCTCAAGTGTTTATCATGCTCTTGATTACTTCTTGAATATACTAATATGTCATCAATGAATACAATTACACAATCATCTAAGAGTGGCTGAAATATTCTATTCATCAGTTCCATAAAAGCTGCAGGAGCATTAGTCAAGCCAAAAGGCATAACTAAAAATTCGTAGTGACCATATCGAGTCCTAAAGGCTGTTTTTGGAATATCCTCCTTCTTGACCTTCAACTGATAGTAACCTGATCTTAGATCAATCTTGGAGAATACTTGTGCACCCTGCAATTGATCAAACAAGTCATCAATCCTGGGTAGGGGATACTTGTTTTTTATGGTCACTTGATTCAATTGTCTATAATCAATACAAAGCCTCAACGTCCCATCCTTCTTCTTAACTAATAGCACTGGAGCACCCCACGGTGAGACGCTGGGTCGAATGAAACCCTTATCTAACAATTCTTGTATTTGCTTCTTCAATTCCTCGAGCTCGAGTGGTGCCATTCTGTAGGGTGGCTTAGATATTGGGGCTGTCCCAGGGACCAAATTAATAGCAAATTCTCCCTCTCTATCTGGAGGTAAACCAGGCAATTCATCTGGAAATACATCAGGGAACTCTTTGACCACTGTAATTTCATTTAGGTGAGTTTCTTGATTTGAATGCTCCTTTACACACACAATGTAACAAAAACAACCCTTCTGCATAAGACGATAAGCTTGAAGTGTTGATATCAAGCAAGGAGGCAAATCATGCCTAATACCCTCAAAGTAAAATATAGGCTGATCTGGTATGCAGAAAGTAATTATTTTTATATAGCAATCAATACTAGCATGATAGGAAGATAGCCAATCCATGCCAAGTATAATATCAAAACCTTGGATTTCTAGGAGTATCAAATCGGCAAGGAGTTCATGTTCTCCAATAGAAATCAAACAAGATGGATAAACCAGATTTGTAGTCAAGGAATCCCCAACAGCAATAGTTACGTGTAGCAAATAATCTAGTGGTTTAGGTTGAATGCCCAAGTAACAAGCAAAATATTGTGAAACAAAAGACAAGTTGGAGCCAGGATCAAACAAAACTTTTGCATTTCTATTAGAAACATGTAGAATACCTTCAACCACTGATTTAGAGGCTCTGGAATCTTGTTCTGTGATAGCATATACTCTAGCATGGGCTGTCGGCTTAGGGAGTAGCGGCTCTTTCTTCTTGTTTAGTGGGCAGTCTCTGACTTTATGATCTAACTTTCCACAAGCAAAACAGGCTCCAGTCACCCGAAAACACTCACTTGTTTCATGATTACGTCCACATTTTGTACACGATAGAGTTCTTTGCGATGAAGTTCCTTCCTCAAATCTAGGTACCTTTACCTTCTTGTTACTTCTTTCTGCTTCATTTCCTCTCTTACTTTTACCAACAAACTTATCCTTGCTATTCTTGTCCCTGATTTCTTGGATCTCCTCCAAGTCTTTTTCAAGTATGAAAGCTCTTTCTACTACATCAGTGTATACTTGGAGTTTTAAAACTGATATCCGGCTTCTTATTGCCGGCCTTAATCCTCTTTCAAATCTTCTTGCTTTCCTATATTCATCATCAATCATATGTGTGGCAAATCTAGAGAGCTCGGTGAATTTAGACTCATATTTGGCTACTGTCAAATTTCCCTGGATGAGATTCAGGAATTCCAATTCTTTCTGCTCTCTGATACAATCTGGAAAATATTTATCATTGAACTTCTCTGTAAATACCTTCCAAGTGATTGGCTCCTGTCGAGCTTCAGAAATCCTCTTCATAGTTCGCCACCAGTGCTCAGCCTCTCCTTCTAGCATGAAGGTAGCAAGAGAAACCTTCTTATCATCTGGGCAATTTAAAACATCAAATATTTTCTCCATCCGCATCATCCATTGTTCTGCTACCATTGGATCAGGCTCACCACCAAAACTGGGAGGACTAAGCTTTTTAAACTGTTCAATTCCCAACCCAGTCTGGTTTGAATTCCCACCTTCATCATTTCTTCCCTGTCGGACTTGTTGTTGCATTACTTGTGTCATCGCCTCTAGAGTTTTCATAATTCCACTCAATTGATCAGAAGTAGATGCAACAGGAGAACCAGATGACCTTGTCATCCTTGCTTCCTAAAAATAACAAAAAAAAAACTTTTGATCAGTCTCTAAATAAAAATCACTAAACCTCAAAATTTATTACACATCTAGCATATCAAAATTCTTAGAAATCCTCAAATCATGCTCTGATACCAACTATGTCACGCCCCCCCTGAATTATCGCATTCAGGAAGTGTGACCCTGTCTAAAAATCAATAAAATTATAATTGATCATCAATTCAATCCAGGATCCAATCTAACAATCTGAGGATACTAAGAATCATTCAAAAATCAATATTCACAATTCATAAACATGTACATTACATAAATCATAATCCACTTCACTTAGAGATTCACAAAATCCAAAGACAAGTCAACTAAACATCAACCACAACACAAATCCATAGTCATAGAAGTATATACAATCACAAAAAGATAATTATTTACCATGAGTTCTTATCCTTACACCTCTTAAACTTATCATTCCATACACATGAGTGGTCTTTTGACATTTTACAACACATAAGTATCAACAGATCCTTAACATTACATCAGAAGTAAAGTTTACTATACAACAAAACCATCATCCAACAAAGATTAGCTTAAAAATCTTCTAGCCTTTCACTGCTTTAACCCAATTCTAGCTTTTCAGTGCGTGACAAGCTACCCTGAAAAATTTATATAGCAACGGGGTGAGCATAAAGAGCTCAGCAAGCGTCTAACATATCCATGGCGATAGGAGAAGTTCAAGCAAGCTTAGTATCAAGATACAAAAGTAGAAATACAAGTGTTCATTTGAAGTCATCTCTTTTGATATAAAATCACAAGGGTTTACCTCGTTCAAAAACAGGCATTAGACATAACAATAGGAGAAAGGAAATTAGAGCATTTCATTGGCAAAGGAAGCATTTAGGCATGTATCAAATGGCACATGAAGTATTTAGGTGCATATTCCAAAGGTATAAGAGTGTTTGGGGGCATAATAATGACAAACGAAACACTTCAAAGTATAATAAGTGAACCGAATAATAAACACAAGCTTGTATGTCATTCTTGATGTAGCATGCATTCCATTTTTATCCAAAGCATAATATGAACTCATAAACAAAGCTTTGGATATCATATCAATGAGCATAGATGGCGCTGTGGGACCACATACATAATGTGATTCATCCATTTCTGGATGACCACCAAGCATAAGTCTCCCACGTCTGGGAGCTCCATCCACCCACGTCTGAGGGAAGTCAATGGGGCCGGCAGAGCAATCGCGGGCTCTAAGCATAACTCCCTTTACCATTTCTGGCAAAGGTTCACAATATCCCACAAGACACCAGAGTACAAAAGGGTAGTATGAACAATAACATTGACACATATCAGAAACACATGCGGAACAACGAAGATATGCATGTGCCTTATCAAACAAGGAAATGCAAACAAAGCATTACATAATAAATTTCAGTTATACAATAATTTCAGGATGAACAATACAAGAACTTCAAAGGACTAATATAAAGCTCAATTGAAGAAGAATTTAGCAGAAATCAATTTTCCAATAGGATGAAAAT
Organism: Musa acuminata AAA Group; assembly: GCF_036884655.1. NCBI lineage: Eukaryota > Viridiplantae > Streptophyta > Magnoliopsida > Zingiberales > Musaceae > Musa > Musa acuminata. Next base: position 34,977,782 of record NC_088332.1, on the reverse strand, counting down.
TGAATAGGCAAATCCCAACAAAGTTTTCAATTATGACAAGATTTGAATGGTATAGTTTCTGAATTGATTGAGTGACCAAATATGCTCTAAATCACTAAAAATAGGTGTCATTGGAAAGCTGTATCAATCTATTTTCCGATGAACTCAGATTTATAATTTTTTGATTTCTTAACAGGAAGTTACACTAAATAGAGTAAAGGAAGGTCAGAAATGATCATCCCTGTTTTGCAGACTTGATAGAATCGATTTAAACAGAAGTTTCAGAAGGCAAACAAACTTCAAAATTTCCAACTAGGTGTCAAAAGAAAGATACATGAATCTAGTTTCCAAAGAACTAAGTTTTGCTTAGTTCAGAATTTTCTCTAGAGAGTTATGAGCAATTTAGTAACAGAAGGTCAGAAATTTCAGTCCATATTTTGTAGAATCTATAGGGTTAATTGAAACAGAAGTCTTAGTAGGCATTTAAACTCCGAATCATCCAATCTTAGTGTCAAAATAAAGATATTTGAGTCTACTTTCAAATGGAATAGGTTTTGTCTAAATTAGAGTTTATTACAAAATGTTATGACCGAAACATTGAATAGAGGTCAGATTACCGAAAAATTTCAGATTCATGGATTTGTATCAAAAGGAAAGAACGGTTTGGTACTAAGCTGAAATCTTTTGCATTATGAAGAATTAAAAGGAAAACAAAGATTAGGAATTCTGTAGGAAGAGGTTAGAACACTTGCCTTAAACAAATTTTATTCCCAAATGGGGGGAGTTGATGCAAAACCTCAATCAAATCTTCTTCTTCAATTCCTCTTCTTCTTCTTCTTCCCTTCTCTTCTCTTCTTAAACTCACGTTGGATGCAGCATCTGAAAGTTACATTTAGTTTCTCCTTTAATCTCTTACTTAATTACTTTTTGTTAACACAAGAGTTGCAAAGTTTCAAGGTGGCAAGCATGCATGAAAAGTGCTAGGTGTCATCCTTAGAGCAAACTTAGGTGGCACCATTAGGCTAGCTAGTGACACATGTCCACTAATTTTTTTTTTTTATAACTTAAATCTGAAACTTTCATAAATCATATTAAACTTCTATTATAATATTATTTAATATAAAAAAATTATTAAATAATCCTCATATTTACAAATAAGCATTTATTAAATTTTTAAAAATGGGGGATATTACAAGTGAGGCGGTTGACATCAAGTATGCAACATAAGGGATTTGAAAGCGACATTTTCTGAAAATAAAGATGCAGTAGAAATGAATAACATACAGATTTTGCAAGAAGTAAATTATCAAGATATGGACTTCTATCTTAATATGCTCCCACTATTTTACTAATGAGTCACGCGACACCCTCAGCACGTGAAACAGAAGTCTCCGGAAGACTTCTAGTGGGTTTCAGGATCCAATTAGCATCTTAGTGTAACCTCGAGGGATTCGACTAAGCCTAAAAGGTGTTAGGATCAAGAGCACTAAGAGGGGTGGGGGGGGGGGGCGTGAATTTGTGCAGTAGAAATCTTTCAACTATTAAAACTTCGTAAGCTGCGTTCGATCGATAAAAAATGATTTCGATGTAAAAGTCGATTCTAAGATTACTTTAACTTAAGATTGAGCAAGATGACGTTAAAGTAAATCTATGAAGGTAGTTTGCAGTTTATGATGGAAATCAGAATGCAAGCGCAAACTGAAATGCGACGTTCGTACGATAAAACCGGTTTACGTCTAAATGCCGATTCTGAAGATACTGAACTTTGAGATACGTTTTATAAATGTGCAGAAGGTAGTTTGCAGTTATGATTGAAATCAAAACGTAAACGTAAACTGAAATATGATGATTGTATGAAAAAGCCGATTTATGTCTAAACGCAGATTCGGAAAGCTCTGAACTTAGAAACTCGTTCGTAAAAGCGCAGAAGGTAGTAAGCTATTGAGGAGGTTTGCAGTAAAGATAAAATGCTCAAAGTAAATGCAAACCAAGATTTAGAGTGGTTCGGTCAATCTTGACCTACTCCACTTTTGGTTTCCTCCACTGACGAGTTCACCGACGTCAACTAGAGGCCTTCCTTCAATAGGCGAAGGCCAACCACCCTTTTACAGTTTCACTCCTTTTGACGGGCTTAGGAGACAACCCTTACAGAAATTTTCTCTCCTCTCTTTACAACTCAAAACTTTGAAGAAAAGAGGGAGGAGAACTTTTGGCCTTTACAACAATTTTGAGCTCTAAGAATCACAGAAAAATATCAAGATTTCGGTGTTAGTTCATGCTCTTTCAGTGCTGAATGGATGGGGTATTTATAGGCCCCAACCCAGTTCAAATTTGGAGCTCAAAACTGTCAATTCCCGGAATTCCGGGATCAGGCGGTTGCACCTCCTGACTAGGGCTGTTGCACCGCCTAGCAGAGCTCGAAGACTGAGCCTCTGGGCGGTGCCACCTCTGTCAGGGGCGGTTGCACCTCTCTGCTAGAGCTCGAAGACCGAGCTCAGGCGGTTGCACCTCCTGACTAGGGCGGTTGCACCGCCTGGCAGAGCTCGAAGATTGAGCTCAAGCGGTGCCACCTCCTGTCAGGAGAGGTTGCACCGCCCAGTCTCACTTGGAGACTGAGCCCAGGCGGTGCCACCTCCTGGCTGGGGCGGTTGCACCTCCCACAGCAATCAGGGTCCGAATGGGTTGATCCATTCGGCCCAATTTGGGTTTTTCAGGGGCCCAATTGCCCCAAGATTAAGCTAATGGGATCACCTCCCATTTCCAACTTAATCATCGTGCTAACTATGATAATTCTTAAGACAATTTCTGCAGCTTGCTCCGATGCGTCAATCGCTTCTTCCGGCGAGCTTCTGGCAAACTTCTGTCGATCATCCGATGAACCCTCGGTGATGCTCCTGCGGACTTCCGGTAAACTCCTGGACTTGCGACGATCCTCTTGGCGAGTTCCGACGAGCTTCTTTGGCAAGCTCCTGGACTTCTCAGATTTATTCCCGCAGAACCTCCGACGATCGTCCGAACTTCCGTAGAACTCTCGAACTCCCAATGTGATCATTGTCTTGACTCCGACGCAACTCCCGCTGCATGTCTTTCTTCCATCGTAGTTAATCCTGCACACTCAAAACAAAAACTTCGATCGAGACAATTAATCCTAAGCAATTAACCAAGTTGTCCGACATGTCATTGGTCCCTCGACGCTTCGTCCGATTCTTCGATGCATCGTCCTTTCCTGCAGCCTATTGCCCAATCGGCCAGTTGACTCCGCAACTCCGATATCCTTGGCACAATACCCGCTCTTCTTGACCCGATGCCCAAGTCCACGACCCGAAGCCTTCTGTCGATACGTCGACCGATCCACCGGCCCGACGTTCAATCTTCTGACATGTTCCTCCGGCACAACATGATGTTCCTGCTTTAATTGTCTCATCTTGATCAAAGCATCCTGCGTCACTCAAAACGCAGATTAAATCATAAACGTATATTAAGTAGTTTCATCATCAAAATATGAGATTCAACAATCTCCCCCTTTTTGATGATGACAACTACTTGATGACGGAGTTAAACTTAACTCCCGGAGTTTAAACAAACTCCCTCTATCAATATGTCATATTGATAGAAACTCTTAGATTCAAAAAATCTAAGCAATATGTCATCATAAACGGAGTTAACCTTAATGATAAGACCCTAAAGTCTTATCGTGGAAGAAATGGGAGAAAAGGGAATGATAATGATCACTTCGAGGGGATCGGCCTCCTTGATCGCTTCGAGGGGATCGGCCCTCCTTGATCTCTTCGAGGGGATCGGCCCTCCTTGATCACTTCGAGGGGATCGGCCTCCTAGGGTTTGTCCAAAGACAATAGTATTTTTCATAGATTATTGAAAAGAAGCAATTACATCCCTATTTATAGAGTTCCACCCAGTGTCCATCAGGACTTGAACTCTAATAATAAATAAATATTAAATAAATCTCTACTTGACTCTATCTGAACCAAACCGACTCAATAAACAATTGGACTAAACAGACTCAACAAACATTATTCAAAAGCTTAGAAAAAGAGTCCTAACAGTTCCTCCCTCTTCAAATCAGCCTTGTCCTCAAGGCTGAGCAGCATCAATCTCAGGGAGCTTCTCTTCAGCACTTTAGCCATAGACTATCTGCAACGCATCACAACCCGTTGATCAAGTAAGTATGGTCTCCACTTTTTGAGAGTGTAAGCAACAGGTTGATTTTTCAGTGTAGTAATTGTTGCATGAAACTTCTGGCCCTGTATAATCAATTTTATCTTTGAACCTTTGCTATCACAAGTGAAAATCCATCCATCAATGATCTTTACTTTGAATCTGTCACAGTCTTCAATGTGATGGGCCAATCGGTCAACAGTCTCACTGTCCATAGAATTGTTAGTGCTACCAGTATCAATCAAAACTATAACAGGCTGATGTTCCAGAGTTTCGCCAACTTCCATAGTTTGCGGGTTAGAGTAGTCGGCTAATGCATGCATTGTATGTATGGTAGGTCCAACCTCTGCATTAGAATTTATACCTTCATGATCGGGGTCCACATTCTTAGCTTTCGGTTCCTCTCCAATTGGTTCAATCATCAGAAGTTGCCCTTGTTTACATCGATGCTCCATACTCCATTTTTCATCATAATACAAACTCTTTGCCAATCTTTCGTTGAGTTCTTCTTGGGTTAGTCTTCGGGTGTCAAGGCTTTGGTTGGGAATAGATAGGGTTGGTGGCTTACTGATCATCTGGTTGTTGTCACTTCTGTTTCCATGATTTTTCCTGTTGATTTTTTTCTCATATAGATGTGCAAATGAGATCGCAGCTATCATAGTGCGGGGTTGACGAGCCTTAACTTCACACCGAATCTCTGGACTAAGACCTTCAATGAATGTATCCAGAAGTTGTCGTTCCGACCAATCTCTAGCTTGATTTGATAATCTTTCAAACCTACTCTGATATTCCAATACTGTAGAATTCTGACAAATTTTTTAGAGCTGTCCATCCACCTTCATGTCTGAGTAGATTGTGTCACAATCTTGGGGCCATTTTCCTGTATTTTCATATCTGCGCAATGTAGAACTTGAGCTCCCACCTTGTTGAAATTTACTAAGGCTCCCCAGTAAGTCCTTTTTGAAATCATTAAGTACTTCTCGTAACCGGTTCTCAATTCTAATTTCCAATGCTTCCATTTGTGCTTTCACTGAGTTATCGGTGGCCATTGCGTAAGACTGCAAATCCGTAATCTCAACTCCTGTTTTTGGTGTCGGACAAGGGCATCAACACTGTAGATGCAAAGTTACCGAGGAGGTGGACGCCAAGGGCAGTGCTGCGGTCACTGCGTTGGAGGAAGAGTAGTTGCCCTGTTTCTATCGAGGCGTGGGGTGAGAGTGCCGAGGTTGGAAGGCGACTGCGTTGATGTGGCTGCAGCTGGGGGCAGCGTTGCAAGGGCCTGTCGCTGCGGTGGTTGGTTGCGACGGTGCGGATGGAAGGCAGCGTTGCTCTGTCTCTACCGCACTACGAAGGCGTTGGTGACGTCGATGGATCGCGTGCGGTTGAGGACACAACGGTGTCGTTGAAGCGACCGAAACAGAGCTTGCTGCGTGTGCTGTTGGAGGGAGGCTGCGGTGGTGTTGCCGAGGTTGAGGCTGCAGGGGAAAATAGGAATCGACGGTGGCAGGCTGGGCGGCGAGCGGCGTCGTCGCTGGCTGGGCAGCAGCGGCGACGGTGGTGGCAACCGTTCGCAGCAGCAAGAGGATTGCCCTGTTTCGGTCACCAAGGGGGCAGAGCAAGGGGGAGTGGCGGCGGTCGTTCTCGCCCGAGCCAGGGGGAGCGGCGGCTGGGAGGCGAGCAGCGGTCGCCGCACGGTGGCTGGCAGTGGTGGTGGGTCGGCTGGAAGGCGACGGCGCTCGAGGCGTGGCTGCGATCGACGAGGGGCTGCGGCAACAGAGGAAGCTCTGTTTCTGCAACCGCTGCAAGGAGGGGCTGCGGCAACCGGCGGTTGCGGCTGTGGTGCCGGCGGTCCTTCTCGCTCGAGCAAGATGGGAACGCGAGGAGAAGAGGTCGCTGGCCAGGTGATCGAGCGGAGGCGATGCGGCTGGGAACAAGGGCAATCCGTGAGTTGCCCTGTTTCGGTCGCCGCGAGGAGGGCGACAATCGGCCGCTGCGGCTGCGACCCAAGGGAAGGCAGGCGGCGGCTGAGAGGCAGCGGTGGTGGCGCGGCTGGGAGCAGCGTCACCAACGATCGCCGAGGAGGAGAGGTCGAGCGGCTGCGCTGCGACGCAAGGGGAGGCGGGCGGCGGTAGTAGGGCTGGGATGGACGTTGGCAGCGTCGTCTCCTAGCCGGGGAACAGCGGCGGCGGTGGTCGCCAGCCGGGAAGCGGGGTGATGGTGGGCGCTGGCCGGAGAGAAGCAGCGGCGGGTGGGCTGGCCGGAAGCAGGGGACGCAGGGGTGGCTGCGGCTTCTTCTTCCTCTCGTGTTTCTTCTTTTCCTTTTCCTTTTTTTTTTTTTTTTTGAACGCGATGATGAACTACAGCGAGAACGCCGAGGATCGCTGCTCTGATACCAAATGGTAAGACCCTAAAGTCTTATCGTAGGCTCTGATACCAAATGATAAGACCCTAAAGTCTTATCGTAGGCTCTGATACCAAATGATAAGACTCTAAAATCTTATCGTAGGCTCTGATACCAAATGATAAGACCCTAAAGTCTTATCGTAGGCTCTGATACCAAATGGTAAGACCCTAAAGTCTTATCGTAGGCTCTGATACCAAATAATAAGACCCTAAGGTCTTATCGTGAAAGAAATGGGAGAAAAGGGAATGATAATGATCGCTTCGAGGGGATCGGCCCTCCTTGATCTCTTCAAGGGGATCGGCCCTCCTTGATCGCTTCGAGGGGATCGGCCCTCCTTGATCCCCTCGAAGCGATCAAGGAGGGCCGATCCCCTCGAAGAGATCAAGGAGGGCCGATCCCCTCGAAGCGATCATTATCATTCCCTTTTCTCCCATTTCTTTCACGATAAGACCTTAGGGTCTTATCATTTGGTATCAGAGCCTACGATAAGAATTTAGGGTCTTACCATTTGGTATCAGAGCCTACGATAAGACTTTAGGGTCTTATCATTTGGTATCAGAGCCTACGATAAGATTTTAGAGTCTTATCACTTAACTCCCAGAGTTTAAACAAACTCCCCCTATCAATGTCATATTGATAGAAACTCTTAGATTCAATAATCTAAGTAACATGTCATCATAAACGGAGTTAACCTTAACTCCCAGAGTTTAAAGAAACTCCCCCTATCAATATGCCATATTGATAGAAACTCTTGGATTCAAAAATCCAAGCAACATGTAATCATAAACTTATGCATAACATGTCATGTCATCAACATACTTCTCCCCCTTTGTCATCAACAAAAAGGAGAAGTACCATAATCAAGTGTTTATGATGTAAGTTTAACTCATTGCATGAAAAACATAATATATATTGTTACCATCATGCAAGTTTGCTATCATCAAATGCTAAGATATCAATATGTAAAATTGCGATTCAAGTTCTTGATATCTTAACATGATATGACATTCATAGCACCTATTCATATGAATGCTGCTTTTGATATCTCATCATAATATGGCATTCATGACATCTATTCATATTCTTCAAATATGGCACTCATAGTATCAATTTATATATTTCTCCCCCTTTGTCATCAACAACAAGGAGAACGATATAAGCAAATTTTAAATATAAGTGCGTTGCCATAAGTTGGTTCATGTCATCTTCCACCAATTATGCAAACATCTCGAGGAGAATATGACATGGAGATAGCTTTTATTGCTTCTTCCTTTTTATTTGTTATCTTTTTACATGAGGGAGAAAAGCCATATGTGAAGTTCAAATCGATAAGATATTAAAGCACACTTCATTTTTGCAAGGATTAAGATATGTAAGTGAGTGAAATCCTTGTATGTAAAAATATCTTCCTTTTATAAGAGGGAATCATCAAATATGTTTCTCGAAAAATATTTTTCACATGATAAGTGAATTTGATGATTCCATATGTCAAAAATTAATGATGTGAATTAAACTTGATATGACATATGCTTGTTAAGTTCGAAAGAGGATAATGTATCAAGAGAATCCAATTGTTAGGATCAAGAAAAGCCGAAAATGAAATTTGACACTTTCATACATTCGGACAGGGTTTTACTAGAGATATTCAATTACAATCATGAAGGTAAAACATGCTTATCATCATGGAAATTTTTGTATTCAAGCACATAATTTTCAACATGTAATCATGGCAAGTAATTGTGTAAAATCATTATGGCAATCAAGTGATTTGATCATTCAATCAAAAAAGTCCGAAAAATAAATTTAACATGTTTAATCATTCGAACATATTTTTGCCATAGTTTTTCAAATATAATCATGAAGATAAGGCATGCTCATCATCATGGTAGTATGATAGCAAGTTTACAATATACAAGCTAGCAAAAATTTTTAACATTTTAAGACACGCAAGCTAGCAATTTTAAGATGTTCAAGAAAGCAACTCTTGCTTCCTGGATTATGCAAGTTGCAAGCTAGCAAATTTTGCTTCCTTTGCAATGTTTGAGCTCGCAATTTTGCTTTCAATGCAAAGTGCAAGTTTAGCATGTTTAGCATGTTGAGATAGGCAATATAGTGAAGTTCAAGAAGACAACTTTTGCTTCTTCTTGACTTGTGCAAGCTAGCTATCTCTTTGAGATGACCCTTTACATCAATTCAAGATAGCACGTTAGCAACTCTTTCTCAAGATAGGCAAGCTTGTGATGTTCAAGATAGCAAGCTATACATCATGTTAGCTAGCAAATTAGAGATATTCAAGAAAGCAACTCTTGCATCTTGAAATATGCAAGTTGCAAGCTAGCAAATTTTTCTTTGAGATATGCACATTAGCAACTCTTTCTCCCCCTTTGTCATTGGCAAAAAGAAGGGAAGACCCTCTACATTAATTTCTAAATTATGACAAAGGTTAGTATCAATCTCATTTGTGCATCATTATATTTTCAAATTAAAACATGCACATTTTCAAAACATATAAACTTATTATTATATGCATAATTCCAAATCATCATTCATATTATTTTAATCATTGTTTCAATCACCACTTATAGCTTATCATGCACAATATATAAAATCATCTAACATGATACAATCATTTATTTTTAAAATATTTATCACTATTTTCATGTATGATAATGAAGTATTCATGATACCGAACATTAAATCAATATTTTTTAAGTATTTATCACTTCATTTTAATCATGATTCCAAACATTTATCATTTAAAGCATTCATGATACACATAATAAAAAAAGCATATGCATCATTACAAATCATAAATATTTCAAATATTTCAAGGCATACAAGCCATAAATCCAATGACATCATGTCATGAAAGATAAGACTTCTAAAAGACATGATTCATTCGACAAATCTTTTTAATAGAGCAAAAGAATTATACAGCCAAGGATCATGATTAAAATATATCAATATCATAGATCAAGTCATGATTCGTGATTCATCATAAAGCAAATTAATCATCACATAAGGCATTTAAAAAAATTTTTAAACATAGGAGAATGATTAATTTAAGCATTCAATGTTTCAATCAAATTTAAGTCATGAATACTAGTACTTTCATATTGTGAGTATCAATTCATGAATACCAAAAGATATTATTTGTGATTCCAATTTTACAAAATCAAGATTATGATTTAGATAAAACTCATTCAAATCAAATCATTAACTTAAAACTCATAATCAAGTCATAAAAATCAATTTTGAGATTCACAAAATATCATGAAATCATTAATCTAGATCAGATGGGAAAAGCATTTTTTAAGTGTTTCATTTTAAGTGATCGATTTCATGTTAGCATGCCTTTTCATTTATGTCAAATGAAAACATGCATCAACGTTTAGGATCGTAAAATGAATTTCATCATAAAACCGTCAATCACAAAAATCATCATGTATAACTTTAAAATCTCATGCATAAAATCGTCAAATCATGGTATCAAAACTTTAATATTTTCATTGCAACATTAAGCAAGGTTTCATTGAACATAATTTTGAATGATTCTTATAAATGCCTAAAACTTCTTTAGTTTTAATTTATATGATTGACTTTATAATAGCATGCTCAAATCTTTATTCTTATGTCAAAACCATACATCATATTTAACAAACAAAGACAATGAAAAATATCAAGCCTTCCAGACAAAAGCCATGTATCGTCATTGAAAAGCAATATGAAAATCATCAAAATATACATTCTTGCTTCTCAAGCACATAAATAAGATTAATCTCACTAGGTGTATAATCATTAGATTTCTATCTTGCATTAACATAAGACATGTAATTTTCATTATCATTTTCAAAATTACAAGCATGATCATATTTTTGCATTTTCATTATTAAATTATTAAAAATGTAATTTTCAAGAAAATTTAAAGAAAAAGAAAAATGCATCATGAAAAGCATCATGTAATTTCGAAGTAAATTAAAGGCATTTTGATTACCTCGGCGTTGAAAGACGTAAAGGCGTAGTTTGCCACCTCGCCTTTGTTGATTTTCTCCTCATCTTCAAAGGAGCTCGATTCATCCCAATTTTTGTTCTTCTTCTTGCGTTCAAAGCAAGTAGTTCCGTTCTTTTTACTTTTTAATTTTTGTTTCATTTGTAGTTTAAGTTCACCATCACTTGAGCTTATGCTCGAGTGGTCTTCAAATGTTCTATGTCCCAAATCCTTCCTGTTTTTTGGAAGGTGGTTCTCAAGTTCTTCACGCCATTTCATATGTGATCAATGAACCAATTAGTTCTTCAAGTGGAAATTGGTTCAATTTTTTCGATTCTTGAATAGCAGTTACTTTTGAATCCCAAGTTTTAGAAAGTGAGCGTAAAACTTTGTTAACGAGTTCAAAATCCGAAAAGCTTTTACCAAGTGATTTTAAACCATTGATGACATCCGTAAAACGGGTGTACATGTCAACAACGGTTTCGCTTGGTTTCATATGAAAAAGTTCAAAATCGTGCATCAAAAAATTTACTTTAGAATCTTTTACACTACTTGTGCCTTTGTGTGTGATTTCAAGAGTGCGCCAAATATCAAAAGTTGTTTTGCACAAAGAAACCCGATTGAACTCAATTTTATCCAAAGCGCAAAATAAGGCATTCATAGCCTTTGCGTTTAAAGAAAAATACTTCTTCTCCAAATCCGACCATTCGTTCATCGGTTTAGAGGGAAGTTGAAAGTCGTTTTCAACGATATTCCATAAATCCAAATTCATAGAAATCAATAAAACTCTCATTCGAGTTTTCCAGTAAGTGTAGTCCAATCCGTTAAACAACGGTGGACGAAAAATCGAAAAGCCCTCTTGAAAGCTATGAAGAGCCTTTTCTCTCGGGTGTAAATCCTAAATGAGAAAAACCGGGCTCTGATACCAACTGTTAGGATCAAGAGCACTAAGAGGGGGGGGGGGGGGGTGAATTAGTGCAGCGGAAATCTTTCAACTATTAAAACTTCGTAAGCTGCGTTCGATCGATAAAAAACGATTTCGATGTAAAAGCCGATTCTAAGATTACTTTAACTTAAGATTGAGCGAGATGACGTTAAAGTAAATCTATGAAGGCAGTTTGCAGTTTATGATGGAAATCAGAATGCAAGCGCAAACTGAAATACGACGTTCGTACGATAAAACCGGTTTACGTCTAAATGCTGATTCTGAAGATACTGAACTTTGAGATACGTTTTATAAATGCGCAGAAGGCAGTTTGCAGGTATGATTGAAATCAAAACGTAAATGTAAACTGAAATATGATGATTGTACGAAAAAGCCGATTTACGTCTAAACGCAGATTCATAAAGCTCTGAACTTAGAAACTCATTCGTAAAAGCGCAGAAGGCAGTAAGCTATTGAGGAGGTTTGCAGTAAAGATAAAATGCTCAAAGTAAATGCAAACCGAGATTTAGAGTGGTTCGGTCAATCTTGACCTACTCCACTTTTGGCTTCCTCCACCGACGAGGTCACCGACGTCAACTAGAGGCCTTCCTTCAATAGGCGAAGGCCAACCACCCTTTTACAATTTCACTCCTTTTGATGGGCTTAGGAGACAACCCTTACAGAAATTTTCTCTCCTCTCTTTACAACTCAAAATTTGAAGAAAAGAGGGAGGAGAACTTTTGGCCTTTACAACAATTTTGAGCTCTAAGAATCACAGAAAAAGATCAAGATTTCGGTGTTAGTTCATGCTCTTTCAGTGCTGAATGGGTGGGGTATTTATAGGCCCCAACCCAGTTCAAATTTGGAGCCCAAAACTGTCAATTCCCGGAATTCCGGGATCAAGTGGTTGCACCTCCTGAATGGGGCGGTTGCACCGCCTGGCAGAGCTCAAAGACTGAGCCTCTGGGCGGTGCCACCTCTGTCAGGGGCGATTGCACCTCTCTGCCAGAGCTCGAAGACCGAGGTCAGGCGGTTGCACCTCCTGACTGGGGCGGTTGCACCTCCTGGCAGAGCTCGAAGACTCAGCTCAAGGGTGCCACCTCCTGTCAGGAGAGGTTGCACCGCCCAGTCTCGCTTGGAGACTGAGCCCAAGCGGTGCCACCTCTTAGCTGGGGCGGTTGCACCTCCCACAGTAATCAGGGTCCGAATGGGTTGATCCATTCGGCCCAATTTGAGTTTTTCAGGGGCCCAATTACCCCAAGATTAAGCTAATGGGATCACCTCCCATTTCCAACTTAATCACCGTGCTAACTACAATAATTCTTAATACAATTTCTGTAGCTTGCTCTGGTGCGTCAATCGCTTCTTCCGGCGAACTTCCGTCGATCATCCGATGAACCCTCGGTGATGCTCCTGCGGACTTCCGGCAAACTCCTGGACTTGTGATGATCCTCTTGGCGAGTTCCGACGAGCTTCTTTGGCAAGCTCCTAGACTTCTCTGATTTGTTCCCGCAGAACCTCCAACGACCGTCCGAACTTCCGTAGAACTCTCGAACTCCCAACGTGATCATTGTCTTGACTCCAGCGCAACTCCTGCTGCATGTCTTTCTTCCATCGTAGTTAATCCTGCACACTCAAAACAAAAACTTCGATCGAGACAATTAATCCTAAGCAATTAACCAAGTTGTCCGGCATGTCATTGGTCCCTCGACGGTTCGTCCTATTCTTCGGCGCATCGTCCTTTCCTGCAGCCTATTGTCTAATCGGCCAGTTGACTCCGCAACTCCGATATCCTTGGCACAATACCTGCTCTTCTTGGCCCGATGCCCGAGTCCACGACCCGAAGCCTTCTGTCGATATGTCGACCGATCCACCGGCCCGACGTCCAATCTTCTGACATATTCCTCCGGCACAACATGATGTTCCTGCTTTAATTGTCTCATCTTGATCAAAGCATCCTGCATCACTCAAAATACAGATTAAATCATAAACGTATATTAAGTAGTTTCCTCATCAAAATACGAGATTTAACAAAAGGTAGGCAACTCTTACTTATCACAACTCCTTGTGATTCTTGTCCTGTTCGGCCTTCGAATCACCATGGTCTCGAGGGACTCGACCAACCATGATGCTCGGTTAACTCAATACCTTTGTTACAAGATGAGTCTGATTTGATGATATACCCTTGAGGGACTCAACTAAGCATACCATGTCCTCAGGTCACCGGTGACATCTCTATGTCGTAAGCAAGATAGCGAATCGTGAAATAGGTGAGTCTCGAGGGACTCGACCAACTCAATCTACACCAGGAATCGGTTCCTACTTATAACGATGGAAGGCCATGTCGGTCAATCTAATTGTCTCACGTTTACCGACTTAATATTATCGAGAGAGATGTTTCTATGATTTTGTCTCCTAATATGACATGTCACACATATACATATTTAATATATATCTATATCACATGCAAATATATATACATATCTAGTATACGTATAAGCAATCACACCAGATGATCATGGACCACAACCTAATGTGATTAGGCCCGAGCCAGCAGGCCTAATCACTCACATCAAGATCTATGTGTGCAACAGTGCATCTTCATGCCCTGTGATCGTCCATCTCATACTCGTTGGTTCTGTCGACATCTCGATGCATCTTCATGCATCGCGATTGTCCGTCTCGTGGGTCCCGCTATCGCATCCACGCTTCCGCTATGCCTCCTCATGTGATTACAACTTAATCATAGGCACGCAAGCCCAACAATAAATGAGAAATATAATGGAGGCTCGCAGACCCCAATAATAATAATCATAAGTACATGATCATCCGTCCACACATCATATATCACATGTATAAATAATCATCATCATGTAGGACTACTAGATAATGATAAAAATAATAATCAACTAAACCTTTTAATTAAATAGTATTTTATGAAATTAGGGACATATAGGGAATTTTTGAATTCATAGGGGTATTTTTATAATTTGGACAAAATATAGAAACTAGAATTTCTCAAATTCATAGGGGCAAAACTATCTTTTTGCTCAAAACCCTAAGCCCCTCTCCCTCTTGGTTGCTGCTGCTGCCGCCGCCGCCGCCACCCTACCGGCGGCAAGCTGTGCGGTGGAGGGCGGGGTCGCTGCCCTCGCCTGCAGACGGCACGCCTGCTGGCGGCATTGCCCCTGTAGGTGGGTGCCCCCGTGGGCGGTTCTTCCCGCGGGGCAGCGCCCGCAGGCGATGCTGCCCCTGCGGACGCCGCCACCTCCGAGGGCAGTTCTGCCCGCGGGGCAACGCCCGTAGGCGGTGCTATCCCCCCGGGCGTCCACTCCTACAGGGGGGTTTTGCTTGCGGAAGCAGCGGCGCCTCACCCCGCGGGAGAAGCGACCGTAGGCGCCTCTGCATGCGGGTTGCCGGCCCCGCCGGCTGCTGCAGGCGCAGCCCCTGTGCTGCTTACAGATGGCATGCCCGCTGGCGGCTGCGCTGCACGTACGCAGATCGAGGGCAGCAACTGTTGGTGCCCTTTCTCGCTTTTGCGTCAACGATTTTGACGTCAAAAGTTTCTTCAAAACACAACACACGCAGTTCAAAACCAATCTATCGCATGACCAACCTGGCTATAATACCACTATTAGAAAATCTTGGGGGTGACATCACATGCGCAGCGGAAGAACAAGAAAACAAAAATCCCTGATTCCCAAAGGGATGTTCGTCGTCGTGCGAAGATTGGTGCGCAAAATCCGTGAAACTAAAAAACTACATATAGAGTATATTGTGTTACCTAAGGAGATTGTATATCCCTATTTCCTTGCAGATCTTTAGGATAGGATGAAGGAGGTCAAGAGTCCTCCTCTCTAGCGGTGATCCACACAACAGAGCTGCGACGACGCTCCTCAAAACTTCAAGCCTACTTTGAGGTGGAGAGGGGAAGGAGAATAGGAGAGGCAAGCAAAGGTTCTAGCCTATGAGGCTCTGAATCCCTCCTATTTATAGAGGTCCCCTGTCAAACCCTAATGGATCCTCCCCTAGTGGGTATTGGATCTGCATCCATTAACTCAAGCCTTTTAGATTAGTGGATCTCTATCCAATAATCTCTCATGGGCTCTTATTGGATCTCATCCATGGGATCCAATAATTCAAGGGCTTATTGGATATCCAATAAGACAAGGGCTCTGTCGGATATCTCATATCTGAACCTCTACTCATCGCAATGGCTACAATATATGTGTGACCCTCTATGCCCAATATCGAGCTGGTCGTGAGTTATACCTGTCAGAACTCCTTCTAACTCAGTGAATTATTATCTCTGTAATAATTCACTTGATTCATCGACTACGGACGTACTAGGCCACTATGTCGTAGTCCCCAAACGATATAGGAGAATCCAATCCATTGGACTTGTCTATCCTCAGTTACCGTGTACCTATAGTCCCTCATCCATCTAATATCCCAAAGACCGTATATCAAGCATGGTGTTGTCAGACCCATACGATTTCTACTCGAGTCTCGCTCTAATCGGATTCTCCCGGAGAACTCTTTCTCTCTCAACCCGAATGACCTTGGCCAGGGATTTGTCTGAGCAAGAACACATGGGATATTCCTCTCATGACGTCGAGAGTGGATGATCCTCTATCGACACTCAATAGCCCTCGTAAGGTCGACTACCACTCCTAATGACCAGTTGTACTAGATCTGGGACAGCCAAACCTATAAGTCTGGTATCAAAGAGTGGAGCACTCATACAGGACATCCTTGGTGTCTCAAGTCTAAGGACCAGATATACCACTAGAACTACAGAATCGCTCTCTGACAATAAGGCATCATCAACCATCCAGCATTCTGTAAGCGGATCAATCAGTGAACTCATTCTCCAATGAGCACCTGTATTGTATCCCTAGTGTCCCTACACGAGCAGCTATGAGACCAGCTGCATCCATCATATGGATGGGTATACAGCACACTAGTCTGTCCAGTTATCACGTTGTCCCTCTCTAGTAACCTATGACTGGGATTATTTAGGATATGTGTTTAAAGGTGAATCGATCTCATTTTCGTGATCTCATCACGATCCGATTCTCATTGCACAAATCCAAGGACATCACAATATATATGTGCATATATGCAATAGTTATAAAGTGATATATGCCAAAATATAATAAGCAAAAAGATTCTGTATCAAGTCACACGTGTCATCACTCACGTGATTGGCTTGCTGGGCACCTATGACTAGCACATCTTGCATGGTGCCAATGATGAAGGGAGCTTCTGGGAACATGCACCTTATATCGAAGAAGCATTTGACGGAGGAACTAAGGCGACTCAACTTACGAAGGCGAAGTTGGGTTCAGAAGGCCTTGGCATGGGGTAAGAGGATATGGAGACGGGTACTCTTGAAGAATATGCCATAGTGTTGCCATTCAAGTTGCCATAAAAGAAGCAATGCACAGTGGAGATTATGTTGGTAGGGGCAGAGGCCTAGGATCCAAACGATGGTGTATCACTTTCAACGAAGTCGATGGACTTCGGGAGCTACTAGGCGATGGACTATCCTAGAGCAGTGCTTCATCTAGGTGTGACCCAAGAGTGGTGGATGAAGGTCAATTGCTAAAGGAGTGAACAAAATCGAAAGTGAAAGAGACCTTGCGATGTACTGGCAAAGGCCACACATGGAGGGATCACAATTCAAGTTCATCCCACAAGGATCAGAATGCAATAGAGATGTCGCTAGGAGGCGACATGGTGCAACGGATCATGGTAGAACAGTTCGTAGCAATACGATACACACGACATAGTCCCGTGAGAGACTATATCATACGAAGGTATGATCAGGAGCTACTGGAAGCTCCACTTTGGTGAACAACACGACGATAAGAAGGGCTATGGATTTAAGGAGTGAAGGTCATGGTACCGCAGAGGTGGGTTTTTCATACGTGCATCAAATCTTGCATCAGATGAAAGCCTTAGTTATCAGCATATGGGGATGTGTTCCATTGAGGGAAAAGTTTAAATGCAAGTACCAGTGAGTCCCATGGGAGGGACTTGATCATGCAGAGGTATGATCAAAGCAGCTGGAGAGTTGGACTACTGCAGAGCCCATATAAAGTTAAGGGAGCCCGGCAAGTCAAAGGACAAGGTTGAGTAAGCGAACGTTACTACCAAGGAAGCTAAGGAGAACAGAATCGGTGCAAACCCTATAACATGATGGCAGAGGCCATGCATGGGAGTTGCAGTCTATCTTTCCATCGACCAAAGGGATCTTCTTGGAGAATACCGAGGTGTTGAAGTAGGGGGTCGAAAGGAACGAGGAAGCAACGGCGAGTCCAGAGGGACTTAGCTACCCAAAATCATGTATCAATTAAAATGAAGGTGGACTCAGAGGAGTGCCACAAAGACATATCTACTGATCGTGAAGAAAAGGGATGGAGATGCGAGGCGATGGATAATAGGGCCATGGGCATGGCACCGCTATGGTACCGCAGAGACGAGACTTCCGTGAAAGTCATTAATCCCTTGCTCTCATTGAGAGAGAGCACTTGGTCGTAAAAGGGTCCGAGGAGGTGGAGCATGTAGAGGCAAACTCCAAGTACTGAGACAAGACTAAAGGGCATAGGCTAAGGAACTTCATATGATCGGTGTCAACGAGCTTCTCATCAAGATAGCCAAAAGTGAAGGACTTCGAGTCATGCAAGAGTACACGACCAAGGAACAAAGCAGGCAGTATGCAGTATTGTACCTTTGCTACTTAGTGGAGTAGGCGACCGGGTTGATGGAGAAGACAGTACAATCCCAAAGGCGACCAAAACTATTAAAGACTTACTTCAAGTTGAGATGAAAACTTCCTATATTCCAAAAATTCAATAGCATTAAGAAGGTGAATCACAGTAGCTAACTCAATGCAAGGAGTGCAAATACTTCCAATGCTTCAGAAGTATGAGTAAAGAGCAGGTGAAAGTCAGTAACTAGCTCGATGCATGGAGTACAACCCTTGAGGAGGCGGGCGAAGTCAAGTAACCATTGTCTTCTCAACTCTTAAGAGAATGGGCGAAACCGAGTACCCCAATGCTCTTATCTATCCAACAGAGGAGCTTTGCACAGGTTCAAAGACCCTTCAGAGATATTAGAAGATAATAGTTGTCAAATCCTCACCAATGGTGATCAGTGCTACTGAGAGTAGATTATCTGCTTCATTTCCCAACAGAATGCCAATCGAAATTGGAAGTGATGCGAATATACTTGGAAGTGACAACTAAGTGAAAGAAGAGTCAATGGGCAAATTTTGTAAAGGAAGGACCCAAAACTTCAGAAGTTTGCGAGGCGATGCTCGTTAAAGCTCCAACAAGCATCCACCAAATTCAAGCAGCATGAGGCATTTGAGAGACTAACGCATAGTAAGGATGGTCTTTTCCTTTATCTGGAGGATCCACAGGAACCAACATGGATCAACACAACTCAGCTAACCCCACACTAGAGTCAGAGTCATTGGCGAGTTGAAACAGCATGGCGGATCAAAGGTTCGACTACTCAAAAACAACAACGGAGAGCAGTTGGGAGCCAAGAGGCGTATTGCAGCTGGATCAGAAAATTAAAGACTCAGCAAAGGCGAGGAGTTGCAGTGTCGGCAAAGGCTTCGACGAGGACATTGAAGGAATAAGTGGGGGAGAATGTCACGGACAAAGTTCTAAATAGGATGTTTGATGTAGCACTTATGTATGTCCGTGTCTTTATGTTTGTTCATGCTTTGCACAACATGTAGAGGAACGGTCGAAGGCTTAACAACCTCATTTTAGTTGGGTTTGGTGGCCTTCTTAGGCTTGTAAATAAAGGTTATGTCATGTGGACACTAGTGAGAGATACTCGGTCTATAGTAGACCATTTTGACCCTTTGTTGTGCAACCGTTCAGAGCTTGTAAAGTCTGTTTATAATTTGCATTGTCTATGAAGTGTTTCCTAGAATGTTTTTGCTTGTGGATCCTGAGTGAGGCACTTTCTCTAACCCGTTTTCTCTTTAGTAGGTCCTAAGGGATCATGGGAGGTTTCGGGGAGGCTGACCTTTGTGGACGGACACGCAAGGGTGTCGCATGACTTAAGCAAAACCAGCTAAGTCAATGACAGTTCGTCGAAAGTTCTATCGGAACCAACCGAGAAGTCCATGAGCTTGCCAAAGAAGCTCATCGAAACTTGCCAAGAAGATCGTCGTAATGTCTAGAAGCTTGTCGGGAGTCCACCGGAGCATTGGCGAGAGTTCATCCGATGTTCGCTGGAAGCTCGCGAAAGAGCAATTGACGCACCGGAATAAGAAGTGCAGTAAACATGTCTTAATTGTCATAGTTAGAGCATAAATTAAGTTAAGATTGAGAGGTAATCCCACTAACTTAATTAGAGGTCAATTGGGCCCTTAACAGGGTTAAATTGGGCCCAATTGAGTACCCAATTCAGCCCCTGAATTCTTGGTCGACGATGGCACTGCTTGGAAAGCAATACCTTAGGAAATTTGGGCGGTGGTTAATAGCACGTTTTCCTTTTGAAGTATTTCTAGTTCATCACATTTTGTATATGGAGCTAAACAATCATTGTTCTCAACTTTTAATCTATCGAAATCACTAACAAGAGAAGCATGCTCCTTTTTTAATAATTTATATTTTCTACTAATTAATTTGTATTCATCAAATAGATCATTAAAAGCATTTAATAGTTCATCAAAGGATAAATTTGGGTTAAATAAACTTATTACCTCATTTCCAATGGCCATTAGTGCATAGTGAGTAACTTGCTCGGTGATGATAGGCTCTTCTTCTTCGGATGCACTTAAGTTGTCCCATATAGCTTTGAAAGCCTTCTTCTTTGGTTGCCTCCTCTTTGCTTGGGAACATTCACTCTTGAAGTGTCTTGGCTTCTTGCATTCATAACATATCACTTGTTCTTTCTTAGATTCAAATTTATTTTTAGTATCATTTTTAAATTTATTTTTTTTTATGAATCTTTTTGAACTTCTTTGTTAAGAGTGCCAAGTCATCATCAAAGTCCTCATCACTTGAGTTTTCTTTCAAGTGGTCTTCTTGTGTTTTCAATGCTATGTCCTTCCTGTTGTTTGGAAGGGTGTCCTCATGCTCTTCATGAGCTTTACATGTCATTTCATAGATTATTAGTGACCCAATTAGTTCTTCAATAGGAAAATTATTTAGATCTTTGGTCTCTTAAATGGTCGTTACTTTAGGATCCCAACTTTTTGGAATGGTTTTTAAAATCTTATTAACCAGTTCAAAATCTGAGAAACATTTACCAAGTTCTTTTAGACCATTTACGGTATCCGTAAATCGGGTGTACATGTCTCCAATGGTCTCACTCGGTTTCATTCGAAACAACTCACAAAAATACACTAAAAGATTAATTTTTTACTCCTTCACTCTACTATTGTCTTTATGAGTCACTTCGAGTGTGTGCCAAATGTCAAAAGTCATTTCACAAATTGATACTCGATTAAACTCGTTTTTATCTAATGCACAAAACACGGTATTCATAGCATTTGCGTTTAAAGCGAAAGTCTTCTTCTCCAATTCATTCCAATTGTTCATTGGAAGAGAAGACTTTTGAAAGTCATTTTCTATAATATTCCATAATTCGAAATCCATTGAAATTAGGAAGTTCCTCATTCTAATCTTCTAATATGTGTAATCTGTCCTATTGAATATGGGCGGACGTGTAATTGTATGGCCCTCTGGGTTGCCGACAAATGTCATCTCTCTTGGGTTTTAAATCAAATGAGAGTGAACCTTGCTCTGATACCAATTGTTATGATCAAGAGCGACACTAAGAGAGGGGTTGAATTAATGCAGAGGAAAACTTTTACGATTTCAAAAAAATATTTATTTCAATTAAAACTGATTTGGACGAAAATGGTTTCGATTCAATCCGTTTTGGAGAGATTATGAACATGAAAGCTTTTGTAAAGGTGCAAGAGAGGATTAAGGATATTTGCAGTAATGTAAATTGCTCAAATGAAAAGCAAATCAAGATTTAGAGTGGTTCAGTCAATGTGACCTATATCTACTTTCGGATTCCTCCTCTGACGAGGTCTTCGGCGTCCGCTAAAGGCTTTCCTTCAATAGGTGAAGACCGACCACCTCTTTTACAGCACTTTCTCCCTTTTACGGGTTTAGGAGAGAACCCTTACAAGTCTCACACCTCTCTTGAATGATCTCAAAACTTAGAAAGGGAGGAGGAAAACTCTGATAAGACCCTAAAATCTTATCATAAAATGCTCTGATATTAAATGATAAGACCCTAAGGTCTTATCGTCAAGGAAAAAATAGAAAAGGAAATGATCGCTTCGAGGGGATCGGCCTCCTTGATTGCTCAAGGGGATCGACATCCTAGGGTTTGTTATAACAAAATGGAATAATATTTTAGTGATTGATTGATTGATTCCTTGATGAAAGGGTTACATCACTATTTATAGAGTTCCACCTAGAGTCCACCATAACTTGGACTTTTAATAATAAACAAATATTAAATAAATCTCTACCCGACTCTAACTGAACTAAACAGACTCAATAAACATTATTCAAAAGCTCATAAAATAAAAGGGTCCTAACAATTCCTCCCTCTTCAAATCAGCCTTGTCCTCAAGGCTGAGCAACATCAAACTCGGGGAGCTTCTCTTTTAACATTTCAGTCATAGGCTATCTGCAACGCATCACAACCCATTGATCAAGTAAGTAGGGTCTCCACTTTTTGATAGTATAAGCAACAGGTCAGTCTTTCAATGTAGCAATCGTTGCAAGAAACTCCTGGCCCTGTATAATCAATTTTATCTTTGAACGTTTACTATCACAAATAAAAATCTGTCCATTAGTCTTTACTTTGAATCTGTCACAACTTTCAATATGGTGGGCTAATCGGGCTTTAACTTTCATGTCCATAAAATTATTAATGCTACCCGTATCAATCAAAACAGTGACAGGTTGATGCTTCAAAGTTCCTCCGATTTTCATAGTTTGTGGGTTAGCATAGCCAGTCAATGCATGCACTATATATGTGATGGCTTCAATATCTTCATCCGTTTTTACACCTTCATGATCGGAGTTCAACTCTTCTTCTTCCGGATCCTCTCTAATTGGCTCAATCATCAGAAGTTAGTCTTGTTTACATCGGTGCTCCATACTCCACTTTTCATCATAGCACAAACCCTTCACTGATCTTTCTTTGAGTTCCTCTCGGGTTAGTTTGCGAGTGATAGGATTTTGACTGGGAGTAGATAGGGTGGGTTGCTTGCTGCTCACCTGTTTATTACACCTCTGTTTCAACGGTATTCTATGCTGATTTTTTCCTCATGCAAGCATGCAAATGAAATCGCAGCTATCATGGTGCGGGGTTGATGAGCCTTAACTTCACATAGAATCTCTGGATTAAGCCCTTCAATAAATGTACCCAAAAGTTATCGTTCCAATCAATTTCTTGCTTGATTTAATAATCTTTCAAACCTGTTTTGATATTCCAACACTGTAAAAGTTTGACGAATTTTGTCGAGCTTTCCATCAACATTCTCATATTCTGATGGGTTGAAGCGAACAAGAAGCCATCTTTTGAACTGCTCCCATGAAGGAACTCTGTGGAAAGTTTCATACTAATCATACCACAGGATTGAATCTCCATCGAGCTGAATTGAGGCCACTCCTATCTTGGATTCTTCTGGTTTCTATGAAACGAAAAAAAATTTCTGCCCTAGAGATCCAACTATTCGGATCCCCATCTTCCCATCTCGGAAATTTTACATTCATGTGTGAGTAGTTTGTTTCACAGTCTTGGGGTCATTTTCCTGTATTTGCATATCTATGCAACGTATAACTTGAGCTCTCATCTTGTTGAAACATACTAAAGTGCTCCAATAAGCTTTTTTTTTTAAATCATGAAGGGTTTCTTGTAGCTGATTCTCAATTCTGGTTTCCAATGCTTCCATTTGTGCTTTTAATGAGTTATCAACAACCATTATGTATGATTGCAAAACGGTAATCTCAACTTTTGTTTTTGGTGTCGATCAAGGGCATAAGCACTGTCGATGCGAAGTTGCTGAGGAGGTGGACGCCGAGGGCAGTGCTATGGTCACTACGTTGGAGGAAGAGTTGCTGTCCTGTTTCTGTCGCTACGTGGGGTGAGAGCGCCGAGGGCTGGAAGGCAGCTGCATCGGTGTGGCTGCAGCTGGTGCGACCTAAGGGGGCGATCGCCAAGCAGCCGGGTTGAGACTGCGGTGATGGCAACCTGCAGTGAAGGCAACCTGTGGTTGCGACAAAAGATGCTAAACAAGAGGGAGGCGACGTTGAAGTGACCGGGGTTGAGAAAAGGAATCGGTGGTGCATGCGCTATTGGGGTTGAGGCAGGGCAGCGTACTTACTGCAGTTGCTGCGTGCGCTACTGGATGGCGGCTGCTGCAGAATGAGGGGTTGGTCATTGGCCGAGAGCAACGGCGATAGTGGTTGCCAGCCAAGAACTGTGGCAATCGATGGCTGCAGCAGAAAATGCAAAGTTGCTTTGTTGTGATCGCCGCGAGGAGGGGAGGTCGAGTGGTTGCGGCTGCAACGACTGTGACCCAAGGGAAGGTTGTGGCCCTTCTCGCTCGAGCGAGATGGGGCAGCGATGGAGAAGGAGTTGCCTTGCAGCGGCGGTGGGGAAGAAGGGAAGCAATGGTGCGACGGGCTGAAGCAAGGGTGTGGGCTGCCTGGAAGCAGGGGCGACGGTGCTGGAGAGGGGAAAGTTGGTGGCTAGGGAGCAGCGGTGGCGGTGGTCGAGCGGTCCGGAAACAACAGCGACGGTGGAGAAGGAGAAGGAGGCCGATGGTCGCGACTACAGCAACAGAGGATGCTTTGTTGTTGATGCCGGCGGAGGAGACGAATCAGCATCTATGGTTGTGACCCAAGGGGAGGCAGCTAGGGTTGCGACTGGGAGGTGGGCAGCGGTGATCGAGAGGGTGGTAGTGATCGAGTGACAGTGAGGCAGTTGGGAAAAGTGATGGTGACGCGATTGGGAACAAGGGCAATCGGTGAGTTGCCCTGTTTCGGTCGCCACGAGGAGAGAGGCAACCGGCGGCTGTGGCTGCAACCTAAGGGGAGGCCAGCGGCGATGGAAAAGGAGGCAGTGGTGGTGGCACAGCTGGGAGTAGCATCACCAACGATCACCGAGGAGGGGAGGTTGAGCGGTTGTGGCTGCGACCCAAGGAGAGGTGGGCGGCAGTGGAGAAGGAGGCAGCGGTGGTGGCTCGTGTGTGAGGTGACGGGCGATAGTGGCCGCTGGCGAGGAAGCGGGTGATGGTGGTCGCTGGCCGGAGAGCAGCAGCAGCGGGTGGGCTGGCCGGAAGCAGGGGATGCGGGCTATCGGCCTTCTCTCTTCTTCTTTCTCTCTCTCTCTCTCTCTCTCAGTTTATTTTTTTTTTTTAAGATGAAGATAACTACAGCGAGAGAGCAATGGCGACGGTGGTGTCGTTGGTCGGGATGCAGAGGTTACTTCTTAGTTGAGAAGGATCGGCGTTTGTGGCTGCCGGCTTCACCCTTCCTCACACAAATTTTTTTTTCTTTTTTTTTGTTTATGTTTTTGATAGCTAGGACAACACTACAGCGAGAACGCCGAGGATCGCCGAAATGCTTTGATACCAAATGATAAGGCTCTGAGGTCTTATCGTCAAAGAAAGAATAGAAAAGAAAATGATCGCTTCGAGCTCCCGGGTTTATCATAACAAACTAGAATAATATTTCAGTGATTGATTGATTGATTCCTTGAAGGAAGGGTTACATCACTATTTATAGAGTTCCACCATAACTTGGACTTTTAATAATAAATAAATATTAAATAAAACTCTACTCGACTCGAACTAAACAGACTCAACAAACTCCACTTGTTTACAACACTTTTACACCCCAACAACTCAAGATTATCTCAATGCTTTTCGTGCCCTTTTATGCAGAAAAGGGTGGGATTTTTATAGGCCCCAATGGCTTAAAAAATGAAGCCAAAAAGTGTCTAATCCTGGATTTCCAAGGTCCTAGCAGTACCACTACTTGACACCTGATAGGGGCGGTACCACCGCCTAGTCTGGGTGGTACCACCGCCTGACAGGGGCGGTACACCCGCTCAGATTTCTTGGGGCACTGCTTTCCACCGTTGGCCCTAGTGCCACCGTCGGCCAAGAATTCAGGGGCTGAATTTGGTACTCAATTTGGCCCAATTCAGCCTTATTAAGAGCACAATTGGTCCCTAATTAAGTTAGTGGGATTATCTCCCGATTCTAACTTAATTTACGCTCTAACTACAATAATTAAGACATGTTTACTCCACTTCTTGTTCCGGTGCATCAATTGCTCTTCCGGCGAGCTTCCAACGTACTTCTAGCGAACATCCAACGAACTCTCGGTAATGCTCCGGCGGACTACCGGCAAGCTCCTAGACTTTACGACAATCTTCTTAGCAAGTTCCGACGAGCTTCTTTGGCAAACTCCTGGACTTCTTGGTTGGTTCCGGCAGAACTTCCGATGAACGTCCGGACTTCCGACGAACTCTCGAACTCCCAATGAGATCTCGATCTTGACTCCAACACAACACATGCTTTATGTCTTACTGCTATCGTAGTTAATCCTGCATACTTTTCTCAATATATAGATTAGATAAAATAATTTACAATTGACTTCATCATCAAAATCCGAGATTCAACATTTTATAAAACCAATATTCTTTTTACACCAACTATATTAATTAAATTTACTTAGCTAAAATCCAAAAAAATTAAATAATAATAATAATAATAATAATAATAATAATAATAATAATAAAACTGGAAGACGTGTTACAGCTAGGAGATTTATGCAAAGCTTGCTACACGTGTTGTACATGTGTTGCGAAGAAAAAAGCATCACAAATTGTGAAGTAATGCTACATATGTTGTGCATACTGTGAAGAGGAAAAGACACGAAAAGGAAAAAATATATTAAATTATGAAATATGCTGCAATCTGATTATATAAAATCATCATCTTTTCCGATAGAACCGAATCATGCCAAAATACCGATGAAAAACACCATTCAAATATATAAACAAAAATAACCATAGATATTCAATAATCATTATAGGATAGCATCGATACCATGTGTTGGTTAATTTAACATAGGATCAAACATGATTTATAGACCCAAAGATAAATTTTAGAATATTTTTATAAAACTTATTAAATACATAATAATATATATATATATATAATATTATAATAATTATGAAACATATTAACATAAAAATATACATGATGAATCAATTTAAGTATTATAATTTAATTAGTGAATTAACCTTCCAATTATAGAGTATCTCAGAGAATCTTTTGTTTCTCTTTGACGAGTGAAAAGAAATATGAAAAATTGATACTACAATCGAAGATTATAACCTTATTTATATTAATACCCCTGGATATTTTATATTCCTAACTTATCTCATCATCAAGTTAGAAATATATCTATTGGTATCCACACAATTAATTTTATTTTAATTAGATCATTTTAATTTTGATTAATCAAAATAATAACTTAATACATTTAATTATACATATGTGGCCCTAAAAATTCTAAGGTATCATACCAATTTGATAGATTACCGAAACCTTAATTTTTTTTTTTATGACATCAATTGATAAATCTCGGTACACCACCCTATATACTGGTATCATACTTATTTGATAGATTATCGAAACCAGTGTTGGACTGAGATTTAAATCCTTGCTCTTGACTACTTTTAAGTTGTAATGCATTGATGATCCCATAGTAAAAATTCTAGTTAGGATAGCAATCCTCCATCTACAAAGAGAATGTACGTTTTTAGGGTATTATATCTTGGTTAGTTTAGTGAAGGTGATTTAAACATTGAGAATTCAAGATATGCAATCAAGATGACAGCAAACGAAATTTATTTAGATGACATGTAGCGGTAAAATTCAACTTCCATATATGAAAAAATCACTCTATTAGATCCTTAGAAAATTCAACCAGTTGGAAATAACAGGCTTACTCAATTGATATAATATATGCTACAGTATATCCCTGACTATCCTACATTAAATATGTACCAATACTTGTGCTTGAATCAACCTTATTATGGGTTGCTTTTGTTTCCCAATTTTTTCCTTGAATATTTTCCCCACCAATATTTTAGCTTTACAGAGCTTTTTCATTTCCATATCACAATTAAAATGACCGAAGAACTTTCCATATAAGCACATAGATCCTTATTGTCTCTATAAATCAATCACAATCTTGTAGGATCTTCATTCTTGCTGTAAAAGTCGAGTCACATTGCTTAAGGTCTCTGTATGGGCATTTAGCTGGTAAATTTTTAGGCATCCAGCATATTTAATGGAATCAATTAGTGTTGAACCAATTTATATGTATAAACTGAAGCAATTAGTATTTAATATCAGAGCACAAAGCTCTGAACCAAACAAAAAATTAGAAGAATTAAGTAATAACTGGAATCAACCAAAGCTCGAATGAGGGACCATTATCCCATGTTCTGAAACTTCCATCAAATGAAATGAAATTTATTTTAAAGAAATAGATTGTGAAGAGACGTGACTACGATCAAATCTTCTCAAAGGCAAGGGTATCATTAAAGGTAAATGAGAGATTACTATGTCCAATAAGATAATCATGTTATTGATGGGACAATCTCTTTGCTTATTATTATTATTAGTATTTCTTACTTTATATTGCATATTACATATATTATGATGTCCATGGATCTATGCAATGGGAATCAGATCATGATGAGATTACGATAATGAGACCGATTCGTCTTTAAACATAAATCCTAAATAATCTCAGTCATAGGTTACTCGAGAGGGACATCGAGATAATCGAATAGACTTATGTGCTATATGCTGATCTATATGATGGAAGCGGTTGATCTCATAGTTGCTTATGTGGGGATACTATGGATACAATGCATATGCTCATTGTAGAATGAGTTCACTGATTGATTCGCTCATGGAATATTGGATAGTTGATGATACTTCATTATTAGATAGTGATTCTATGGTCTCAATTGTGTGTCTAGTCCTTAGACTTAAGATACCAATGATGTTTTATATGAGTACTCTACTCTTTGATATCGGATTTATGGGTATGAAAGTTTCAGATCTAATACAACCGGTCATTGAGAGTGATAGTCAACCTTAGGATATCAATTAAGTATCGATGGATGATCATCCACTCTCAGTATTATGAGAGGAATATGCTATATATTTTTGCTCAAGAAAATCCATGATCAGAGTCATTCAGATTGAGAGAGAAAGAGTTCTCGGGAGAATCCGATTAGAGCGAGACTAAAATAGATTTCGTATGTGCTTGATAGCACCATGCCCGGTATACGGTCTCTATGATATTAGATGGATGAGAGACTATAGATACACGGTAACTGATGATAAATAGGTCCAATGGATTAGATTCTCATGTATTATCTCGGAGCTTTCGCGTAAGTGACCTAGTATGTCCGTAGTCTCCACTACGTCCGTAGTTGTTGAGTCAAGTGAATTATTATGGATATAATAATTCACTGAGTCAGAAGGAATTCAGATAGGTACGACTTATAGCTAGCTCGATATCGAGCCTATAGAGTCACACATATATGATACGTGTTGCGACAAGTAAAGGTTCGGATATGAGATATCCATGGGAGTCCCTATCTGATTGGAGATCTAGTAAGCTCTTGAATTGTGAGGTCTTTTGAGTGAGACCCAATATAAGTAAATAGAGTTATTGGATAGAGATTTAGTATCCAATATGATATAGTCTATTATGATTAAGTGGTAGAAACCTCTATAAATAGGAGGGGCCTAAATATGGCATAGGCTAGTCTTCTCATAGCCACCCCTCCTATTCTCCTCCCTCCTCTTTCCTCAACCGACAACCCTTGTTTGGGGTGTATGGACAGTAAGAAGGGTCAGCCCCTTCTCGAAGATAATATAACCTTCATGGTGCATGTGAAGAGGAAGATCATACTTTAATTTAAGGAGCGTCGTCGTTGCATCGAATCACCACTGGAGATGAGGACAATTGACCACCTTCATCTTTTCCTAAAAATCTAGGATCTTTCAAGAATATATAATCTACATATGCAACACCTCTTACATGATACATGTAGATTTTTCGATTTTATAATTTTTCGCGCACCAATTATTGCACGATGATAAGATTTTTTTTAAAAAGAATCTGATCTTTTGTTTTCTATTTTTCTACTACGTATGTGATGCTCTAATCAGATTTTCTAATAATAAATAGATATTTAAGGTAAAACATAATTAAAAGGATAATATCAAACGATATAAAACTAAAGTTTTAGCCTAAGATTTTTCTTTTAAAAAAGGCATCTACTAAAATAAGACCTTTTCTTTCATTTCTAAAAATGATTCATTATTGATTCTCATAACATTAATAGCCTACTATGATCTTAAGTTATATTAAATATATGTGAAAATAGTATTTTTAAATAGATATCTATAATATGAAGGATTCGTAGAGAAGGAAAAAAAAAGTTGAGTTTGTAAATCTAAGAATTTCATTTATGATTATAAATAAGCTTCCAAACAATTATATATTTTTTTTATGAGACCATAACTTTCTTTGGATTTAAGAAATATACTATTAATTAGTATATATATTTGAAAGTCAAGAGGAACAAGTTTATTATATTGGTTTTATATATGACTGATATTTTGCTTGGCAATAGCAATCTTAGTTTATTATACAAAATTAAGATATTTCTTATCAAGAATTTTAAAATGGTTAATATGAATGAAACAACTTATGTTATTGATATTTAGATATTTAGATATAGATCTTAAGAATTATTAAAATTATTTTAAAAAAAAAATATATTGATCGAGTCAATAGAGAGATTTAGTATATAGCTTTGTCCAACTAGTGATACACTTATTACTAGAGGTGAAAAATCTAATCAAAGTCGGTGTTCTAAAAATAATTTTATAATAAATCAAATGAAAAATATTTCTTATGCATGCGCAATTAAAAGTCTATTATATGTTCAAACTTATATGAGACCATATATCAATTTTATAATTTAAATGCTAAATACCAAAGTAACCCAAGAATGAAATATAGGAAAGTTATAAAGAAAGAGATGAGATATATATAGGGAATAAAAGACTATATTTTTCACATACAAGAAATCAAATCAGTTTGAAGTAATGAGATATTCATATGTTGATGTTATAAATTATCTCAGCAATTGGAAGTTTACTTTAAGATTTATATTCATGTTAGCTAGAGAGATATGTTTTTAAAAAAATCTAAAATAATTACTTATTACATTATCAATAATAAAATATAAATTTATGATATGCTTTGAGGTCACAAATCAAGTTTTATGTTGCGAAATTTCTTTCTAGACTTGGTATAGTCGATTTAATTGCTAGGCTATTGAAGATATTTTGTGATAATATTGTATTAGTTTTCTTCTCTAAAATTGACAAGTAGCCTATTGGTTTCAAGCATATTGAGATAAAATACTTCGTGATTAAATAAATAGTTTAAAAATAATAAGTATCAATTGAGAATCGAAGTATAACTTTGATGATTATTGATCTATTTACTAAAATTTTACAACTAAAAGTATTTAAAGAATATGTTATTTTATTTACTCAATTAAAGTTTTTTATCTTATTTTTATTTATATATATGTATATTATAGTAAAATGTGATATTAAGATTGTCTTCGTAATATAAATTATAGAGGTTATTATGAACTATATTATGAATAACTAACAATATTATGGTACATAAAATAAAAGAAAGTATAACATTTGTGATATACAACTGCTATAACTCACATTGATAGTCTTATTGACTTTTTAAAAATTTATGATCATATTTAAAATACTTTTTAATTTTTTAAATCTAATTAGGTAAAATTATTTTAAATAAATTTTTATTTTAATTTATTTTTTTATATATTTTATCAATTAATGAGCTAAGTCAGAAAATGTTAGATTTTGTGATCGTATAAGATATATTATATATCACATTAGATTCTGATTATGATTATTAATTAATAAAAAAAATCTGCGGAGATTCATTAGCAATGAACTATGAGATTTACATATATATTATCGTCTCTCTCTAGCTCTTATTTTATCGCTCATAGTGCATTCTCAGATTAAAAAAAAATTGAATGATATCAAAACATATATGTGCATCTAATCTTTGATATATAATTATTATATTTTAAGTCTTGATATTAATTTTTTTAAATAATAACATAACTATAATTTTTTAGCCTGAGGAGTCGTAATAAAAAAAATTAACCCCATATAGAAAGATAATTATCTTATTTAACCACATAAATTGATCGCTAATTATAACATCAACACAATCCATTGCTTAAAGCTTTAAAATTTTAGACACGAACCCTGCAAATTCCAATGTGAACATAATATACGCATTATTTTGCACGAGATAATAAAAAAAGAGGATTTGGTGTTGATTTGAAGTCTCACCGGAATTATTTGAAAACATGTTAAAAACATTTGATCCCCTAACGTTGTACATTGTGAACAGTCCCATTTGGGTGTCGACAAACTGTTCACGTTCACATGTTTCTTTCCTTTTGTTGTGGAAAAAGAGCTGACCGAGAAACCAAAACAATGACAATACGGGAAGAAGTGTGCTTCTTGACTGGATCGTTTACCTAATTAATTATTTAATATGAATTTCATAATCAATGTCGATATTTTATTATATTTGTTACTCTTTAGTTATCTCAATATATCTCTTCCGTTTCTATCATTTTCTTTCTCAATACGTTAAAGATTACTTATATAATGTTTACTACTTTTTAATGTAATATATAAATTATATTTATTTTACCAAAAATATTAAAATCTACGATCTTCTATTCGGTTTTACCGGCGATGCAGTGATCCGAGAGAGTAACTATGCGTGTGACGGTGACAGAATAGGGGGAGAGGAGATGGACGCCGTCACGCTCAGGCCGCGAAATATCAGCGGTGGGGCGGATCCACGTTGCTGTCTCCGCTTCTCTATCACAGTTACGTGCGCGACTCCATCACACTGCCTTGCCGCTCCACGTTTAAGTAACGTGCCGCGGTGGCCTCGTAGTCTCCTTTGCCGTGCGGCCTCCGCGACTACCACGCCGCCTTCCCTTCCGTCCTTGGCTACGCAGCTCTCGGCTTCCTTGGCATATTTATCATTGCAACCCATGAAAATTACATTACATAGCATACATACTTGTTTACATTACATAGCGAAGTAGCGTGTCCTCAGAGAGCCACCAATCAGAAGAGGATATCTGCTCGTCGGTCGGCAACTGCGGGTCCCATGTCTATCTGGAGAATCGGGCTCACTCGGATTGGTGCGAGAATAGGGGAGTCGGAAGGATATACTTACCCACACAGTCAGGATCGAGCCCACCAATCAGAGAAAGGATGCCTCCTCATCGGTCGGCAACTGCGGGTCCCAGTCGTTCTCGAAGACCGCGGGGAGCCAATGGGGGTGCCGGGTTCGAAGGAAGTGCATGCAAAGACTGCATTCATCCAACCACGCGCCGAAGTATCGTGTCCGGATCGAACCACCAATCAGAAAGGGATGCCTCTTCCAATCGGTCGGGACGCACATCCATTTCGAGGGCGCGTGCTTCTGTGAGTGGCGAGGAGACGCGGTACCCGCGGGCAACGGCCAAAATTGCGGTCTTGCCCAGGAGGGCCCCACGTTCGCGATCGTACTCTGTAGCTTGCACATTTCTCGCGTGACGTGTCGTATGTCATGTCGTGTCCGCCTAACACGAGCCACCAACTCGCCTTCGCTTCCTTCGTTGCGCAAGTCTTCCCTCCCTCTTCTTCTTCTCCATCCCGACCACGCAACGTAGAAAAGGCAAACGATAACACCTCCTCCCTCAGCTTGTGCGGAACACGTCACCAATCAACAGCCAATTAAATATCGTATGTATATATATATAAATGATTCCACGTACTTAAATAAATATAAATATCGTATATATTTATCCCTTCAACTCTTAAAGGATTAAGAGTTGAAGGGATAAATACGTTATATATGTAAAAATTATATAGATAAATATCTGTTTTATTTTCTTTCCCACAGAGTTCCGTAGATGGTTTTTCTCTCATAAAGTAACTCTTACTTTTTCAAAATAATAAAAAGTAACCATCAATCACTCTCTTACCATTTTCCTCTCTTTCAGAACTCAAAATTGTCCAAAATAGAGAGTAGCCAATAAATTAAATAATATTAATATATTTTTTTATATTAATAAAATAAAATTAAAATACATAATTAATGTATAAACATAAACATTATACAAATAATGTCCTATCAAATAATAAATTTTTTTTAAAGCAATATTTTAAATAATAGTTAAAACGAATAGGGTAAATAAAAACTCAAAAATACAAAATAAAAATCATTTCTAAGTATATTATGCAGTAATTTTTCATATTAGAATATTTATTAATTTCGTACTCAAAACCTTATCTTTATGATTTTGATATAACTTAATTAAAATAAATCAAAAACCATGTAACTCAAGTAAAAAATATATCTATTTGAAGGCTTAAAAGATCATTTAGACATTCATAAGTTATTTTCAAGGTTTAGTTAAAATTTGATAATTTTGGAAAAATTAGACCAGAGTTATATTATTTTAGAATGGAGTTATACTACTATAAACACAATGCAATCTCATTAAAAAATAGTGTAAACTCATGTCTCTAAAAAAAAAAAATAGAACTTTAAAAAGCATTCTCTGAAAATACTTAATTAGTTTTTGGTCCAAAGTAATTGTAAATTCATATTAAATTAATTTTTTAAAAAATGACATAATTTCAAGCTTTTAATGTTTGAATAGATAAAACTATTTATATTAAATATTTAGAAATAGATATATTTTTCAAAGTTTTTTGAAAATTTTAGCATTTTTGTAAAAAGTTAGATAGTGACTGACTTATATTGTTTCTATATGAGATTACACTATTTTTGAATGAAACCCAAAAATAATGTATGTCAATTTATAAGTAGTATAACTTAGGTCTTCAAAATATTTTTCATCTTCAGAATTTCAGAAAATCTTCTATGATAATACTCAATTGTTTTTTTGATCAAAGGTGATTGTAAATGCACCTTAAATTGGATAAAATTTTTAAAATAACATAATTTAAAGTTTTTAAGGGCTAAAGTAAACAAGAATATCAATTTTGAATCCATAAAATAGAAAAAACAATTATTTACGTCATTATAGCTCATTTTCAAGGCATTTTCAAATTTGAAAATTTCAAAAAAAAAAATGAATAGTGAGTTACATTATTTTTAAATAGGACAAAAAGAACAGTATAATTCAAGTCCTCAATTTTGTTTTCCTTGAAACTTCGAAAAGCTTTTCTGATATTATTTATGTTTTAAACAAAATGATTATAAATTCATCTAAATTAAATAACACTATATGTAAATTCACCTTAAAATGGATAAAATTAAAAATAACATAATTTCAAGCTTTTAAAAACTAACATAAATAATAATAAAAAATATTTGAAAGATTTTAAAATAGAAACAATGATCATTTAGGTATCATATAGGCCTTTATAAGCTATTTCTAAGATTTTCTAATTATTTATGAGTTAGACCTTTGCAAGATAACTAATTTTGAATGAGCTTATTTAAAATAAAAATAAAAATATTTAACATTTGGATTTGGTTTAAAGATGGAAAAAGAGGAAAAAGACATCTGAATGATTGAGGGCACGTTTCTTTAATTGAAAAAGGACTCTCTACTTGGACAAAAAAAAATAATTAAAATAGAAATACTCTCCGAGAAAAAGTCAAGAAGAGAAATAATTTTAGGGGATTTGCACTATCGTATATAATAGGAAGACTATACCCACAAGAAAGGATCTCAATATAATATCTGCTCCTCCTCTCTGTATCTCTCGCCTCGTATTCTGTATTCGTTTACCCGCTCTTCTTCTTCTTCTTCTTCTTCTTCTTCTTCTTCATCCTCGCCTCTCGTTAATTCTAGCTTTACCCTCACAAAAGAAGAAGGAAAAGGTAAAAGGAACAGAATGGAGGCGGCGTGCTCGTCCTCCTCCTCTTCTCCCTCCCTCCTCACCCTGCACTCCTTACGCCCGTCCTCCGCACACCGCCGCCCCGTCGCCGCCTCTCTCTACCCCACCGCGGCCGGCTTGAAGGCCTCGAGTTCCTCCTCCTCCCTCCTGGTCGAATTTCGACGCCGATCGCTTACCTCCATCCCCCTCCTCCCTTCCCAGCGGTATTGCCACCGACGGCGCTCCAGGCGGGCCATCTCGGCGGTGTTCGAGCGGTTCACGGAGCGGGCCATCAAGACCGTCATGTTCTCCCAGCGCGAGGCGCAGACCCACGGCATGGGTATCGTCTTCAACCAGCACCTCCTCCTCGGCCTCGTCGCCGAGGACAAATCCCCCAGCGGCTTCCTCGGCACCGGCATCACTATCGATCGCGCCAGGGAGGCCGTCCGGGCCATCTGGCCCGATGGGGTTGCCGCTGATCAGGCCACGACGCCCTCCTCCGGGTCATCCACCGGCGTGCCCTTCTCCCTCAACAGCAAGCGGGTGTTCCAGGCCGCTGTCGAATGCTCCAAGAACATGGGCTGCAAGTTCATCGCCCCGGAGCACATCACCATCGGCCTCTTGAACGCCGATGATGGCAGCGTGGCGCAGGTCCTCCAGAGGTATATAATCTCTTTACAGCTTCCAGAATTATCTTTTGGGGGATAGATAGACAAATAATTAATAATCTAAGGACGCAAAAAACGCTCAAGTGGCGCTGGAATTTGAAATTAGCACACCTTGATGCTTCCACACTCGTATATTCAATAGAGTCAAATGAGCTTGCTAAATTTGAAATTTTCGTCACATCCATTACGGCAAAATGTAGATCCGGTTTCTCCATTCTAACATCAGATGTCTCTTAGTTAATCGGAGGGACTTTTCTATTAGACTCACCTTTCCTAAATAAGAATGTGTTGCACCTTGAGACTTAATGTTAAGAGTTAAGACATCATTGGTATGGAAATGAATTTTAACTGTATCACAAGGAATTGAAAGGACAACTGAATGCATCAGGATCCTGCTAATGTGGGATTTTGGGGAAGGTAAACCAATGGAGCCTTACACCTTACCCTTTTTTCAAGTAGGTAGGCTGCTTATGTGACAAACTCTAGTTACTTAGGATACTAGGAAGCAAGCATACCATGGTGCTAAAACTCATCCTTCAAGTTTGTAGTATTTTATTAATGGAAATTATATATTTTCTTTAGATGGAAATAATGGTTTTTGTTGCCATAATTTGGGATAACAATTATACATAAAGAAGTCGCTTACTTGGTTAACATTGAATACATCTTGTCGATTAAATTAATCCTTCAGAAGTACATTTGAGCAGTTTCCATGGGCTTCAATTATGATCTGATAAGTGGTTTGTCATTTTAGTTTGGGAACAGATCTCAGTCATTTAGCATCGGTGGCCCTATCCAGACTCCATGGGGAGCTTGCCAAGGATGGTAGAGAACCAGTGGCATCATCTCAAAAGATGCCAGAGAAATCTCTTGATAGAAAATCTGCAAGTTTGAGGTCTTCAGATAAGACAAAAGGTTGCTGGCCCTCTTCAAGTGCTATCATTTTATGATATCTCATAAAATTTGCTTCTTTGGTATCTTGTAGTATACAAAATTGTTTAAGCTATTATTTTTCTTTTATTTTGTCAGAAAAAAGCCCATTAGCTCAATTCTGTGTGGATCTAACTGCTCTGGCTAGCGAAGATCTCATTGATCCTGTAATTGGTCGAGATACAGAGATTCAGAGAATTGTCCAGATCCTATGCCGAAGGACAAAGAACAACCCCATTCTTTTGGGGGACCCTGGTGTTGGGAAAACTGCAATTGCTGAAGGATTGGCTCTTCGCATTGCTAAAGGAGAGATTCCTTCTTTTCTTAAGGTGTGCTTCTCATGTTTTATGATGAAAATTTCTACTTGTTTGCTTGAATTAGTTGTACTAACATCTTCAGGTTTATTCTTTATGCAGGAAAAACGTATAATGTCACTGGATGTAGGCTTATTGATGGCAGGTGCCAAAGAGAGGGGAGGACTGGAATCCCGAGTTACTGGTTTGATAAGTGAAGTGCAGAAAGCAGGTTAGCTGGAGTATCATGTTATGGTTCTTTGTTCTGTATTTACTGAGTTCTGTCATCAATCTAGATACTTGGACAAATGCAGGTGATATCATACTCTTTATTGATGAAGTTCATACACTGATTGGTTCTGGCAGTGTTGGAAGAGGAAACAATAGTTCTGGTCTTGATATTGCTAACTTGTTGAAGCCTGCCCTTGGTAGAGGTGAATTGCAGGTAGAACACCAAGGATTATTATTGCTTGTTAAAATATTCTAGTTGACATCACCCTGTATTCATTATCCATTGGCCATTATGATTCAGAGAGGATGTATCCGTAGAGGATCTTATTTACATGAATCGGGAAACTACTTTTTTGGTTTGATACAAGTGCTCTTTGTGTTTCCAGACCTGAATTTAGTTTAATTCTTGTTATACTTGTATCATCTGAAAATGCATCCAATGCAAGTTGTTGATGTATATCTGTGAACTTAATGTAACTGATGAAAATCTTGTTACCATTGTTTATATCATGACAATTTGTTTGTAGTGGTCTGGTCCTAAAATGTTCCTGTACATTAAAGTGTTTGAATATCTTTTGTGCATATCTAGGAGTTCTTCTTTTTTTTTTTGTATTAATGCACTTGATATCTACAGTGCATTGCTTCAACAACTTTAGATGAACATAAGACACATTTTGATAAGGATAAAGCTTTAGCTCGACGATTCCAACCAGTTCTCATAAACGAACCTAGCCAGGTACTATCACAGTTCTTGTTCCAACGTTCTAATCATTTCATATTACTAATGTATGATTTTCTTTATATACATTTCTTGAAATGCTTCAGGAGGATGCTGTGAAGATCTTGCTGGGTTTACGTGAGAAATATGAGATCCATCACAAGTGTACATTCACATTAGAAGCCATAAATGCTGCAGTATACCTCTCAGCAAGATATATTCCAGATAGACATCTTCCTGATAAAGCAATTGATCTGATTGATGAAGCCGGTAGCAGAGCTCATATGGATGCATTCAAGAAGAAGAAGGAAGAGCAGATTTCTGTGCTCTCAAAGTCACCCGAAGAATACTGGCGAGAGATTAGAGCTGTCCAGGCAATGCATGACATGGTAAACAACTTTACTGATGCACAAGACTATGTCTTCAAATCTCTGATCTCTGTTCTGATTTTGTTTCCTGGTCCAAGGACCTTTTGGTAGTTTCTACAGTATGTTTAAGTTATGTTTTGGCCATTCTAGCATCACCATTTTAGTGTCGTACATATTAAAAATTCATAGTATAACTCAGAAAAACTGCGAACGGATCAGATTATGAACTTTATATAAATTAATACAGAAAACATAATATATACATGAAGGTTGGGAACTTTATATAAATAATATATTTCAAATCTAAGGTATTTTCAGATTATGAACTTTATATAAATTAATACATTCATGAAGATTGGGATACTCTCTGTTACAGTGGGATAAGTAAATACCATGGAACTCTGTTTTGGATTCAGTCCATTTCATTGAAAATCAAAACCGTGCCCGCCTCAAGTTATATTTTCTAATGAAAAGTGATTTCCTGTTATCCATTCAGGTGTTAGCAAATAAAACTACAGATGATTCTGAAACTTTGGTTGATGTCAAGGAGGTCTCAGAATTTTCTATCCCATACTCACAAGATTATGACGGGTACGATATGTGGCTTTTCTTAGTCGTTAATAAATTGGGCAGTCCTGAACTCTGAAAACTCAAAACTGTTTCTCTTGGGCTTTGCTTTGATGCAGACAAGTTATTGTTGGACCAGAGGAAATAGCCACAGTTGCTTCTCTTTGGTCAGGAATCCCAGTTCAGCAGCTCAATGCAGATGAAAGAAAGCTTCTAGTTGGCCTGGATGAGGAACTTAGAAAACGGGTAATTGGCCAGGATGATGCTGTGAATGCCATATCTCGAGCTGTGAAGCGATCACGTGTTGGCCTGAAGGACCCTGACAGACCTATTGCTGCAATGCTCTTCTGTGGCCCAACTGGAGTTGGTAAAACCGAGCTGACAAAAGCATTAGCAGCATCCTACTTTGGATCGGTCTCTCTCTCTCTCTCTCTCTCTCTCTCTCTCTCTCTCTCTCTCTTTCTACTTTCAGAACATGTCTACCAAATTTAGCTAGTTAACCATTTATGAAATTTGAATTGCTATATAGGCATTGATTGCTTCATATGTAACTCAAGCTTCATTAAATAAGCATGTAGCCTTGCCAAATATGCAATTGAAATAACTTCATGGTTTCTACTTTTGTGGTAAATTGGTTTTAGTAGTCATTCCAGCAAATGGTTTCAGGTGACATTTAATCTTCCATCATTCATTATACATGGTTCTCACAACATGCATTTATGTAAATAACTTATCCATTTTGGTTTT
This sequence comes from Musa acuminata AAA Group, assembly GCF_036884655.1. Classification (NCBI taxonomy): domain Eukaryota; kingdom Viridiplantae; phylum Streptophyta; class Magnoliopsida; order Zingiberales; family Musaceae; genus Musa; species Musa acuminata. Next base: position 34,937,679 of record NC_088332.1, on the reverse strand, counting down.
GCTGCTACTTGTTTGATTCTCTAAAGTCTAAATAGTGTATTAATATAAAAGGAGGACGCAATGCTGCGATTGGATATGAGCGAGTACATGGAGCGGCATACTGTGAGCAAGCTTATAGGATCTCCGCCAGGTTACATTGGGTATGGAGATGGTGGTACTTTGACTGAAGCAGTTAGGAGAAGACCTTTCACAGTGATTTTGCTTGACGAGATAGAGAAAGCTCACCCTGACATATTTAATATTCTCCTCCAAGTATTTGAAGATGGTCACCTAACCGACTCTCAGGTTTGTAAAAACATCTTTCTGCTGCTCTAAATGTTTTGCTTTATCCGCTAAAGCTTATCATATATATCAAATTGGTGTTTTAAATTGGATATTTATGATTGACACTCTTCTTTAATTTTCTATTGCTGTAATTCAGCACATTTTTCCAAAGTTTTATATATTCATGTGATAGTTTAAAAAATTTGCTAGCAAGTACTTCTATGACGTGATAACAGTTAAACCTAAGCTTAATTCTACAGCAGCATAGTGAGGTCTTCATGATAATGCAGTGATCAACAAGTTCCAAGTCCTAAAACAGTATTGCAATACTCAAATACATCTATTTGAGTGTCTAGGGAAGGCATGATGGTCACGTAATGTCTATTGTGAAATAATTTACAAGATATGCTCTATTGATATTTTTAGATAGACCAAAATATTAATTAGATTCTATTAATTTACAACTATTTGAATGCATTTCCAGTTTTATTGCCCTCTTGTGGTGCTGCGTTTAGGTTCTAGATTATCATAATCAAATCTAGTACAGAAACCCATGGCATGATTTTAATTTCCTTGTACTTGTTAAAGATAATTAACATTTTTCCTGTTTTAAATATAGTTATCCCCCTTACATATTGTCATCTCAGTCAAGAAGAAACTTTGCCCCTGCCTGATGTTGTCTCATCTCTGTGATGTAATATGAACTTTTTCATATTCACTTTCTTTTCTCAGTTTCGATGGGCATGAATAGCTTGATTTTAACTGCTTTTATCAAAATGCCATAGATTAAGCTTCTGTCGTACAAATAATTGTACATATTGCTTGTAATGTTTTCCACCCCTGCCATGAGATATCTCACTCTCCATTCTAAAAGGCATGATATAACAGTCTTCAATATCATTAGGAACATTATTGCTATGTCAGGTGTTATGCGGTTCTCATTTATATTGCATGAAGTAGTGTTTTACCCTCAGTGTTTTCTTCTTGTGCAATAGGGGCGGAGAGTTTCATTCAAGAACACATTGATTGTCATGACATCTAATGTGGGATCTGAAGCAATTTCCAAGGGTAAACGGAGCATAGGATTCTTGATTGCAGAAGACACAGTATCTAACTCATATGCATCGATGAAAGCACTAGTGATGGAAGAGTTGAAGGCATACTTCCGGCCTGAGCTACTCAACAGAATTGATGAGGTCGTCGTGTTCCGCTCGCTTGAGCAAACTCAGGTCTGTTCCTCTATTATTAATCTGTCAAAGTCACTTTATCTTGATAATGGTATACCAAGTAATTTATTTACCAATGGATTCAGTGCTAAATGCTTGCTTAAGTGCAGGACTAATTTGAGAGCATGCTTCCCAAATTCTAGAGCTACCATAGCACCTAGGTTTAGATTTTCAAGTTTTCATCGCCGTTACATCAATCTCAATTGGTTGCTTTCCTTTTTCAGATGCTGGCAATTTTGAATATAATGCTTGAACAAGTCAAGAGTAGGCTGTCGTCTCTTGGAATCGGTCTGGAGGTATCAGATGCCATCATGAACTTGGTGTGCGAACAAGGGTTTGATAGAAACTACGGTGCAAGGCCTCTGAGAAGGGCCGTCACTCAGATCATCGAGGATGTCATTAGCGAGGCGATTCTCGCGGGAGATTACAAACCTGGTGACACTCTTACGCTGGATGTTGATGGCACAGGAAACCCTGTCGTGAATCAGCTACCTGATCAGTCGATCCACTGGTCTGATGCCACAGTATAGTGAAATGTTCTCCATAGTTATATTCTTTCACCCCCATACAATTACTAATTCTTTTTGTAGACACACCATTTATAACCTGTATATAACTGTTAACTGGAAAATTATCAAGGCAATATACGAGTCATACGTAACTGTTGACCCCAATACATTTATTGTGTTAGCTGACAAGATGTTTTTTATGATGTTATTGTTTAGTAAAGTAACGTTTAATAAATCACATAATTTTATTGCCCTCTTCGTTTTCTTTCTGAGTGGCATCACATTACTCCATGCCTGACAAAATCTGCAACCACAAACTTTTAACTCGAAGAACTATCAAACAATGAGATGAGTGAAATGAAGTTGGAGAGTCTTCAACTGAAGGGGAAAAAAAAGGTAGAATAAATAGGATTACCTATTTTCTAACTGAGAAACATACATACAAGAAAGCAACAGTAATAACCCATTAAGACAATTAAAATAGAGCTAAATGGCAGGAAAAAAAATTCCATGAAGCAGCCTTTAAAAAGTTGGGCACCCAAATATTTGTGATTTGTGGGCTATGGAACATTTTCGAGAAAGGATCCACTCGAGACAGTGCTATAAAAAAAGTTGATGTTAACATATTCTTATTGCACCTTCCGGTGTGCAATTATAATACTTTTATTAGGATCGAAAGTATTTTGGATTTCCTAATATTAATATCTTAGGAGAATAAAAAATATTAATATGAAAAAGAGTTTTCATGTTGATTTGATTCTTCTATAAGTATCTCATATATCTAGATTCCAAAAATATTTTGGGTGTTTATAAATTTTTTCTCTAGGGTGCTTAGAGATGGTGCTATCTAAGATTTTTAGGGATAATATCTTTATGAGATGATATACAAGATGATATACAAGGGGATGAGTGGGGATAATTCAAGAATTTTCTATTTGATTTCAAATGATAAAAATTTTGATTTTCTCAATGGATAGGTGGAAATTATCGAATCACATTAAATCTTACATTAGATTTCTAGTATGTTATTGATTGTTAATCTTTGAAATTCTTTTGGTTTTGAAAGTCTCCTGTCCCTCCCTAACAAATTATATCAAGGTTAGAAAGATCTAATGATTAGATATTCAATAAGGATAAGTAACAAAGATCAGAAGAAAAAACTTAAAACAAAGTATATTCTCTTCGAGAGATATAAAAGTGAAAAAAAATATTTATCAAGAGAATTATCAAGTATAAGCATCTTAAGATTCCTAAAGTTAGTGTCTCAAGAGAATAGAATCCTAGTATAAGAAAAATCCTTGTGAAGGAAGAAAACTATGATAGTTAGAGTTTGATTCTTTTATAAATATCATGTTTCTCTAGGTTTTCATAGGAGAGAGCCAAGTATGAAGAATACTTTGGGTACTCCTAGGTTTTTCTCTAGGGTGTCTAGAGAGGATTCTTTTCAAGGTTTTTAGAGAGTGAAAGAAAAGTATAAATTATTAGGAATTTAAATATATGAGAGGATATATACGGGGATCATGCTTGAGTGGGGATAACTCAAGGTGTAATTGATCTCACATGGTGAAAATTTTAATTTTCTCCATGGATACAAGTGAAAATTATGAAACCATGTTAAATCTTGTGTGAGCTTTCTAATATATTTTTTATTGTTGATCTCTGGGTTTATCCTTTTGGTTTTGAGTTTTCAATTCTGTCCCTCCCTAATACTCTCCTAGGGGTCATTGGTAGGCAAGATCAATGAAGGATATAAGGACATGTGGTTGTGGAGAAAGAAAGGTATTTAGTACAGTTCCATAATCAAACTTAATGTTCTAAATAGAGGAGGGATGAGAGAATCGAAGATAAGGAGAGAATAATGTTTAAGAGGGAAAAAGAAAAAGGGAGAAAACGAGAGGAAAAGACGAAGAAGATAAAAATGGATTGATATATATTTTTTATTAATATAAAAATGATATTATTAGTAATTTTTAAATATAGGATGTCATCCGATAAAAATAAATTGGGGAAGGGTGGTGGGACTTTTTTTCAAATAAATTATCCCTAAAATTTTATGTTATATATAAATATATATTACAACGTTTTATAGTATGACATATAGGCAATCATTAATATGTCACTTCCACTTATTCGACATATCAGATGAGACTCGATCTCACAAGGTTGGCAACATGGCATCAATGAGGATGTCAACTCGACCCATTAGGTTAGCTATATAACACTAATGGGAAAGTTGACTTGACAAAACTATTACTCCATAATTACTAGGCCCAACACATGATCTCACGGTCTATTGATTGTCAAATAATAAGTATAATTATTCATGATATTTATCAGAGCCTCAACCCAATAATCGCTCATCCATAATAAAAATGCACTTGTGGTGCATTCTTAAGAAGTTGCGCTAGCTGAATATACTCATAAACTTCGATACTCTACCAAAACTTTTGAACTCATACTGGTTTAAGCATCAGAGAGACTCTTTGAGCATGACTCTAACGTAGTTGTAGAGTTTTTAGCCTAGTCCCTCGATTTTCCAACACCTCAACCCAGGGTCTGCCGTACTGAACCGTACCGCCCGATACGGGCGGTACGTACCGGTCCGACAGGTTGTCGGTACGCGGACCGTCTGTTACCGGTCCGAAATGCACTGTAGCACTATAGCAGTGCTACAGTACTCGACACACCTGGGTGTACCGCTCGGTATACCGTACCATACCGGTATCGAGCCCAGGTCGAAATACCGGTACGATACGGTATTATGAACCTTGCCTCAACCTAAGGCAGACTTAGAAGTGGACCCTAGTTAGCTTGGGATCTTTCACCACCTCTCCCCTTAAGTAGTCGAGGAGTGCTTAGGATCTCAGGAGCTAAATACTTCCTTCGTCCTCTTCCTCCTACTCCCTTACAAGGATTCTTGATTCATTTGTCATTGTCGAGGACCCAACCTAAAGTCTATTTTTCTTCCTCAATTTAGGGATCGGACAACACCTTTCGTGGTTCACGGGCTACTCTTATTATTGTCGTTTTTCTCATTACTATTGCAACTCCTGTTATCACTTCTTACGCTTTCTCTTGTCGATGGTATAAGAAAGTCCACTAGTAAGATTTTTTTTTTTTTGAAAAGCAAAATTAAGAATAGTAACAACAACTAAAAGGATATCAAACTCATAAATAAAGGTAAGAAAGCCTTAATTACCAACCCTGGGGTGAGACGATGAGTTCGACCTCTATGACCTAGCAGACTTCTAGATGGCCAAGTAAGGCTAGAAAGCCATCCTTTAAAGAAACATAAAAAAAAAATATTTCCTCCCAACACTCATCGAAGCTCGAGGGCCCCTAAACATTACGTCCACTTCAAGCTAAAAGGATATAGACCACACACTTGAAGCACATATTGTAGCATATAATAGGATTAGTGTTAGGTTGATGTTGAGACCATGATATTACGAACATTATAAGATAATATCATAAGTTTGACACTATCTGAGTAGGAAAAATCTCTAAAACCTAGAAGATCTTGACAAAAATAAAGAGAACTTAAGCTTGCCTCTAGTGCATTTATATAAGTGCAGAATTAATGATTTGACATATAGGATCGATCACTAGATTGAGAAACTATAAGCTCAAACTTGAGTGGGATGGAGTACATATACCAAAGATGTTTCAAGTCTTCGAAATTGGTATCCGAGTCAATATTAAAGGAGTCATTTATAGACTACTAAGATCCACCATCCAAAGAAATCACACTTGGAGGGGCAACCTCCCTTGTCATAGCATCTTCGACCTCTTTGAGGAGAAAGTAGGGCTAGTAAGGATCGAAGGATGGGAAGGGATACACAGTAATTCGAGACCATGGAAAATAAAGAGGAGGACATCTCAAACCTTTGAAAGCGAAGGTTTGAGAGTTCACTAAACATTCTTAAACTTACATATCCAAAAGTCTTAACAAAAGGTTCATAAGAGTGCATAAAGTGAAAGGTAAAAAGTCATCATATATTTATAGAGACAAGGTGACTCTCAAACTCAACCCTTAGTTGAGAGTCGACGTGTAATTTTTTAATTGGACCATGAATGTAATATGTTAAGCAATCATTATAAATTTTTAAAAATCAAACCAAATTAGATCAGACAATATAATTAAAACATTACACCCAAAAAAAATAAATGCAATGGTGAAAGACCATAAGAGAGGATCTAAGTCATTGTAATATTTATTATGCAAGCCAAAGCCCCAAAGTGACAAAAGTTGGCAACGTGAGTAACATATACAATGAAGAGCCACCATGATATAGTCAAATCCGATATAAAGCATCCCTCGATGACAATATGTCAAATATAACCATGAAGTGCCCCTTGATGACAACATGGCCAAACCTGACTTTGAAGCATCATTCTATGATGACATGATCAAATTGACTAAAAAAGCTTTCTCTAACAACGATGTAGTCAAACTCGACTAAGAAGCATCCTTTGACAATGACACAATCAAATCAACCATAAAGCATTCTATAATGATGATACAACCAAATCCGACAAGGAAACAACCCTCAACGATGCGACTAGCTTAGCTATGGAATATCAATTAATAAGTATCTGATCACAACATATTAGCACATTGTGTCTTGATCCATTTCATATGCCCAAACATGATGTGGGCATATGATATAGGAGGCATGACATATAGGAAATCATTGACATGTCACTCACGCTTGAAGAACACGTCGTATGAGACTTGGTCCTACGAGCTCAGTGATGTACAAGGATGTCAACTCAACCTCATGAGGTTAACTACATAACGTTGGCTAAAAAGCTAACTTGACAAATCCCTTACTATGTAACTATCAGGTTTGACACATGACCTCATAATCAATATGGTTAAATGATGGACATAACTGTTTTCGACATTTACCATATCCTTAACTCAATATGCTACAAAAAAAGCTCCTAGCCCTCAAGTGCACTCTTAGGATACTCGACTAGCTGAACACACTCATTAACTTTGATGAATCATCTGAATTCATATTAACAAACATTAGAGGGACCTTATCAGGCAATCCCACGACAGTTTTTGTAGAGTCTCGATCTAAACTCTCCGATTCTCCGATATCCAAGTCTAATATAAACTTGAAAGTAGACCTCGATTGTTTTTGAAATCAACCTACATATCAAACAATAAGAATTTAAGTCTCTTTTTTCTTTTCGATATCATTATCTACACAAAGATGAAGAGAATGGATAAGATGCTTAATATTGATAATAACCTGATGTAGTTATGACCTTATCGCAAGTAAAACCTGATGTAGTTATGACCAATTCAACAGCTCCCAAGTGTGTTACAAACATCAAGGTGAAAATTTGAAATAACCTTGGTACAATTCATTATTAATATCGATAATGAAATTTGAAACCTAAAAATAAACAATAAATGCAATTTCAACATATTTTTAAAGCCTTTTTTTCTTCTTTAACTATATTGGAGAGGAGTGCTTCCATATAGTATACGGCATTAGATGTAATAAATAGCTGGAGTTGCATCAAATAGCTACCAGAGATAGCATGATTTGGTGGACGTTACTCTTTCCACCCTTTCTATTTCAGAAAAGGATTTATACAGTTATTGATATAAAATATCACAGAAAAAATAAATACAATCTTCACTTAATGAATAGAAACTGCAGACCAATCTCTGTTATTATTGAAGCTATATAAGAACATCTTATTCACAGCTTAATGTAATAAAAAGATATTAGAAAAACTGCAGACCTTAATTTCAGTCATATCCCATCATTGTTTGGTAGATCATAAAATGTAAATGAAATTGTAAATGTTTTCCAACCATGATAGACAGGAATCAAGACCTAATTGTGTAAGAGGAGAAAAGCTGGAGCTGCAGAGATCACTATGACTGAGATTGTTGTCTCCGCAGCAGCATTTTGGGAATACAACAACAATTAAAATATCCTGAGGAGCCAGCTACTTCATTGCTGATGAGCAATCCCTATGAGCAATCCCTAATAGTCCATGTTCCTTCTCGCAAACATATATGTAGTGTGAGTCTGGATCTTCAAGAACAAAACCTGATGGTAGCTGACCACATTTGGTAAGTGGGACAGGTTCCATGATCGACCTTTGCGAACTACACCCTCCATGGCTTTGGAATCCTGGCCTGGCTGGAAAAGAGCAGTTATATTGCAAGCAACAATAATAAAATACTTTTATGCAATTTCTTTGTCTTGGTGAGTTAGTAGATGCTGATGCATAAAACAAATCTTAGTATACCAACAAAGAAAAATATAAATCAAATGGTTAACTGCAGGGACACTTCTAGAAGATAAGAAAATGAAGATATTGTACACCAACTGTATATTTTACCCTTCAGATACCTGTGAAAGCAAATTTAAAAAGGTAAAAATATGTAGGCATGCGTATTGCACATTCTATTTGAAAATTCAATGTAAAACAGAAGGTAATACGATGTATACAAGGTAAATACTGAGTTGATAAGTGCCATTAATGTGAAGTCAAAAAGAGAACAGGATCAACTATAGGCAACATTATCTGGCACACTCATATATGCCCAAGAATTTACATGATACATATTTGCAAAAAAGATTAGGTAAGTACTTTGGATACTTCAATATGAATTTATGCAATATCGAAGATTTCCAACATGCAAAAATGCTTCAAGAATAGACTAGCTAATCCGGATAGGTACGAGTATGACAATAACGATCACAAGAGACTGCATGATGTATAGTTTCTCAAAGTGGCAATCCAATTTATAATGAGACTAATAGATAGATGTGGATCATAATTTCGAATCAGCAATCTACCACTAAAATAGCCGATCAGATCAAAAGCCTCACTTACACAATGGAAAAACTGCAGGTAACTTGGCTGTCAGTTTATATTTGAAAGAAGCACATCAAATCAGTTGATGTTGAGATTCAAAATTTGTACTATGTCTTGCTGAAAAGTTGAAATAATTCTCAGTCATTATGGAGATGAAGGACACAATAAAAAGATTCCAAACACAAGGAAAACAAGAGAGAGAGAGAGAGAGAGATGAAGTTTCATAGGAAAATATCTAATGATCTTGCACTAGAATAAAAATAGCACTCCACTGCAAGTGACACCCAGTTGAAATATCAATAAAGAGAGAAACGAGCAATTAACTATCCTACTTCATTTGTAACCAAAAATTGGAGTTGTATTGCTAGCTCAACATAAGCGGTTGCCGTTTGGCCAGGTTGAGGATGATGCAAGCTACTTTTGTCAGGTTTGGTGATGCTATTGATGACTTCTGAGTGTGTGATGATTATTAGTAAGAGCGATGGCCCCGCTCTAATTACAAACAATAACATGCATTTGGGAACACATTTGAAATGTGTATTGATGGCCCAATACAGATTTTAAATGTGAATTAGTGTTTGGTAAATTTTTTAAAGTTGCATCTGACCAAGATGCTATACTAGAAATGTTCAAATGTTGATGTTACATCAAGGTAGTATTAGCATTTCAACATTTGTAGGATGCTAATATAATTTTTCAAATTCCAAAAGTACTTTATGACTTTATCTAAAATTATAAGATTACTACAATGATTTAGTAAAAAACCAACATCATTTATATTTTCTATAATATGATATTTTTATTTATTTAGTTTTAAAGATTATTTATGATTATATTTTTTATATATTATATATTTGGGCCATACAAAATTTTTTTAAGATTTTATTTATTTATTTAAAAATATGTATTCATTTTAGAATAAATATTAAAATTATTAGAAGAGTAAATTTATCACAAAATATTCAATGAACTTTTGAAATATAATTTTACCAAACAACACTGACATCAATAGACATTTAAAATACAGTTTTCATCTATTGTTTACCAAAGACTCAAAGCATTCTAGAACCACATATTCACTCAAACCCCTTTCTTCAACTGCATATTAAAAATACGAATGTGTTTCTAAACACAACCTAAGTCCTTGTCAGACCCAATGCTCTAGTGACTGAAGTGCACAATAACAGCAACAACCTATCCAAGTCTTATTGTTACTATACCTAGATATACTAGTAGTGCAAGATACGAGTCATGGTTGATAATCAATAATACAAGCTAGGTTATACTAACCATAAACACACATACAATAGATATCAACTGATGTCCACGATAAAAATTTTCCCCACCTTTCATTTCTTCTCTCAGTTCTGATGTTTTCCTTGCTTTCACCCAGATATATCATTACTTCCAGTCTCCACCTGTCTTTGTTCTCCTTAAGTTTGTCAGGTTTAACATTTCAAAAGAAGGCACAACTTAGTCAAATGAGTCAAACCCAAACCCAATAAGGTACTCTTATCAGTCAAATCCATATTATAACTTCAAAGGTCAATTAAAATTTAGTTGCTCAACTTGAACCAGAAAGTTGAGAAAGATTTGGGCCTCTCTGCAAAGTTGACTATCAAATACACTTGGAAGATGTTCATATATTGTCTAATAGACATCACTGGGGACATGGAGGAGCAATGGCCTCAATCTATATTTCGCCTCATCTTACTTTTCTAAAGGTTTTTTTTAAGGTTAATTTAGTAAAAATATTTGAATAATATAAAGGACTTTCTTCATCAAGATAAAGGAGCAAATGAATGTGTGACTAAAAAATCTAGGTAATTTTCAAATTAACTAGTTCTAAGTATATTGGTTGAGGACATTTACTAAAACAACCAATCATCAAAACTTTAAAATTTGCCTTAAATATTGTTTTGCTTAAACAAGTTATGTATGCTCCTCATAAGGATGGTATTTATTTTCAATATTTTCAAACTAAGGAAAATACACAAAGGATATGAAATGCTCCATACCTTACAAGCTTTTGTAAATTTGTCTTAGAAATTATAACACAAACTGGAGTTAAAAGTAATAGCTAAATGAGATATATATATATATATATATATATATATATATATATATATATATATATATATATATATATAATTTTTGCCAATTCAAAGGGATAAACTGGTAGTCTATTCCTTTCTAAGGCCCTGTTAACACACCAAACTTCATGCACAACCAGAGGTCCGATACCATTTGCAACTTGCCTAAAAGTATAATAGAAAGAACAGAAAAAAAATGTGGACACAGACATTGAGAGGAGACTTTCGAACTTACGTATAATATACAATATAATATTCCAACTGCATCCTGGTTGGTTTAAACGAGGAATTCGAACTGATGGATCACCATAAGTTATCTGCCAAGATTAGCAAATTCTTATGCTGGATTCATACGTCATGCATTGGATTAAAACTGTCAGATGTACTCAAGAACCAGGATTTACCAACATATAGATCCCGCCAGGTCTGAGAAGCCTAACTTCAAGGAAATAACAAATGTCAAAGTAAATAAAACATACACACATAATATTGGATAAATATTAGACATTTTACAATGATTGAACTTGTAGAAAAAAAAAAAGAAACAATTGCTGGAGCCCAAACCTGTTCACTTCTTCTAGCATCCGGGAGGCACTAAGTGTAGCATCCACACCGCACTAACATCCAGATAAAATTACAGTTAACCCAAAGAATGACTGCCTTTTAATGTTTTTATAAAGCTTAACACAGAGCACTTACCATTAAAGAATCCAAAGTCCCTAAACAAAATCATTATGGAGATAAGTGACTAAAACAACAACAATTAAAAAGAAAATTTTGTATAATGTATTTAAACCTAACTAGAAATAACATAGCAATAAAAAGATAGTTTAGTACCTTTATCAATGACACAGTCAAATGATTCATCATCAAAGAAGCTCATGTCCCTTACATCCATTTGCATGTCTGTTGATCATAAGGATAAAAGACTAGATCCATCTGCTTATCCAAAATTACTAGCTGTGGTACATAGAATACCGAATATGAATAACTAAAAATAGGATACAGCGTAGTTGTGGAATATGTGTGTATTTCTTTCTCATCATTTCTGTCACAACTGATGAGATGTCAATGTTCATGATGTCTATGTAACCATCCTTCACCATATCCTCTGACATAACTGCAAGGTCAGATAGATAGATTGAATCAACTTGTCAGCAATAGAAATCCATGAAGAACTTAGTAAGTATCATATATAAACTAAATAGCATTTATGCTAACATGTCACATGAAATATTAGGCAATTCTTTATCGAATAGCATGAAAAAAGACAGAAGATATAAGCTATAACAAGCATGCAAACATGGTAAATAGTATTTATAATGCTTGCCTATGTGCATGCACAATGCTATATCTAGAAATGATGAACTTTGAATAATAATTTCACAACCACATGCAGCAGCTAAGATATTAGCTTTTTTCTTTATATGAAAAAAACAATTGAAATGATTGATAATTTACCAATTATTAACTACTTTGAATATCCTATACTATCTAGTAGTAAGCAGCTCATATATGTCACCACTATTTCCTGTCTTTAACCACTGGATGAGTCTGAAACGTTCCTCTTAGCTTAAAATGAAAATCCAATCTGTACCCTAACTAAATGAGCAAAATCTAAGTCAAACATGCAAAGGCTACAAAAAGGCCTAAATGTGCCTCTAGAATATGTCAATAACGTACAGGACACATTTAGATCCGATTGATCATCCAAACGATTGCAAAGCGTTCAATCAGCTAACAGAGTTTGAACTTGATGATCGAACACCCAGTACTAGCCAAAAACTACCGAAAGCTTTAAAACTGAAGATCACTATAATTATAGAAAAAAGTTCGAACCAGACCAAAAACAGGTACAATGAAGACGTATAATATGCAATTCATGATTAGGTTCAGCAATTCCAACTTAAATTCATAGCTCAACATTGACAGAACAACCTTTTTTCCCGTGATAAACAAGTCTATGAAGAAGAAAAATGAAGCATTCCTGCCCAGAACAATGAAAGCCTAACCTAAACTAACACAAAATCTAAAAAAAGGAACACGTAAAAAAAAGCCGACAAAATTATAAGTTTGAGCGAGACGTGGTTCTCGTTAATAAGTTCTCAATTTCGAGAAGTGACGACCACATGAATGAACCGGATGCCACACGGAATAACGGTAAAGGTGGGGGAGGAGGGAAGAGGAACGAACCAGCGTTGCCGCAGCCGACCATGAGGACGCCGGCAGAGACGGGGACGTACTTTCTGACAAAGGGGCGGAGGGCGGAGTAGCGCTGGTACCAGTCGAAGGAGGCGCTTCCGTCGGCGAGGTAGCGGGCGTCCCAGTAGAGGGCGTCCCCGTAGCTGTACGCGTTGCGCTGCGACGACGACATCATCATCGACTTCCGCCTCTCGGGTTCCCCTCCTCCTCTTCCTCCTCGCCCACTTCCCTACCTTTGTTGTCGTCATCGATCCTTCCTATCCATCGATCCATCGATCTCGTGCGTGCAACGCGAGGAGCCGCCGCGGCCCGTCGCCATCACGTCCCCCTTTTACTCTACCCGGCCTTCCCCTCCCCCACAAATGCCTCGAAAACGACTCCCGACGGAGAGAAAAATCGCGGTTCTTTTGTTTCAGCCGAACGGGCCCCGCCTGACGCTTGAAGGCAGAGGGGATTGCCATCGCTCAACCAATCAAGAGAGGGGTAGTATGCTCGAGTACTCTTGTCGCCGTGGTCTTCGTAGTTTTGCTGTACTATGCGGCACTGTTGGTGACTAAGGCGTACCACCCGGCCTAGCCGAGTCAGCCGCTGGGAGCTTCTCGGGTGACGTCGCCTCCAAGAAAACCGCCCGCCAGAGGGCATGAAGGCGGCTGTGGTCCCCACTGGACGGTTAGCCTCGAGCGAAACGACGTCTTATGACCGCAGCATCACCACACTGGGCGGCACTGTTGGTCACCGAAACCGGCCTATTGTTAGCCGAGTCAGCCGCTGGAAGTTTCGTGGGTGACGTCGCCTCCAACAAAACCACCTGGATGAGCTGGTGGGTGAGACCCATCACGGGAGACAGCCCGTCGACCGTGAGACATCACGGGGGTGGTTCGGTCCGACCGAGTAGCTCTCGTTGTCGATGCCAAAGCAGGTCGAATCAGTAAGGATGTGAACGAGACGGCAAAAGACGGTGTGTGCTTTTCCGATCCGACCACGTCTTATCCGCATCCTCGTTTCATTCCTAGTTTGAATGAAGCGGAGACGAAGACGAGGAATCTCCATCGGCGGCGAGGAACAATGGATTCTCGTTATTTCTCATAATTAATTTATTTTAAAAAATATCAAAACTAATTAATATTATTAAAATTTATAAATAATAATAATAATGATGATTGAATATTCGTTCCACACAGCCGTACTAATTTAATTAAATCAAATAATTCATAATTAATTTCTAATTAACTCGGTCACTATTTAATCTAATCTAATTTGAACCAAGCGGATTAGACGTTCGGGCTCACCCACATATTGATGGATGAGAAATGCTCTATTTGTCCTCGCCTCATATTCATTCGGAGAATAATCTCATGTTTAAACACTTTAAACTCTTAGCATGAGCAAATAACCTCTTTAAACTCTTCAAGCAAGGCCAACTCCATGATCACCAGAAACACCTCGTCCTTGCAAGGACTGAGAAGTGTCATGCAGAAACAAATCCTTGAATCGTGAAGGCCATGCTGTAGATCATTTAAAATGATATAACTCCACTCCTGACGATCCATCATGGCCTTACTCGAGCTTTGAAGTCTCTTCTGAGGAAAAGAGCATAGAGGAGTTCGTTCCATGCGTCAGGAACCCCAGGCAAGCACCAATGGCTGCAATCCTCCTTATGAAGCCTTGCATCGCTCAGAGGACCAACATGATACAGTGACTGATGCCCATCTGTTCTCTGGGCTGTCATCTCGGTCACGTTCAACACATCTATTTCTTTCAATGCAGATCGAGTTGAATTCTGCATGCGTTGTTCTGTGAATGGGTTCAGGAAATGGCTCCATGATTTTGATAAGGAATACGAGGATCTGAAATCTGGGACTGTCTCCGAATGACATTTTCCTCCACTCTTCCCATCACCTTCACTGCAAAAATGTAATGCATATAAAAGTTCCAGTAAGTGCGATCTTCGCATTTACCCGAAACATGCTGGAAACCGTGATGGTTTTGAGTCCTCACAAAGTAAATGCATATGTAATGCGTGGTTTAGTCTTAGACAAATGATTTGAATGAGTCTATTTGTAATATCTTAATTACTGATTTGAACCAAACGAAATCGATAAACCAGTTAACTCATCAAGCTCCAATCGTGATATCTACCATCATTAACTTGAGCTTAATGATCAATAATCTAAGTATATTGATTGATTTTTTTGATATATATATATATATATATATATATATATATATATATATTTTCGTTTTGCGAATTCTTCACTCCCCCAACAAAAATAATATGCTAAATAACAGTCTATGACACCAAGGCACTAAATTTGAAGATGTTGCAATGCGTGCAGTCATAAGATCAAACCAACCTGGAATGTGCAGGGGAAAAAGTACGGAAGACGACCTGAGTCCTGCTTGTGTTGATCTCCTTGTCAATCCAATCTAAGAATGTCTTCATCGATCTCTCATAAGCGCTTTCCACGCTCATCTGCAGCTCCACCTTCCCCCCTTCCTCGAAATAGCATCCACTTCACAGCACACAGCACAATGGAGGGCATTCAAAACTACGTTATTCTCCCGTAAACAAAAGCTTATTAGACATTGCGTACGTACCTTCCGATGGTCTTCTCATGGCTCCACCAGTGGCCGGTGTTGACGACCAGCACGTCGGCATCCCTCCACCCGGCGGACTTCCGGTCCATGACGTCCAATCTGAGCACGCTCTTAACAGGCGACGGCGCGTCAGGGGGTGGCCGGCTTCGCAGCACCAGGTGGGGGGCTCGGTAGTACTCCACGGTGCAGTTGTAGTCCCTGAACCGGAATATCAGGAACCCCTTGTGCTTGGTGATGGGCTGCCCGTTGACTTGGTACACGGAGTCGTCGTTCGCAGAGGCGGCTGAAGACAGCATGCAGAGGAGAGACTCCCACTGGTTTCTCCCAATGGAGTCGCCGGCAAAGACCAGCCGACGGTTCCGTAGCTTCTCCAGCATCAGCTTGGCATCGAATCTGCACGCATCAACGACAGATTGGAATTCAATGTATTAGATGGAGTTCATCGTGTCGACGGAATGGTGTTGACTCGGCAAACCATTCGTTGGCTTCCCTTCCACCCAAACCAAATCATTCTTCACCGTAGAGAGAGACGACCTGGGGAGATTGCAACGGGCGGGCTGCCACCGCCACTGTGTGTAGAGTCGATCGGGCCTTCCGTTCTCGGCACACCGGAATCCCTCGTCGATGAACGCACAGTTCTTGGATTCATACAGTGGGTAGCTCTCGTCCTGCACCCACTTTCCATCGAACAGATCGCAGCCATCGGCACCTCCTCCTCCTCTTGCTTCCTCGCCCTTCAGCACTTCCTGTACTCCCCAACCCTGCGACCTATCGCCGCCCACCAGGGCCCCACCGGCCACCGCCTCCCAGAAGCGGAAGCAGAGGGAGCACAACAGGAACAAAGACGAGGCAGCGAAGGCGGCACAGGCCAACACCACGAGCTTCTCCACGGTCTTCATCCACTTCTTGACGGCCACGTCCATACAAATCTTGCTTGTGGTGGTTTCTGCATGCATAAGCACAAGCGTAGCGGAGAAAACAAGTCGAGGGTGGCAGCGAGCCGGCGACGAGGAGCATATAGGAAGACATATCGATGACAGGATGTGGATTTATTTATACAATAGGAGCAAAAGCAAACTTATAATATTCTTAGTTGCTTCGGGCTTCAGAACGTTCTTATCTGAACAACTTATTTCTTAATATATCTAAACAATTTATCACTATAAAGTTTGATATTAGAAGGAAAAAAAAAAAGAACCATTTAAGGAGTGGCTCATATGATAATCGACGAAAATCAACTTATGTGGGAAAGTGACTAAAGATATAGTTTGATAAAGATACTATTAACTCAACCCTAAATATCATTTTACCAATTAGACTATTTGACATTTCCAAAATTTTGTAAAATGAACCCTCAACCTCTGACCTTCGAATTTGGTATTTCAGCTGTTAAAACACCAATCCGAGGTTTCGACTAAAGCTTTAAAGCAGGCACAAAAAAGCATTAAAAAGAAATTTTGGGAGAGAGAAAAGGCACTCAGTGTGCAACCTTATTTGTACTTGATGAATGACATAAATTAATTTTTTTTATAAATAATATATTTTTTATTTAAATTATTAATTTTCTTATTTGTATAGTATGATTAATAAAATAATTAAAATTAATTTCTTTAATCATATGAATAAGTTAAGAATTTTATCAATTAATTAAATTATTAATTAATTTATTTCTTAATGAATGATGTGATTTTTATTAAATAAATAGTTTATATTCCATTTTTATGTGTGAACCATAAGAAATATATATATTATATATCAATCCTTGTATATGAAAATAAAATAAAATTTAAATTATTACTTATTTATTCAGATTTTTATGGTGCATGATAATGTTTTAATTTTTAAAATTTTATGATTAATATATAATGATAATTGATTTGTGATGTTAAAATGATTATTTGATTTATAATGATCTCTTAAGCTTAATTGAATTTCAAGATTCATTTAATTATAATAATTTTTATTTTTGAATTAATTTAGTAGTTCTATTTTATTTAATTAGATATATTTATGTTTTATGAATTTTTATGATTTAATTAGTTTCAAATTTAAGATCATGAATTTAAATTATTTAATTTATAGATTTAAGTTATTTTTAATAATT
Organism: Musa acuminata AAA Group; assembly: GCF_036884655.1. Lineage (NCBI taxonomy): Eukaryota > Viridiplantae > Streptophyta > Magnoliopsida > Zingiberales > Musaceae > Musa > Musa acuminata. The sequence continues at coordinate 34,919,828 of NC_088332.1, read as the reverse complement.
TAATATATTAAAATCTAATTTAATAAGAGGAGTCTAATTATGGTATGATTTGAGTCAGGTTGATCGACTAGATCGGGTCGACCCAACCCTTGTGGCCAGATATGACCCATCCTATGTGGCCAAGCAAAACCTAGCTCATGTGGCCATGTACATCCCAGCCCATATTGTTAGGTGCGACCCAACCCATATCACCAAGTCTGGTCCAACTCATATGACCAAGTACAACCCAATCTATGTGGTCAGATATGACCCCAACTCATATGTCTAGGCACAATCCAACCTGCCAGCTATGTGTGACTCAGTTTAGATGTAAAGCTTAGCCCAATTTGTGAGGGAGGCTCATCCTAGTATGCGAAGTTAGGCCCATCCAGCTATGTGATTAGTGTTAGATATATCATCACTCCTCTATCCAACTTGGGACAAGCACATACGACGTACATGACTCATATAATACTCATGTGAGTTAGTTCAGTTTAAACTAGCATTATACGATATAGTTTAATTTGTTTTTAATTGATTTAATCAAATAGGTTTGAATGGTTTAACCTACTTTAGGGTAATTGCAAATCAACTTAACTACTTTAAGACCTAATCAAAATCAATAAAAACTAAGTGATTCATGATCGATTCTATAAGAATTTGATATTGATTCCGTTAGATCCTAATCAAATATTATTTGGGATAAGCATGTGCAGCGCACATGACTCGTCTAAGACTCTAGTAGGTCAATTCAGTTGGGCTAGCACTATATGATATAATCTAATTTTCTCTCACTTTATTGGTTTGAGCTCATTAATTCAAACTGGTTTAGGGTGATTCTAGACTAACTTGACTAGTTTAAACCCACTTGACATAATCAAAATCAATCAAATCTAAATTAGACTAATCTAAGGTGAGTCCAAACCGATTCTATAAGGATTTGAGATTAGTTCTGTTAGGTCCTAGTCGAATTGAATTTGGTTAAGTCAATTGGAGTATTTCAATTAGGGTTCTAATTGATTAAATACTATTGAGAGATTAATGTCTCATGTCTTACTGATTTGATAAACTTACAAATTTTATCTGAATGTTTCATTTTGAAAATGATTATTGGTTTTTTATTTTTTTTAAAATTTATGATATTGATATGACTGTTATCATATAATATATGCGCTTATACTAGTGGTCCACATTATAAGTGTAACTTATGAAAGGAGTTATGATCCATCACCCTGCAAAATCACCGAGGGACATAGTCGAGCGAATTATACATCAAACATGGTACCTCAGAATACTTTATTATACTATTTTTTGAATGTATGCGTGAATGAATGGATGAATATAAACGAATGATAATAGTTGTTTATGTATCCATGTCAAGGGCATATAGGGTGATTTCGAGGATTAGTGGGCCATCAAATGTGATGATTAGACAGTTCCTCCACTTATTGTTGTGAGGAACGTGTCTCCACTTGAGCGGATGAAGGATACCACTCCATCTGTTGTTGGGAAGAATCCATCCTGTGGAGTATGACATCCATTGTTGAATGAGTACACCATTAGATGTGATATATGTGTTTGTTATCTGATTATTATATATGTATTGCATCTGACTATATGTAAGATCTTATTTATTACATAAAAATTATAATTATTTTTTATACATAAGTTTTATAATAATTATCATTTCATATTAAATTATTAATATATATATATATATTTTTTATAAATATTAAATATTATTTTTATGTTGATATATATTTATATTATATTTATTTTTAAAATAATCTATTACTTTATAATAGATATGAGGTGTAGGATGAAAAAGATTTTTCGTCACTTATGATATGATTTTTTTAGTTAATAAAATATTTAATATTATAAATATAAAGATTTAAATTCATAAATATTTTTTATATAAATTATAAATAATAAAATATTTTTTTTAAAAAAAAATAAATCTGGGATGTAAAAGATAACATCCAAAAGAACACACACAAGAAAACAGCCTAAATACCTCCTCCTCGGCGGGTATTTAGGCTGTTTTCTTGTGTGTGTTCTTTTGGATGTTATCTTTTACATCCCAGATTTATTTTTTTTAAAAAAAAATATTTTATTATTTATAATTTATATAAAAAAAATTTATGAATTTAAATCTTTATATTTATAATATTAAATATTTTATTAACTAAAAAAATCATATCATAAGTGACGAAATATCATTTCGCCCTACCAATCCCCTGTTTAATTACAGCTGTCTGGTGGCTGAGAGTTCCCGGACAATCACTGGTTTTAAGAAAACCGAGTGACGGGGGATCAATGGATTCAGTGGCCTTAAGAGCTTCTTTGTAGGATTCGGTACTCCTTGAGGATATGTGGCTCATCCAAAAATTTGCTTTTCTATTTTGGATAGTAAGATTTCAATTCTTTGGAGTTTTTGATCGAGGTTTCGTGAAAGCCGTAAGGCTTCTTCTTCAATAAGCCTAGATTGCTTAGTTATTTCAAGCAACAGTTTCTGAACTTCAGTTTGGGTGAGAGGCTTATTTTCAACAAATAAGGAGGTTAATGTTTTTACTGAGGATTCAAGCCTTTTAATCCTATGCTCAAGGTTTTGGTTTTCTTCAAGCAGGAGCTTAAAGTTTCTTAGATTTACTCTACTTGAGAGACAAGTTCGGTCGTAAATAACTGAAATGTTGTGGGCTAGTTCCTTTTGGGTAGGTTTTGAAGTCTCGGCTAGATTTAAGTAATCAAGATGGGAGGTATGAGAGTCGGTATACCACTTCTGAATAGATTCTTCCCAAAGCTTAGACATATACTAGATATGCATGAGCTTAATTCTACTTACTTTCTTAACTTTAGAGGGCTTGCGTCAAAGGTCTTACTGCGGTTCCCTGACCTAATTGCCTTCCTCGGGCTCCTCACAAGTTTAGATTGCAAGAGAAATCAATTTCATGTATATATAGCATTAATATCATAAGCAAAGTAAGAGACTATAACAAAACGGTAGGCTCTGATACCAAATAGAGGAAGCGGAATAGAACTAGAACATGAAATTGCTTGAAATTGAACGAGAAGAAAACTTAAATTGCTTACAAAGGATTGCTGAAAGGCTTACAGATTGGTTTTTACTCAAGTAAGGCTCTGGTTTTTCGACCGATGCCTTGCAAGAGTCTGGGCGAGGGTTTATATAGAAAGGAAGGATAAAGTCGGGTGCTCATTGGGCCCCATCGCACTTACATCCATTCCTTTTATATTCCTTTGTCCAGCTGTTGCCAGCTTTCGAACTGAGCGGCTCCCCGAGGCTCAGCTCGTTTTGCTTAATCTCTAAGGAAAGTAAAATGCATCCAGCTGTTACCAGCTGGTAGACACTACGAGCGGCTCCCCGAGGCTCAGCTCTTTCTTACTTAAACACTAAGGAAAATAAGTACATCCAGCTGTTGCCAGCTGGTGGATACTACAAGTGGTTCCCGGAAGCTTCACTTGTCTTTATTTGGCGGCGAAGAGAAAGTGGATTCCTTCAGCTGATTGTAGGGGTCCGCCATTCCCTAAAGGCTGAAGCTGGTTGTTCTTTGTGAGACGTCTTTTACCAGAGATAGGGCCTCTTCCAGTTGTCGTTGTTGTTGAAGAACGACTGGTAACCAGTCTCTGTACCAGTTGTCTTTTCCACCGCTCCTTCTCTGATACTCTTTAGTCTTGATTAAGTGGATGTTGAAGAATTGTTGCAATGCCTCAAGTGCTTGTCTGGAGGCTTCCTTTTGAATTGCTCCGAGCCTCCTTTCAGATAATCCCATTTTGCTGAAAGAGAGTCCTCCACGTGTTCCGGATGTGAGTCTATCCATCTCCTGTTGGTATTGTAGGAGGAGGTCACTTGATTCATTAGTTGATTCAAATGAGTAACGGCCTTGGGGTTGGGTTTGGCTTGAACTTCCTGTGTCGCTTCTAGAAGTAGGCAGAGTGATTCGTTTGGCCATCCTGCAATCAAAATATTTATTAGTCGAGATAAGGAGTCGGCTAGGATGTTACTCTCTCCTTCAATGTGCTCGAATTTGATTTCAACGCCGCTTCCTGTTATGTAGTCTACGAAGGCCATCCATCTCACCCTAGATGGTTTGTTCTGAGAGGATTTGTTGAAGAAGCTTATGATTGCCTGGCAGTCAGTTCTTATGATAATTTCCTTTTTATCCAGGAAGTAAATTTTTAATGCTTCAAGGGTCTTCATAACCGCATGCATTTCGGCATCTATGGTGGACTTGATTGGGTTGTACCTTCCACTGGCGTATGCGCATATTTTTTCTGTATTTCTGGGGTCGTATTTCTGTTTCTTCCATTTGCAAATTCCTCCCCAACCTTCCATACATCCATCTGTTTCTAGGATTATGAAACATTCCTCAGGGGGTACTTCCAAGTCAGGAAGGTTCTGTACCAGGTTTTTGATCTTCCTGACTAGCTTCCAGTCCTGCTCATTCATTCTTTTCTCACCAGTTGGGCTTGTTTTTGAATACAGCGGGCCTAATAGTTTGCCTAGGTTGGGTATATAGCTTCTTGCGTAATTCAGAATTCCCAACCATGATCTAAGACCCTTCTTTATCATGAGGTCTTTTTCTTGATACTCAGCGATCCTTTTGATGATATGGGGTTGCAGCTTGATTTTTGAATTTCCTAGGACTGCTCCAAGAAACTCGATTTCTCTTACTGCAATCTTCATTTTTGTTGGGCTTAGAATAAGACCGTTTTCTTGACATATTTCCAACATTTTGGTGAGATGTTGCCCATGCTCCTTCTCATTTTTTTGAGAACACAAGTATGTCATCTATGTACACAGCAATAAATTGTTCTGTACCTCTGAAACAGTTGTCCATTTTCCTTTGGAATATAGCAGGGGCATTCTTAAGACCGAATGGCATTGCAAGCCATTCGTATAATCCTTCGGGAACCCAGAATGCGGTCCATTCGATTGAATCCGGGTGCATTGCGACTTGATGGAAACCAGATTTTAAGTCAAATTTTGAATAAATTTTGCTGTTACTAACCTTCTTGAGTATTGTGTTGATACCGGGAAGGCTGTATTGGTCCTTTTCGGTAATGTCGTTAAGCCTCTTGTAGTTGAAGACCATCCTTTCCTTCCCCTTTCTTTCTGCTCCTGTTATGGGGTCCACTGTAGTTCCTGAGTTGACAATTATAGCCGTAGTTCTATGCTTGCTTTTACTTGGTCTAATGATTCCGATCTCTAGTAACGCTTTCACATGTTTGGAAAAGGCTTCTTTTGCCTGTGGTGTCAGATGCCTAAGAGGTTTATCTTCTACCACAAAGTCTGGATTCTTAATTTCCAGCTTGCATGTTATTTTGTTCTTTTTCCAGTATTTGAGGGGATCTTCTCCAATATATCCTTGGGCCTTTAATTGATCCAATAGGCTTCCAAACTTGGCCTTTATGCTTTCATTGCTTTGTTGAGTTTCTGCTGAATATAGCACTGATTCCTGGATCTGGATATAATCATCCTCTTCCAGATCTAGCTCCTCTATTGCTGCGGCTGTTGAGATGTAGGGCAGAGTATTAATAGTTGTCAGGTTTTTATAGAATGTGACAGTGTTACCTTCAATCCTTACTCCTCCCTGCATTGCCCTTATGAAATTACAGCCTATTATCATTTGAATGTCATCCCCGAGCTTCATTGGAAATGCATAAGTGTATGGTATTCTGAAACTGTTATTTCCAATAGTCATCCTTCCTCCCCTTAACTTCTTGTTTGCTGTTGTTTTAGAGGTAATCCCACTGAAGTGCACTACATAGGGATTTTCCTCTATTGCAGCTTTTGGTACAGCCCTTTCGTCTATACAGCAAGTTGTAGCTCCTGTGTCCAATATAGCGTTAATTTCAAAAAGGGGAATATTTAGGATTTCCATATGTACCTTTAAGTTGAAGAGCATGTTCTTAGATTTTCTTGATCCTCCAGTTTCTTTTGTCTCCATAGAAAGAACCTTTTGAGTTTCTTCCTCTAAAAGAACAAGAGCTTCTTCATCCTCTTCACTTTCTTCAATTTTTACCTTCCCGAGCCTTTGTATTTCTCTTAGGAGGTCTGCTTTTTCCAGTCTCAACCTGTCTACTTCCAGGATTTCTTCTTCCAGTTTACTGTATTTTTCTTTTAGTTCCGATAGTTCATTTCTGAGGTTGAGATTTTCTTGTGCTATGGCTATGGATTGAGCATGTGCTTCTTCTAATTCCTTGGCCTTTTGTTGCTCGAATTCCACGGTCATTTTGAGCCTTCGTATCTCAGCTTCACAATGATTAATAAAATCTTGTTGTGTTTGAAGCAAGTTTCTAGGTTCATACCTCGGAGGTTCTTCCATCATGACAGGTGTTCTTTTGTCAAAATAGTATATACTGCACATTCCGCAAGAGGTGATTTTGCATAGAGGACAATGCCTCCTATGTCTCCTTTGTGATTTTCTTTTACAGCATTTGCATTCTTCTAGTACTGATGGTAGCTTTGTGTTGATTTCCCATATATGCCTGCATTCCGCTTGTTCTTGGGAGACTTGTATCCTTGCCCTGTATCCTGTCTCAGGACCTATCCACCAAGTTCTACTATCTTCTACTAGAGCAAAAATTTTGTGGGTGAAGGAGTGAATACCGTGTTGTAGGTCTTCCGCATCTTCTCCTTCAGATATTGAGTAGATAGCATCGCTTTGGTTTTCTCCTTCCTGGACAGATAGTATTTCATATTCTTCAGGGATATCTAGTTGTTCAAATATAGCTACCCTTTTGATATTTTTTTTGTCATTAGGACATTCTCTTGCATAGTGTCCTTCTTCCCCGCAGAGATAGCATTTGCATTTTTTATTTCTTATCAGATGCTTTCTCTTTTCGATTCTTGCATGAGATGAGTGGGGTTTGCCTTTGTATGTTGTAGATCTTTTCACCCCGTATTTCCTTTCTGGTTTACTGTAATATCCTGGGATAGGAATTTCACTGCAAAAGGATAAATCCTTTAATGCTCTTCTAAACGCAGCATCCTTGCATTCTGATTCCAAGTATTTATAGGAGAAAAGGATCCTTGGGATTACTCCTATAGTATTTCCTCTGTATTTTGCTTCGAATGCAGCTTTAATTCTTTTTCCCAATTCTCCTGGCATTTTGGACCATAGTTTTTCTGATAATTCAGGTCCTAAAAACATCCTTCCGGTTTTGGATGCTAACCTCATATAGTCATTTAGAAATTGAATAATATGCTTGAGGTTAGTACAGGATAACCTTTCAAGATCTCTGTAGGCCTCTTCTTGTGCTGTAGTTGATCCTTGAAACGGGTCTTCAAGTATAAAGATGGTCCTTAGTTGCGAGAGGATGTTTTGTGTTCCTCCTGTTCCATCTGCATTGGCAAGAAGCAGTTGGTATTCATCTGGGTAGGCCATTCGCCATTGAATCCACGCCAGTTTTTCTGCTTCTCCAAGTAAATTTTCAATAAACTCCATTTTTGCCAATGGGTCAGTAAATCCTTGTAAAGATACTAGATTTTTTGTTATTGATTCCCACCTCATAAATACCTCATCAAACATCCCTAATTGAGATGGGATGATAAATATTGCCCCCTGTTGTTGGAATGCTGAAGGAAGGTTCCAGGCTTCAGAAAAGTTTTTCGCTTTGTACTTCGGTTGTTGCCTTGAGTATCCTTCATACTCTGGCCTTTGACTTGTGGATTCTATGTTTACTGCTGGGGGGTAGTTTATTGGCCCCATAGTTGAGTCCGAAGGAGGCCTGTAATTTGAAATAGCAGATGATGAATATACCTGATGGGATAATTTTGCTAATTGGGGGTATTCCATCACTAATTCTTCTTCTAATCCTGCTGCGATTAGTTCTCGTCGAGGCCTTTGAGGATATGGCATTTCTACTTCCTCCCTTGAGCCATTAATATTTTGGAAGTAAAAGTTTAGATCCTTTTGTAGTTCTTCCGCCTCGTTTTCTTCATCACTGGAAAGTTGAATGTTGACGGCTATTGTGTGACTTCGTATCTCTTCTTCGTCACTGAACGTTTCATCGTCAACGTTGTTGTACTGGATCCTACTGGATGTTGATGCAGCTTTGTAATTTTCAAAACTGATCGAAATTCTCCCATCGATCAAGTTTCGGCTTCTGAGCTCAACAGGTTGCATGGGAATCGAGACCTGCGTAGGCCTGATCATCCAGTCTCTTCCTCGAATTTCTGTTGTGGAGTACCTCCTACCTGGCAAAGCTCTTACGCCATGGCTTGTTAGGTAGTCCACCACCCCTGAAATTTCATATGCAAAGGCGACATTCGGGGTATTTGAAAGTCGCCCTACCAATCCCCTGGTGATTAATAAATTGGCCTCTCCATTTTGCCATGTATCATAACCATGGGTTAGTATTGAGAGTTGTCCTCTCAATAGTGTATTGAACACACACAAGAAAACAGCCTAAAACAGCCAAAAGAATGACAATTTCATGTTCTAGTTCTATTCCGCTTCCTCTATTTGGGAAAAAGAAGGAACACTAGCACTATTGGTGTTCCGCGACAACAGATGGGCTGACGACAGGTCCATCATTGCAACTATGGAAGTAGACCTGACTAGAGGGAGTCAATTAGTCTACGTGGTACCAGACACCATGATGACGATAGGAGATTTCTACCGTAACATACAACTCTCAATACTAACCCATGGTTATGATACATGGCAAAATGGAGAGGCCAATTTATTAATCACCAGGGGATTGGTAGGGCGACTTTCAAATACCCCGAATGTCGCCTTTGCATATGAAATTTCAGGGGTGGTGGACTACCTAACAAGCCATGGCGTAAGAGCTTTGCCAGGTAGGAGGTACTCCACAACAGAAATTCGAGGAAGAGACTGGATGATCAGGCCTACGCAGGTCTCGATTCCCATGCAACCTGTTGAGCTCAGAAGCCGAAACTTGATCGATGGGAGAATTTCGATCAGTTTTGAAAATTACAAAGCTGCATCAACATCCAGTAGGATCCAGTACAACAACGTTGACGATGAAACGTTCAGTGACGAAGAAGAGATACGAAGTCACACAATAGCCGTCAACATTCAACTTTCCAGTGATGAAGAAAACGAGGCGGAAGAACTACAAAAGGATCTAAACTTTTACTTCCAAAATATTAATGGCTCAAGGGAGGAAGTAGAAATGCCATATCCTCAAAGGCCTCGACGAGAACTAATCGCAGCAGGATTAGAAGAAGAATTAGTGATGGAATACCCCCAATTAGCAAAATTATCCCATCAGGTATATTCATCATCTGCTATTTCAAATTACAGGCCTCCTTCGGACTCAACTATGGGGCCAATAAACTACCCCCCAGCAGTAAACATAGAATCCACAAGTCAAAGGCCAGAGTATGAAGGATACTCAAGGCAACAACCGAAGTACAAAGCGAAAAACTTTTCTGAAGCCTGGAACCTTCCTTCAGCATTCCAACAACAGGGGGCAATATTTATCATCCCATCTCAATTAGGGATGTTTGATGAGGTATTTATGAGGTGGGAATCAATAACAAAAAATCTAGTATCTTTACAAGGATTTACTGACCCATTGGCAAAAATGGAGTTTATTGAAAATTTACTTGGAGAAGCAGAAAAACTGGCGTGGATTCAATGGCGAATGGCCTACCCAGATGAATACCAACTGCTTCTTGCCAATGCAGATGGAACAGGAGGAACACAAAACATCCTCTCGCAACTAAGGACCATCTTTATACTTGAAGACCCGTTTCAAGGATCAACTACAGCACAAGAAGAGGCCTACAGAGATCTTGAAAGGTTATCCTGTACTAACCTCAAGCATATTATTCAATTTCTAAATGACTATATGAGGTTAGCATCCAAAACCGGAAGGATGTTTTTAGGACCTGAATTATCAGAAAAACTATGGTCCAAAATGCCAGGAGAATTGGGAAAAAGAATTAAAGCTGCATTCGAAGCAAAATACAGAGGAAATACTATAGGAGTAATCCCAAGGATCCTTTTCTCCTATAAATACTTGGAATCAGAATGCAAGGATGCTGCGTTTAGAAGAGCATTAAAGGATTTATCCTTTTGCAGTGAAATTCCTATCCCAGGATATTACAGTAAACCAGAAAGGAAATACGGGGTGAGAAGATCTACAACATACAAAGGCAAACCCCACTCATCTCATGCAAGAATCGAAAAGAGAAAGCATCTGATAAGAAATAAAAAATGCAAATGCTATCTCTGCGGGGAAGAAGGACACTATGCAAGAGAATGTCCTAATGACAAAAAAAATATCAAAAGGGTAGCTATATTTGAACAACTAGATATCCCTGAAGAATATGAAATACTATCTGTCCAGGAAGGAGAAAACCAAAGCGATGCTATCTACTCAATATCTGAAGGAGAAGATGCGGAAGACCTACAACACGGTATTCACTCCTTCACCCACAAAATTTTTGCTCTAGTAGAAGATAGTAGAACTTGGTGGATAGGTCCTGAGACAGGATACAGGGCAAGGATACAAGTCTCCCAAGAACAAGCGGAATGCAGGCATATATGGGAAATCAACACAAAGCTACCATCAGTACTAGAAGAATGCAAATGCTGTAAAAGAAAATCACAAAGGAGACATAGGAGGCATTGTCCTCTATGCAAAATCACCTCTTGCGGAATGTGCAGTATATACTATTTTGACAAAAGAACACCTGTCATGATGGAAGAACCTCCGAGGTATGAACCTAGAAACTTGCTTCAAACACAACAAGATTTTATTAATCATTGTGAAGCTGAGATACGAAGGCTCAAAATGACCGTGGAATTCGAGCAACAAAAGGCCAAGGAATTAGAAGAAGCACATGCTCAATCCATAGCCATAGCACAAGAAAATCTCAACCTCAGAAATGAACTATCGGAACTAAAAGAAAAATACAGTAAACTGGAAGAAGAAATCCTGGAAGTAGACAGGTTGAGACTGGAAAAAGCAGACCTCCTAAGAGAAATACAAAGGCTCGGGAAGGTAAAAATTGAAGAAAGTGAAGAGGATGAAGAAGCTCTTGTTCTTTTAGAGGAAGAAACTCAAAAGGTTCTTTCTATGGAGACAAAAGAAACTGGAGGATCAAGAAAATCTAAGAACATGCTCTTCAACTTAAAGGTACATATGGAAATCCTAAATATTCCCCTTTTTGAAATTAACGCTATATTGGACACAGGAGCTACAACTTGCTGTATAGACGAAAGGGCTGTACCAAAAGCTGCAATAGAGGAAAATCCCTATGTAGTGCACTTCAGTGGGATTACCTCTAAAACAACAGCAAACAAGAAGTTAAGGGGAGGAAGGATGACTATTGGAAATAACAGTTTCAGAATACCATACACTTATGCATTTCCAATGAAGCTCGGGGATGACATTCAAATGATAATAGGCTGTAATTTCATAAGGGCAATGCAGGGAGGAGTAAGGATTGAAGGTAACACTGTCACATTCTATAAAAACCTGACAACTATTAATACTCTGCCCTACATCTCAACAGCCGCAGCAATAGAGGAGCTAGATCTGGAAGAGGATGATTATATCCAGATCCAGGAATCAGTGCTATATTCAGCAGAAACTCAACAAAGCAATGAAAGCATAAAGGCCAAGTTTGGAAGCCTATTGGATCAATTAAAGGCCCAAGGATATATTGGAGAAGATCCCCTCAAATACTGGAAAAAGAACAAAATAACATGCAAGCTGGAAATTAAGAATCCAGACTTTGTGGTAGAAGATAAACCTCTTAGGCATCTGACACCACAGGCAAAAGAAGCCTTTTCCAAACATGTGAAAGCGTTACTAGAGATCGGAATCATTAGACCAAGTAAAAGCAAGCATAGAACTACGGCTATAATTGTCAACTCAGGAACTACAGTGGACCCCATAACAGGAGCAGAAAGAAAGGGGAAGGAAAGGATGGTCTTCAACTACAAGAGGCTTAACGACATTACCGAAAAGGACCAATACAGCCTTCCCGGTATCAACACAATACTCAAGAAGGTTAGTAACAGCAAAATTTATTCAAAATTTGACTTAAAATCTGGTTTCCATCAAGTCGCAATGCACCCGGATTCAATCGAATGGACCGCATTCTGGGTTCCCGAAGGATTATACGAATGGCTTGCAATGCCATTCGGTCTTAAGAATGCCCCTGCTATATTCCAAAGGAAAATGGACAACTGTTTCAGAGGTACAGAACAATTTATTGCTGTGTACATAGATGACATACTTGTGTTCTCAAAAAATGAGAAGGAGCATGGGCAACATCTCACCAAAATGTTGGAAATATGTCAAGAAAACGGTCTTATTCTAAGCCCAACAAAAATGAAGATTGCAGTAAGAGAAATCGAGTTTCTTGGAGCAGTCCTAGGAAATTCAAAAATCAAGCTGCAACCCCATATCATCAAAAGGATCGCTGAGTATCAAGAAAAAGACCTCATGATAAAGAAGGGTCTTAGATCATGGTTGGGAATTCTGAATTACGCAAGAAGCTATATACCCAACCTAGGCAAACTATTAGGCCCGCTGTATTCAAAAACAAGCCCAACTGGTGAGAAAAGAATGAATGAGCAGGACTGGAAGCTAGTCAGGAAGATCAAAAACCTGGTACAGAACCTTCCTGACTTGGAAGTACCCCCTGAGGAATGTTTCATAATCCTAGAAACAGATGGATGTATGGAAGGTTGGGGAGGAATTTGCAAATGGAAGAAACAGAAATACGACCCCAGAAATACAGAAAAAATATGCGCATACGCCAGTGGAAGGTACAACCCAATCAAGTCCACCATAGATGCCGAAATGCATGCGGTTATGAAGACCCTTGAAGCATTAAAAATTTACTTCCTGGATAAAAAGGAAATTATCATAAGAACTGACTGCCAGGCAATCATAAGCTTCTTCAACAAATCCTCTCAGAACAAACCATCTAGGGTGAGATGGATGGCCTTCGTAGACTACATAACAGGAAGCGGCGTTGAAATCAAATTCGAGCACATTGAAGGAGAGAGTAACATCCTAGCCGACTCCTTATCTCGACTAATAAATATTTTGATTGCAGGATGGCCAAACGAATCACTCTGCCTACTTCTAGAAGCGACACAGGAAGTTCAAGCCAAACCCAACCCCAAGGCCGTTACTCATTTGAATCAACTAATGAATCAAGTGACCTCCTCCTATAATACCAACAGGAGATGGATAGACTCACATCCGGAACACGTGGAGGACTCTCTTTCAGCAAAATGGGATTATCTGAAAGGAGGCTCGGAGCAATTCAAAAGGAAGCCTCCAGACAAGCACTTGAGGCATTGCAACAATTCTTCAACATCCACTTAATCAAGACTAAAGAGTATCAGAGAAGGAGCGGTGGAAAAGACAACTGGTACAGAGACTGGTTACCAGTCGTTCTTCAACAACAACGACAACTGGAAGAGGCCCTATCTCTGGTAAAAGACGTCTCACAAAGAACAACCAGCTTCAGCCTTTAGGGAATGGCGGACCCCTACAATCAGCTGAAGGAATCCACTTTCTCTTCGCCGCCAAATAAAGACAAGTGAAGCTTCCGGGAACCACTTGTAGTATCCACCAGCTGGCAACAGCTGGATGTACTTATTTTCCTTAGTGTTTAAGTAAGAAAGAGCTGAGCCTCGGGGAGCCGCTCGTAGTGTCTACCAGCTGGTAACAGCTGGATGCATTTTACTTTCCTTAGAGATTAAGCAAAACGAGCTGAGCCTCGGGGAGCCGCTCAGTTCGAAAGCTGGCAACAGCTGGACAAAGGAATATAAAAGGAATGGATGTAAGTGCGATGGGGCCCAATGAGCACCCGACTTTATCCTTCCTTTCTATATAAACCCTCGCCCAGACTCTTGCAAGGCATCGGTCGAAAAACCAGAGCCTTACTTGAGTAAAAACCAATCTGTAAGCCTTTCAGCAATCCTTTGTAAGCAATTTAAGTTTTCTTCTCGTTCAATTTCAGCAATTTCATGTTCTAGTTCTATTCCGCTTCCTCTATTTGGTATCAGAGCAGAACGAGAAGGAGGTATTTTTTTTGTCATTAGGACATTCTCTTGCATAGTGTCCTTCTTCCCCGCAGAGATAGCATTTGCATTTTTTATTTCTTATCAGATGCTTTCTCTTTTCGATTCTTGCATGAGATGAGTGGGGTTTGCCTTTGTATGTTGTTGGAATGCTGAAGGAAGGTTCCAGGCTTCAGAAAAGTTTTTCGCTTTGTACTTCGGTTGTTGCCTTGAGTATCCTTCATACTCTGGCCTTTGACTTGTGGATTCTATGTTTACTGCTGGGGGGTAGTTTATTGGCCCCATAGTTGAGTCCGAAGGAGGCCTGTAATTTGAAATAGCAGATGATGAATATACCTGATGGGATAATTTTGCTAATTGGGGGTATTCCATCACTAATTCTTCTTCTAATCCTGCTGCGATTAGTTCTCGTCGAGGCCTTTGAGGATATGGCATTTCTACTTCCTCCCTTGAGCCATTAATATTTTGGAAGTAAAAGTTTAGATCCTTTTGTAGTTCTTCCACCTCGTTTTCTTCATCACTGGAAAGTTGAATGTTGACGGCTATTGTGTGACTTCGTATCTCTTCTTCGTCACTGAACGTTTCATCGTCAACGTTGTTGTACTGGATCCTACTGGATGTTGATGCAGCTTTGTAATTTTCAAAACTGATCGAAATTCTCCCATCGATCAAGTTTCGGCTTCTGAGCTCAACAGGTTGCATGGGAATCGAGACCTGCGTAGGCCTGATCATCCAGTCTCTTCCTCGAATTTCTGTTGTGGAGTACCTCCTACCTGGCAAAGCTCTTACGCCATGGCTTGTTAGGTAGTCCACCACCCCTGAAATTTCATATGCAAAGGCGACATTCGGGGTATTTGAAAGTCGCCCTACCAATCCCCTGGTGATTAATAAATTGGCCTCTCCATTTTGCCATGTATCATAACCATGGGTTAGTATTGAGAGTTGTATGTTACGGTAGAAATCTCCTATCGTCATCATGGTGTCTGGTACCACGTAGACTAATTGACTCCCTCTAGTCAGGTCTACTTCCATAGTTGCAATGATGGACCTGTCGTCAGCCCATCTGTTGTCGCGGAACACCAATAGTGCTAGTGTTCCTTCTTCTTGTCGGTGGAGTGTTTGGATCCTTGCTTGAAGGATCCCTAGATGAATGTATCTCATCCCACTCCGGATCAGTTGGTCAAAACTTCGTTCTTGTATAAAAGCCCTGTCTTCCTGGTTATTTGTGACCAACATGGCTTCTTCAGACCTGTGTGTGTAGACCCTATGATGTACATCATCTCTTCTTGAATGATATAGCACCTCAGCAGGCGCTATTGTAGCCCTTTCCCTCATAGATAATTGTAGTTGTGCTTGAGGGTCTATCTGTTGTTCCAGAATTTGTATATTTGAGTCCGTATTTCTGGAGATAAGCTGCCCGAGTCGCCTTCTGGCGTTGAATATTCTCCTCTGGTTCCTCCGGTAATTCCTGATTTGGTCTTCCACAAGAGGAGTTGATGTAGACACCTCTTGAGTTATGGTAGTCATTTCCTTGCTTCTTGGAAAATTTTTATGGGGTCTTTAAAGACCAGAATTTTTCCTTTTGCCTCTTTAGGTCTTTCTGAAGGACCTAAGTTGAGGTTTGCTAGTCTGGAGATGAGTTCGTCCGGTACTACTTGGGATTGTATGGGTTTTGATTGTTGCAACTCCCGTATTGTCTGTAGTTCCGTTCGTATTCCTTTTATGTCCTCAGCTATCTGTATTAAAAGCTGTATTTGCACGTTGTGCTGTTTAATTACAGCTGTCTGGTGGCTGAGAGTTCCCGGACAATCACTGGTTTTAAGAAAACCGAGTGACGGGGGATCAATGGATTCAGTGGCCTTAAGAGCTTCTTTGTAGGATTCGGTACTCCTTGAGGATATGTGGCTCATCCAAAAATTTGCTTTTCTATTTTGGATAGTAAGATTTCAATTCTTTGGAGTTTTTGATCGAGGTTTCGTGAAAGCCGTAAGGCTTCTTCTTCAATAAGCCTAGATTGCTTAGTTATTTCAAGCAACAGTTTCTGAACTTCAGTTTGGGTGAGAGGCTTATTTTCAACAAATAAGGAGGTTAATGTTTTTACTGAGGATTCAAGCCTTTTAATCCTATGCTCAAGGTTTTGGTTTTCTTCAAGCAGGAGCTTAAAGTTTCTTAGATTTACTCTACTTGAGAGACAAGTTCGGTCGTAAATAACTGAAATGTTGTGGGCTAGTTCCTTTTGGGTAGGTTTTGAAGTCTCGGCTAGATTTAAGTAATCAAGATGGGAGGTATGAGAGTCGGTATACCACTTCTGAATAGATTCTTCCCAAAGCTTAGACATATACTAGATATGCATGAGCTTAATTCTACTTACTTTCTTAACTTTAGAGGGCTTGCGTCAAAGGTCTTACTGCGGTTCCCTGACCTAATTGCCTTCCTCGGGCTCCTCACAAGTTTAGATTGCAAGAGAAATCAATTTCATGTATATATAGCATTAATATCATAAGCAAAGTAAGAGACTATAACAAAACGGTAGGCTCTGATACCAAATAGAGGAAGCGGAATAGAACTAGAACATGAAATTGCTGAAATTGAACGAGAAGAAAACTTAAATTGCTTACAAAGGATTGCTGAAAGGCTTACAGATTGGTTTTTACTCAAGTAAGGCTCTGGTTTTTCGACCGATGCCTTGCAAGAGTCTGGGCGAGGGTTTATATAGAAAGGAAGGATAAAGTCGGGTGCTCATTGGGCCCCATCGCACTTACATCCATTCCTTTTATATTCCTTTGTCCAGCTGTTGCCAGCTTTCGAACTGAGCGGCTCCCCGAGGCTCAGCTCGTTTTGCTTAATCTCTAAGGAAAGTAAAATGCATCCAGCTGTTACCAGCTGGTAGACACTACGAGCGGCTCCCCGAGGCTCAGCTCTTTCTTACTTAAACACTAAGGAAAATAAGTACATCCAGCTGTTGCCAGCTGGTGGATACTACAAGTGGTTCCCGGAAGCTTCACTTGTCTTTATTTGGCGGCGAAGAGAAAGTGGATTCCTTCAGCTGATTGTAGGGGTCCGCCATTCCCTAAAGGCTGAAGCTGGTTGTTCTTTGTGAGACGTCTTTTACCAGAGATAGGGCCTCTTCCAGTTGTCGTTGTTGTTGAAGAACGACTGGTAACCAGTCTCTGTACCAGTTGTCTTTTCCACCGCTCCTTCTCTGATACTCTTTAGTCTTGATTAAGTGGATGTTGAAGAATTGTTGCAATGCCTCAAGTGCTTGTCTGGAGGCTTCCTTTTGAATTGCTCCGAGCCTCCTTTCAGATAATCCCATTTTGCTGAAAGAGAGTCCTCCACGTGTTCCGGATGTGAGTCTATCCATCTCCTGTTGGTATTGTAGGAGGAGGTCACTTGATTCATTAGTTGATTCAAATGAGTAACGGCCTTGGGGTTGGGTTTGGCTTGAACTTCCTGTGTCGCTTCTAGAAGTAGGCAGAGTGATTCGTTTGGCCATCCTGCAATCAAAATATTTATTAGTCGAGATAAGGAGTCGGCTAGGATGTTACTCTCTCCTTCAATGTGCTCGAATTTGATTTCAACGCCGCTTCCTGTTATGTAGTCTACGAAGGCCATCCATCTCACCCTAGATGGTTTGTTCTGAGAGGATTTGTTGAAGAAGCTTATGATTGCCTGGCAGTCAGTTCTTATGATAATTTCCTTTTTATCCAGGAAGTAAATTTTTAATGCTTCAAGGGTCTTCATAACCGCATGCATTTCGGCATCTATGGTGGACTTGATTGGGTTGTACCTTCCACTGGCGTATGCGCATATTTTTTCTGTATTTCTGGGGTCGTATTTCTGTTTCTTCCATTTGCAAATTCCTCCCCAACCTTCCATACATCCATCTGTTTCTAGGATTATGAAACATTCCTCAGGGGGTACTTCCAAGTCAGGAAGGTTCTGTACCAGGTTTTTGATCTTCCTGACTAGCTTCCAGTCCTGCTCATTCATTCTTTTCTCACCAGTTGGGCTTGTTTTTGAATACAGCGGGCCTAATAGTTTGCCTAGGTTGGGTATATAGCTTCTTGCGTAATTCAGAATTCCCAACCATGATCTAAGACCCTTCTTTATCATGAGGTCTTTTTCTTGATACTCAGCGATCCTTTTGATGATATGGGGTTGCAGCTTGATTTTTGAATTTCCTAGGACTGCTCCAAGAAACTCGATTTCTCTTACTGCAATCTTCATTTTTGTTGGGCTTAGAATAAGACCGTTTTCTTGACATATTTCCAACATTTTGGTGAGATGTTGCCCATGCTCCTTCTCATTTTTTGAGAACACAAGTATGTCATCTATGTACACAGCAATAAATTGTTCTGTACCTCTGAAACAGTTGTCCATTTTCCTTTGGAATATAGCAGGGGCATTCTTAAGACCGAATGGCATTGCAAGCCATTCGTATAATCCTTCGGGAACCCAGAATGCGGTCCATTCGATTGAATCCGGGTGCATTGCGACTTGATGGAAACCAGATTTTAAGTCAAATTTTGAATAAATTTTGCTGTTACTAACCTTCTTGAGTATTGTGTTGATACCGGGAAGGCTGTATTGGTCCTTTTCGGTAATGTCGTTAAGCCTCTTGTAGTTGAAGACCATCCTTTCCTTCCCCTTTCTTTCTGCTCCTGTTATGGGGTCCACTGTAGTTCCTGAGTTGACAATTATAGCCGTAGTTCTATGCTTGCTTTTACTTGGTCTAATGATTCCGATCTCTAGTAACGCTTTCACATGTTTGGAAAAGGCTTCTTTTGCCTGTGGTGTCAGATGCCTAAGAGGTTTATCTTCTACCACAAAGTCTGGATTCTTAATTTCCAGCTTGCATGTTATTTTGTTCTTTTTCCAGTATTTGAGGGGATCTTCTCCAATATATCCTTGGGCCTTTAATTGATCCAATAGGCTTCCAAACTTGGCCTTTATGCTTTCATTGCTTTGTTGAGTTTCTGCTGAATATAGCACTGATTCCTGGATCTGGATATAATCATCCTCTTCCAGATCTAGCTCCTCTATTGCTGCGGCTGTTGAGATGTAGGGCAGAGTATTAATAGTTGTCAGGTTTTTATAGAATGTGACAGTGTTACCTTCAATCCTTACTCCTCCCTGCATTGCCCTTATGAAATTACAGCCTATTATCATTTGAATGTCATCCCCGAGCTTCATTGGAAATGCATAAGTGTATGGTATTCTGAAACTGTTATTTCCAATAGTCATCCTTCCTCCCCTTAACTTCTTGTTTGCTGTTGTTTTAGAGGTAATCCCACTGAAGTGCACTACATAGGGATTTTCCTCTATTGCAGCTTTTGGTACAGCCCTTTCGTCTATACAGCAAGTTGTAGCTCCTGTGTCCAATATAGCGTTAATTTCAAAAAGGGGAATATTTAGGATTTCCATATGTACCTTTAAGTTGAAGAGCATGTTCTTAGATTTTCTTGATCCTCCAGTTTCTTTTGTCTCCATAGAAAGAACCTTTTGAGTTTCTTCCTCTAAAAGAACAAGAGCTTCTTCATCCTCTTCACTTTCTTCAATTTTTACCTTCCCGAGCCTTTGTATTTCTCTTAGGAGGTCTGCTTTTTCCAGTCTCAACCTGTCTACTTCCAGGATTTCTTCTTCCAGTTTACTGTATTTTTCTTTTAGTTCCGATAGTTCATTTCTGAGGTTGAGATTTTCTTGTGCTATGGCTATGGATTGAGCATGTGCTTCTTCTAATTCCTTGGCCTTTTGTTGCTCGAATTCCACGGTCATTTTGAGCCTTCGTATCTCAGCTTCACAATGATTAATAAAATCTTGTTGTGTTTGAAGCAAGTTTCTAGGTTCATACCTCGGAGGTTCTTCCATCATGACAGGTGTTCTTTTGTCAAAATAGTATATACTGCACATTCCGCAAGAGGTGATTTTGCATAGAGGACAATGCCTCCTATGTCTCCTTTGTGATTTTCTTTTACAGCATTTGCATTCTTCTAGTACTGATGGTAGCTTTGTGTTGATTTCCCATATATGCCTGCATTCCGCTTGTTCTTGGGAGACTTGTATCCTTGCCCTGTATCCTGTCTCAGGACCTATCCACCAAGTTCTACTATCTTCTACTAGAGCAAAAATTTTGTGGGTGAAGGAGTGAATACCGTGTTGTAGGTCTTCCGCATCTTCTCCTTCAGATATTGAGTAGATAGCATCGCTTTGGTTTTCTCCTTCCTGGACAGATAGTATTTCATATTCTTCAGGGATATCTAGTTGTTCAAATATAGCTACCCTTTTGATATTTTTTTTGTCATTAGGACATTCTCTTGCATAGTGTCCTTCTTCCCCGCAGAGATAGCATTTGCATTTTTTATTTCTTATCAGATGCTTTCTCTTTTCGATTCTTGCATGAGATGAGTGGGGTTTGCCTTTGTATGTTGTAGATCTTCTCACCACAAAGTGAAATTGCTGAAATTGAACGAGAAGAAAACTTAAATTGCTTACAAAGGATTGCTGAAAGGCTTACAGATTGGTTTTTACTCAAGTAAGGCTCTGGTTTTTCGACCGATGCCTTGCAAGAGTCTGGGCGAGGGTTTATATAGAAAGGAAGGATAAAGTCGGGTGCTCATTGGGCCCCATCGCACTTACATCCATTCCTTTTATATTCCTTTGTCCAGCTGTTGCCAGCT
Source organism: Musa acuminata AAA Group (assembly GCF_036884655.1). NCBI lineage: Eukaryota > Viridiplantae > Streptophyta > Magnoliopsida > Zingiberales > Musaceae > Musa > Musa acuminata. The sequence goes on along the minus strand of NC_088332.1, from coordinate 34,899,118 downwards.
TTCGAACTGAGCGGCTCCCCGAGGCTCAGCTCGTTTTGCTTAATCTCTAAGGAAAGTAAAATGCATCCAGCTGTTACCAGCTGGTAGACACTACGAGCGGCTCCCCGAGGCTCAGCTCTTTCTTACTTAAACACTAAGGAAAATAAGTACATCCAGCTGTTGCCAGCTGGTGGATACTACAAGTGGTTCCCGGAAGCTTCACTTGTCTTTATTTGGCGGCGAAGAGAAAGTGGATTCCTTCAGCTGATTGTAGGGGTCCGCCATTCCCTAAAGGCTGAAGCTGGTTGTTCTTTGTGAGACGTCTTTTACCAGAGATAGGGCCTCTTCCAGTTGTCGTTGTTGTTGAAGAACGACTGGTAACCAGTCTCTGTACCAGTTGTCTTTTCCACCGCTCCTTCTCTGATACTCTTTAGTCTTGATTAAGTGGATGTTGAAGAATTGTTGCAATGCCTCAAGTGCTTGTCTGGAGGCTTCCTTTTGAATTGCTCCGAGCCTCCTTTCAGATAATCCCATTTTGCTGAAAGAGAGTCCTCCACGTGTTCCGGATGTGAGTCTATCCATCTCCTGTTGGTATTGTAGGAGGAGGTCACTTGATTCATTAGTTGATTCAAATGAGTAACGGCCTTGGGGTTGGGTTTGGCTTGAACTTCCTGTGTCGCTTCTAGAAGTAGGCAGTTACTCATTTGAATCAAGCAGGAGTAACTGCCTACTTGATCGATGAGTACGTGGAGATTCTCCACTGTGAGAAGAAATGCAATTGTCATATGGACTTCCAATACTCGAGTCTGATCATCCTGAAACAGAAATTACAATAACGTATTTTGGCGGATCAACAAGAACCAGAGTGCATACAAATTTGGAAGTATAAATCTTCACTTAAAAGATGGTTAGATAATTATGCAACTTAAAGATTTAAATTAGTGTCACACGATGTTTCCTAGCAAATGTTATTTAAGGAAGGATGATGTTAAGGGAACGGGAGATGATGTTATGTTGAAGGGAGAAGTCAACTTTGAAGAAAAGAAATCACGCAATTGAAAATGCAGACGAACAGAATAATAATCAGCTTTCAGCTTCTAATATGAAGTTTTGGAAGATGCTACTGACAATTTGCTTAAATATGATACTGACATTATAAGTAGATATAATATTATTACCTTCTCTACTAAATGCCCGATCAACAAAAATTGCTTGCGTACGAAGCTCGGATCCATCGAGTGTTGTAATTGTAGCTTGTGCTTCGTTGAAGCTCTCATTGAATTCAATAAAGGCATAACCCGAAATAAGTAAGCAAATTACAAACTGAACGTACAAAGACTTTAATTTAAAATAAGCTACACAAATAGTGAAAAGTAGTAGTGAAAAGTAATGCAAGCATTTTAAATGATTAATTGATTTTTATAAAGATCTCATTGAATTCAATAAAAAACCCTTTCTATCCACTCATTCTCCCTCCTTTGACTCTCTCTAACTCATCTACTCCTTATTCCAAACGTACAATTCAAATTCTAGAAACCTACTATAAGCTACTTCTCTCGAGAAAAATATGTATCGTTATTCTTTCTTAATTTAAATTATTTTTTTTCTAAAATTATACTAGATTTATATTTGTTTTTAACTTAAAAACCCTAATCTAATAATTTTTATTTTTAAAATTTTTTAAAACTATTATATACTCTTTTTTTTTTGTCAATATGTACAATCATACCAACACATGATATATTGGTAGAAACGACACGTACCATATCGTTGGCCGACCGACACACTAGTAAAACGAATCTTATAGCCAAGTATTGTTAATTAGTGTCAACTTCTATTTTGAGCATCAAGACATCTATTATTCGACTTCAACGAATCAACCAATTCACAATCCTTACCCTCAAGAATCACAAGGATATATATATATATAGCCTGTTCGTGCTTCATAGCCAGAGAGTACCCCATTGTGTCCGTTGTTGCACACTATAGCTCCATATGCCACTGTCAAATTTTGATTTAACTATCCGTCAGATCAAACGATTAAAAAGTTGAATACTGGTACATCCAATATTTATCTATATTAACAGTTATGTCTACAGAAGTATTATAGTCCCAAAACTACCAAAAAAAAAAAGTTAGTGGTTAAGCACTTTTGTTTTTATCTCCGGCAATTTTAAAGAAAAAAAATCAAAAGAGACTACATAGTAATATTTACAAGGATTAAACATGATTACACAATCACTGTTTTCACAAAGTTAATGAGAACTGTTATATTACCTTGACAAATTCAGTCACGGTCAAGATTTAGATGCAATTTTTGACCTGACCAAATTGACGAAAGGCATTGTGCAGATCATCCTCCTGTGCCCCTTCATGGACCCTGGTGACCAGTATAATCCACCCCTCAGTAGCTGTCACAACAAAAAGAAAAAGTGTTTGTAATACTTACTTTCCAATAATAGATTCATCCTATGAAAAATCACATATGGGATAGTGATTGGGGATAATATTAAGATATGCTAACATCAAAATGTCATGCATTACCAGAAAAACAAATACAACCTGTTTGACAATTGTGTAAGTTATTATATATTCTTCATGAAACCAAAATTAACAAACACAAGCAGCATCAAGAAATAATCTTCTAGCACAAGCTGCAGAGGAGACGGGCATTACCCAAAACAATTCCAGTACAAAATATGTAAAATATATAACCTGATATACAAGCATGAGATGATGAAAACCATATTTGGGATTCTTCCAGAAGCATAAAATCTCATGTCCAATTTTTATTACAATCGCCAACAGTTGCAAGAAGAACATACAAACTGTTTTTCTTGGTATGAGTTAGTTACATGATATGTTGCTCATTGCTGTTAAATCTCAGTGTTGCCGGCTTGTAACATGCAGATGGTAGTTTTTCTTTCTGTTCATGAGATCAAAGAAGATCAGCACATGTATGCTGAGCATTAAACTCTACATATATTTTACATTGGTTATAAATATCCAATCAAACTAAACAATTTCATGATAGGGAAAAGGTGAATACTTCATTTAGTGTAAATTTGAAATTTTCTTCCAAACTTACAACACTAAACATCTGTATTCAGCTTAATCATACATCCAGAAGCCCTCAAAGTATCTTCGACACTGCCGTAAACAGACTCTTTTTTCCTTGATGGAAAAGAGATTTTTATAGCCTCTCCAATCAATGGAGGAATCCCACATGGCACTAATGTGACAGCCAAGACGAGTGTTATTGCATGCACGCAAGGTGTGATATAAGTAGAAGAATGGTCCACTCATGCATGTATGATGTCTGAATTGTCAATGTGCATACATCGTGCACTACAATAGAATGGGTAAGATGACACTCTATGTTTCCCACTAAAAACACTTGGAATCCTCACAAAACACAAATTTTACTTCAAACAAATAAACAAATGAATAACTGATAAAATAAATGATAAGATAAAAACTGCTCACGCAACAAATTGTTTTTTCAAAGAAGTATCCTTGTTTAGTGAAGCATCCAATTGAAGAAAACAGAATGATTCAGGTTTTGAATTATGTTCCCTTCACCTAGACCTCAACTAGCCCTCATATAATATGGAACCAAGGGTCATCGCACCTTGGTGCATGCAACAACACTTGGCGCTACTATCTTGTACCTTCAAGTTTCACATGACACTCTTCCATTAATTGGAATAGGTTATAAAAGTCTATTCCCCATCCAGCAAACGTAGAAGAAAATCTAAGACAAATAAGAAGTAAATAAAGAAGGGAAAGGAGAGAATTTTGACTTCCAATCATTTTCTATATTAGGTTCTATCGATTTTTCAACTCTTTCACTTATTATGTTGTCAGTACTGAAATGTCTTCCGATTTTTCACGATCATGCTCGTAAAAGAATCCATCAGTGATTTCTCATCAGACATGCACAAGAAGACAACGAATCGCATCAACCCCATTATTGTGTTTAACAAAAAATCACCCAATATATAACTAGGTCAATTCTTCTATGAGGTTGATTCTTCTACGAGCACGATCGAGAAGAATCAAAAGCGGATCGAACACCAAGAGCATAATCAATGAAAGAATTAGAAAATTAAAAAATCAAATAGTAGAAAAAGATTAACTTAGTTAAAATTATCTCCTTTTTCTTTCTTTGTTTCTCTATGATATTCCTAAATTTTCTTTTACCCTTTTGCTGGATGAGGAAGAGACATTGGAGAAGAGTCATGTGGCACTTGTAAGACACTTGCATGCCAACAACAACGAGCATTGTTGATTGCATGTAAGATGCAACTGCTCCTAGTTTCATACTGTGTTTTAGTTAAATTCTTGGTCAAAGGAACGTAGTTCACTCTATTTCATTTATGATAGTTATTTAGATATTCATTGACTATACAGAAGAATGAGAAGCTTTTATTTTATCATTAATTTTATTTGTTTATTTGTTTGAAAGAAAATTTATATTTGTAGGGGATTATTAGAGTTTTTAGAGGGAAACACATATTTACCTTTCTACCAATGATACTATAGTGTGTGATGCAGGCACACGTATGGCTCATTCATCGTGCATGCATGAATGGATCGTTATGTCACTCGTTGACACTCCATTGGATGGACGAGGGCATAAAAGTCTCTTCCACATCAACCAAGAAGGTAAAAGAAATTTAAGGAAAAAAGAGAGAGAGAATTTTACCTTTTTATCTTCTTTTCATATTCAGTTCTTTTGAGTTTTCAATTCTTCTACTTTTCACACATCTTCTGATTCTTTAAGGTCATGCTAGTAAAAAAAATCCATATGGTTGTAACTTGAGTGGTTTCTTATTAGAGGCTCATACGAAACTGAAAAATATGCTTATGACAATGCTAGTGTGCCTTCGGATTTTTTTTTTCTAAACCTCATATTTTAATTTAAAATATTTTGAACCTATTTATGATTTCATTGAAGGATAATTTTTATATTATTGCACCAACAAGGATGTCTTAATTTATTCTATTTTAGAATTTTTAATTACACATAAAGATCATAATCTATGATAAACTAGGAAAATTTTGAATATAATAGTTTGTTAAGAAATAATTAAAAAACTTGAAAGAAACATGAATGTGTAGGCATTCATGAAGGAGTTGTTGGTTTATTCCTTGGTATCAAAATGGTCAGATGGAACAGACTGAAACCTATAGACTTTAAACATGTGGAGCTTCATTTTATTGATTTGACCATGTTGAGGGCTTGATTTGTATATATTGCTTCATCTCATAGAGTGAATAAGTTCAAATTTCAATGTTAAAATGATTATTAACAATGTCGCACATCCGAGTACATCGGACACTGTGGTCGCTTGGGCAGGAAGGAAATGCATGTTTCGCCCTAAAAACTCTTTAAAAATCCCACCTATAATTGTCATCATATATACACACAAAGTTGAAGTGTATGCCACCTACTACTGTGTAGATTACAAGCATAACATTCGACCGGGCATTTAACTACCAAACATGATAACTTCATTAACTCCATGTTGTTCCTTTTTTTGTGACATAGTTCTAATGACTACCAGCAGAATGGCAAACACTAAATCCTCAACGAAGTGTGAGTACCAAATCTCCTACTTCCATGAACTAAGTAAGTGTATGAAGATGATAAGCAAAATTCCAATAACTAAATAAAACGAAATCAAAATCGTCTACTTTAAACACAATGCATTGACATAAACTCAGATGAATAAACCCTAAAATGATCGAACTAACAAAACCTCCAATGCAACAGAAGCATAAAGATAAATAATAAAGAGAAACTCCATATCCAAAAATCCTAGATATTAAATAATAAAAGGGTTTTCTTCAAGCATGCACCGTTGAGGATCGGGACCGCCATCAGACTCGAGGGAATCGAAATCCCTAGCTCCGACTCGCGGAAGCCTCTGCCTTTGGTCTTCCTCGGGCCCAAGGCATTTCCGGCGATCGTGGATCGGAGCTTGGGTGCAGGCGAGGGGTCGGCCTCGGCAGCGCCGGCCTTCTTGTCCATGAGATCATCTTCATCGGGCTCGAAGTCTACCACCTCTTCGTCCCCTACCGCACCAACCAATTTCCTCTCTCTCTCTTTCTCTCTCTCTCTCTCTCTCGGATTTGAATGACAGAATAAGCTACCACCCTCCTTTCGAGGCCGGAGACTCGGAACGCGGCAGTATAAAACCTCCCAAAACAGTTTACTACCTCTATAGTGATAGGAGACGAGTCTCGGCAGGCATTCGAACATTTTGTGGGCGGTTTTGCTCCTATGGGCTCCACGTCTGTTTACCTCTATAGTGACGTACATTAGAAAGCGAATTCGCGAGAAATTTTGTTTTTTGTTTTTGTTTTCGGAAGATGTAGCAATCATACGAAATTAACTTTAACACCGTTGTCCGTTGATGTGGCAGCCATGTGGCACTGATATTTCCACCACACTATCTCTAAACAAATTTACTAACTTACAGAATGTGTATATCCATAAATTTTACAAGATAGGAGTATATTCTTAAAAAATTGTTACTAATACAATTTAATAAACCAATAACATTGTATTTCTAAAACATAATCAGGATGAAATCGTGAGCACATGCAATGAGAAATTAACACGTATGCCTTATTATTTACCAATGTAATCAAGTAAACAATTTCTCGATAAGAATTTACCTATTTATGTTGATAAAAATTTCTCAAAATCAAGAACACTATCGTGAGACTTATCTTTAGTATTGCTAGGAAATATCATGGCAACCATCATAATCCATCAGCTTATCACCATCGAGAAGTTGGCGTAAAAGACACAATGCCTAGGTCCTCTCCTCCACGATCGATAGTGGAGCAACAACCTGTCGACTATCGTAGATTGTAACTCAAAGGAGACAATATAGATTGGTTGTCGAGAGCAATGGTTCGAGTCGACCTGTGCCTCCCTTAGTTTGTCACCCGCGAGAAATTTTTCGACTCAACCCTATTAGGTGTCAGGGCTTGTAGGTAATACTCCCTAATCATTCTTTATCGATAATGCATTGTTGGAGGTCGTACAAACCAACCCCTCACATAAATGGGCTACAAAAGGTTGTAGAAATATGCTACTCGTTGGATGTGATTCATTCATTGGTTTTTTAAGTATAAATATCAATCCCCAATACCTAAACAAAGACCGAAGGTTAGACCCAAAAGCCCATACTATTTTTATTTCACAAAACTAACTTGATTGTTAAAGAGGTTGAGTCAAAAAAATCTTTCTTGATTTTGACGGTTGTTGTAAGACCCTCGAGGAGACGAAGCTTACCCAACCTAGCCTCAGAATGATATCGGAGGCTCAAAGATCACTTCGGGACCGCTCCTACTAGCTTATACTCGACACTAACCACCATAAGAATCTATCAAGTCAATCTTATATATTCGAGATAAGACTAAATTGCATCGATTCCCAATTCACGGTGTAAAAATGGTAACAAGTATCAAAGATGATTTTAAAATGCTTATCGGTAAATGGTACCACTTTGTAGGCTTACTGTAAGAAAAATATAATGTGACCTTTTCCAAATGACTAATCTCTCTTGAATGTGAATGAAATGACTTTTCCATCCGTAAACTTCCAACAATCTTGCAAAATTTTGCTCGTGCGAGTTGATCAAAGTATGAAGGTCAAAAAAAAAATTCAAATCGATAAATATTTTAATTAAATAAGGTAAAGTCAAATACGACATAAAATATACGGAGTTATTAAATCACTATTAAGATGGGCCCGATGAAAAGTCCAGCCCGTTATAGCCTATTGGTCTCTGAAGTTTATCATCGCAACACGTAAAGTTTCTAATGTACGTCACCAAACACGTGAGAACATAAACGAGGACGCATCCCATGCTCGTTTCCCTTGCGAGATATTCTTCTACAACGTTCTTTTCCCACCAGTAACGTTTACCCGATAAAGCGACCGCCCGTTTACTGAAAACAACGAGGGGGGGTTGATGAGACAGTGACTCATTATGGGCCCCACCCAATAATCCATTCACAGGGAAGGTGGGAACGAGGGTTGCGTCGGGACGGGTACAAAAAGTATCGCCCTTCGTTCTATCCCGACGGCTATTAATTGCCCCCCAACCTCCTCTTCCTCTCTCTCGACCGACTTCTCCCCTCTCGACCTCGATAGGCGCTCCCTTTCCCTTTCCTTTTCCTTAGCCGTCGTCGATTCGAACCCTAATTTCGTGAGATCGCAATCCCCCGATCTCCCACAGCAAAACCCTAGGTCCGTTGGGCTTCAATTGATTCTGCCTTCCTCGGCAATTTCTCTTTCGCCGGAACCCTAGATCGATTGGGGCCGCCGATCCAGTCGTTCTGAGCCCTTCAAGATGGGTAGCGGCAGGGTATACAGAGGAGGCACCTCCTCCCGGACGTCCTCCTCGTCTTCTTCCCACCCCTCGGCGCCTAATCAGCCGCCGACGGAGACGGCGTCGACGTCCATCACCGACACGGTGAACGGCTCCCACCACTTTAGGATCTCCGGTTTTTCGCTGCTCAAGGGGATGGGCATCGGCAAGTACACGGCGTCGGACACGTTCACGGTGGGGGGCTACGACTGGGCCATCTACTTCTACCCTGACGGGAAGAGCTTGGAGGACGGCGCGGCGTACGTGTCGCTGTTCATCGCCCTCGCGAGCGAGGGGACCGACGTGAGGGCGCTTTTCGAGCTCACGCTGCTGGATCAGAGCGGGAAGGAGCAGCACAAGGTTCATAGCCACTTTGGGAGAACGCTGGAGGGCGGTCCTTACACTCTCAAGTACCGCGGCAGCATGTGGTGAGTTGGGCTGGCGTGTCGTGTGAATTATGCTTTCGATCGTTTCTTTCTTGTTGGATAACTTATTTATGATTCTTGGGATGGTTTTAGTTTGATGTATTTTTTCTTTGCTTTGGGATCTTGTAGATCGTTCTTAAATATGCAGAACACATCTTAATAAAATTGACATAATTAGTTTCTAGGGATAAGTTTTTTTTTCCTTCTTTTAACTAGGCTATCGATGAGTCGTTAGTGATTACCTTGGTTGTGAATTATAGTTTCATTTATTTAGTTTGTATCCGAAGAAGATGGCTGTCTGAGGGTGGATGTTATCAAAATGTTAATTACTGAATGAGGTAGCAACACAAAAGAAAGGATGCGTTGATTCTTGAACTGATTAGTGCATGGTGAATTTGATCGATTTTATTTGTTCACTTGTTTTCTTATTTGGACTGTGTGCTTGGAAATTCTTGCAGTTCATGGTTCTGTTTGAGGCATCTCAGTACTTGTGCACTTCATTCTTTTAAGCTCAAGCTATGACCAAATAATTGTTAAGTGAAAATTTTGTCTTGATGGTCATGGATGTTGAATTTTTTCACTGTAAAAGATGATCATGAGTTTAAAAAAGTAATCCTTTACTTTTTGAAATTCTGACAATGTGAAACATTTATATTCACATGACTTACAGGTGAAAGTCTGTTCTGATATAGGAAAAAGTGTGGTTTACCTGATTAACCTAAGAGGTGTTTGCAAGTTGGAAGGTTCTAGTAATCTGTTCATAGACTATATTTTTTTCTGTTCACTTTGACAATATGCCCTTGTTTACAGGTGAAAGTTGGAAGGTTCTAGTAATATTTATATTAGTTTCTGTTCACATTGACAATATGCCCTTGTTTGAATTTCTCTTCACTTCGCCAGAAGTCCTTGATATGTTTAAACTCCCACTATACTAGCGTTTTATTCTTATCAGTGTTAATGCATTATTTGAAGAAAATTGGTATGAATAATGTGCTCTGTTATATGATTCAACATCTGGCTTTTTAGTAACAATTTCACAGTATCAGTTTATCAGTAGAATTTAGTTAATGATCATGGTCTTTTTTGTTAGGACTGATGCCTCCTAAGAGGTGCCCCTTTCATTTGAGCTGAAGTAGGGGCCTCCAAAGAATAAACCAAGGAAAAAAACTATCACTGGTAAATTGCAGGAGATTAATGTAAAATTAAAAAAATTTCAGTCTTGACCTTCTTTTAGGGTTCTTAGGCTTTCTTTACTTATACATTGTCCCATACCCAAACCCTACTTTGATTCAGATAATTATTAGGAGTATTTTGTTGCAAATATCTTATCTCTCTGCCCCCCTCACCCCCTTCTTCTTCTCTCTCTCTCTCCCTCTCTCTCTCTCTCTCTCTCTCTCTCTTTTATTTACTCACATTACTATTCTGAATACCCATCCTCTGAGTTTTCTTAAGCAAAAACAAAAAAGAAGGCTTAGGCCCTTGTCTGGCTCTATTGGGATTAGTATTCATGGCTCCATCAGATTAGGCTTTAGGTAGATATGTTGTAGGTCATCATGGAACATGGTTTCCAAGGTCATATGACATGCAAGTTGTGGCTGGGTGCTGAACATGGGAACCGGTGCAACACAATGCATTGCTGATGTAATGCAGGTGAGGTGCGGAGAGCGAGGATTGGTGTTTGGTATAGACAATCAAGAAATTTGGTACGAAGGATTCAAATACAGTTTTAAGTTTTTGACCCTTTTGCCAGTCTTACCAAGCTTGCTAGCTGGATGTTTTTCATTGTTTTTATAATATGATATAATTCAGTCAGTTTTAAGGGTTTTATGGTTCTAGTTGAACTACTTAACATTAGCATATTTTGGTGATCCATTTAAAATAGAAAGAGTATGCTATTTGATAGCTCGTGTTGCTTTGTGTGGAAAATGTATGGTAAAATCTGGTGGTCTCACTAATTGTCTGATCTACTTATCCTTTACTCAACAATTTTATTGGATAAGATGTTCTTGTCCTTTATCAGTTTCTGCGTGGAAAATGTCCATGGTTATAAATTAGGGAGCATTGATTTCACAATGACCTAATTATGTTCTTGAATAAGATTTTTCTTAATCATCCTCAGATGTCCTTGTACTTAAATTGTAGAGAACGGTAATGCTCATAAACTGAGTTACTTAATATTAGTATTATTGTCATCATAATGACTTAATTATCTGCTTGATTAAGATTTTCTACCTCTTAACTCAAATGTTAAAGATGGTAATGCTAAAAAATAAGTTACATTAGCGTGAAGTTGGTTAGGTTAGAAATTTTTCCTGAAGTCTGTATTAAAGAACTATTCCATCTGAATAATTTTTGATAGACATCTGAAAGCTCCATATTAACAATTTGAAGCTTCTTTTAGGTATTAATGTCTGGCTGGCTAAAGATATAACTAAGTCAAGCATGATCAGTGTTCGTTTTGTCAATTTTCTCCTTTTTATCATTTCAGATAATCAATGATACATTTTTTTCATCTTTTTCAAGAGAGAGCTTTTAATAAGGTAACATGACATTCTTTTAAGGGCATAATTACATTTCTTTTACATGTTCTGCAATATAGCACTATGTGAATTTTATACAGGAATGCAATAATTTATACTATGAATGCCCATTTACAATAATATTGCATTTGTTGTGAATGATGCAGGGGTTATAAGCGTTTTTTCAGAAGAAGTGCTTTAGAGTCATCAGCATATCTTAAAGATGATTGTCTCTTAGTTAATTGTAGTGTTGGCGTTGTTAGATCGCACACTGAGGGACCCAAAATTTATACCATTGCAGTGCCATCTTCTAACATAACTCAGAATTTTGGCCAGCTTCTAGATAGTGGAAAAGGAACCGATGTAAGTTTTGAAGTTGATGGTGAGATTTTCAATGCTCACAAATTGGTCCTTGCAGCTCGTTCACCTGTTTTCAGGGCTCAACTTTTTGGTCCGATGAAAGACAGGAACATGCATTGTATAAAGGTTGAAGACATGGAAACTCCAGTTTTTAAGGTAGGGTATTTATGCTTCTTAATTTGGATTTGGTGTTGTCACATTTTGTGGTTCAGATTCTTTCGTCATTTAACTTATGCATTATGGCTAATTTGAATTCTTGTTTACTGGATTTCTCTTTTCCCCTTTATTTAAGAAGTTATTGTAGTTTCTTTACTTCTTTTGATCAAGTTCAAGCTCTTTCTAGGCCTTTGGTTAATGGAGTAAATGCTGTCTTGTTGCACGTCTTAAATTACATACATAGTAATGCCAGTTTACTTCAGTGCAGGCTTGCCAGTTGTCTCTTGGGTTTGTGGCAAGCCCCTTTATCCAAAAGTTACCTTGAGCGACAAGGGAATAACTTCTGAGGTTAATGTCAAAGTTTCTGTTGCTCGTAGAAGCTTTATGTTTTGATGAAGCTACCTATGATAGTGGCATCATAATTTGAGGTTTAAGGTTGAACTTTATATATAGTTGCTACACAAAAATGACGGTTCTTCTCAAGGGCATGAATGAATTTTTGTCTTGATAGGTTTATTGATATTCACAGTCTGCACAGATGAATTACCATATGACTGCTTTTCCTTTGGATCTATGTTAAGAAGGAATATGCAATTAATGATAAAGTTATATAATTTACTTCGTCAAACATTATCACCTATACTTTTCTATATCATTTGGGTGAGTTCACATAGTGATTGGCTAGGCCGCTTTCTTTCTTTCATACTAGGTATTTTTTCAGGATTAATGCAAGGTAAGATAGTACCATTGCTGAAGCTTATGTCTACATTTATGCCACTTGCAATACTACACTTGATTGATTATAAAGTTATTATTTATGTTACTGTTGACACTTCAGAAGGGTTTGATACTCCTATATTTTGCTGTTAAACCAAGAATATACTCATCTGCACTTTTGTCTACCTTGTGTTTGGTTATTTCTATGCTAATGAGGTTGACTAAAGATGACATTGTACTATATTGCTGTAACATGGGAAGTTTCCTTAAGATGAGTTATGATACAAGAAAATCCAATTACACAAGTGCTTTCTGATGGATCTTGTGTTTCTTACTTATCATAATCTCTCCCTAAAAGCAAGTGCAACACTAAAATCCTATATATGACATTTTTCTAGTTGATTCTTTTTTTGTGTGATATTGGTTGGATGAAATACTTTTGACATACAAGACAACATAAATTTTATTCACAAGCCTTATTAAGTGACAAGAAAATTTAATCAATTTAACATGATCACCATTGACAATGACATAATCATTGTAGTGCATAGTTTGTTCCTTATTTTCTGTGCAGCATGCATTTGTGTGGATAACACTGAAAACATATGTTCGACAATGATATCATACTACACAGAATATACGCATTTTGTGTAACTAATTTTCATACAATCTTGGGCTTGCCATCTTACTGTAGGCTTTATCTTCATTTTTTAATCTTTGCATGCACAAGGATTTGCTATATGTGATTTATAATTAATTAGACAAAATTAATGATTAATAGTTTAATACTGTATGCTACAGTGAGAATGTGGAATCTGTGTATATCACATTTGTTCCTCATGCACGTTAGTATTGTCATTCTCTTTGTAATCATACCAATTGAGCTTTTAACAACTTAAAGCAAAATTTGCATATTGTTGTGTTTTCAGGCTCTACTCCATTTCATATACTGGGATTCCCTACCTGCCTTGGAAGAGCTAGCTGGTCTGAATACAAAATGTGCTTCCACTCTAATGGCTCAACATTTGCTTGCTGCTGCTGACCGCTATGCATTGGATAGGCTTAAAATACTTTGTGAAGTCAAGCTGTGTGAGGATGTCGCCATAAATACTGTGGCCACTACTTTAGCACTGGCTGAGCAGCATCACTGTTCTCAGCTTAAATCTGTTTGTCTCAAATTTGTTGCTTTGCCAGAGAACTTGAGAGGTATGACTAGTATTCCTCTGCTAAATGTATTCTCATGGTGACATCTTTAGGACAAAAAAATTAAGGACTGGTCAAACACAACATGGGTGTCTATTATATATCATTGCACATCTGTCACCTGTTTGTTCCCAGTGCTGGTTTTCGATCAGCAAGGTGTGGCGTGAACTTCAAAGATAATTGTCCATTGGAGTAATCATTTCCACAGGAAGATGACATTGCTCTTCTTTGAAAGTTCTGCTTTCCATCTCTTAACTATAAGACTATTTTATTCTTACAACACTGGCTTTAGTTCTTTCAGCAAAAAAACTGTGTATTTTCTAATTTATGTGAAGATTAGTATATGCATCTAAACATCGGTAATAGGATATTTGAATGTTTTTGCTTGAATTTTTTCAAGCTATGTACAGATGATTTTTTTGAATCAAAATTCAGTCATTGTAATTCAGTACGTTCTGCTATCATGATTTCTGAGGATCATGCTATACAAGTGCTATATCTGAAGACCAATGTACTGTTACTCGAATGACAAATGTTGTGAATGCTTGTTACTGATCAGCGTAGCTATATCAATCGCCCTAGATGTCAATTCCAGAATTGTATGGTGTCTATTAAGTTGTTTTCCTGTACATCTTCCTCCTTGACATCTCAGCGCTTTACTAAGAGGACATATCTTGGTCAGGTTCTCATTTTCTCTGTTTGCTTCTGTTTTCAGTAACCAGACAGTATCGTCTTGCTTTCGATGTCTGTTCTCATGCATTGGCACATCATGATTTTGTTTCTTCTATCTGCAACTCTATGAAGCGCCGAGTGTTAGATCTAAAGATGACATTTGATTTAATTGTCTAGTCATGTTGATTCTTGCTCACATATTGGGTGATATTTAAGCAAACCACTGTACTGTTTCTGTTGTAGTTTATCCTTATTTCGCAGCATAACTGTAAATTGAAATGATATCACTGTAAACTTGTCTCTGCAGAAATGTCTCTTGCATTAAACATATAGTTGATTATTTAACCAGATTCAAAATATTTGTCGATGACCTGATCTTTTTGGTGTTTTGACCTTGAGCAATTCTACAAGATCTAGTGGTTTTATCTCTTAATAGAGCATAGGGTAGTAGGCTGCAGTCATAGTTAACAGGTTAATTGCCATTTATACTCCTTGTGATCTTGCTGAATTTGATTTTGTTTGTATGGTCTTTCTGGTGATATCTTGTTCTTAGTATGCATTGTCTCTACTCTCAGGTCTCAGTTATTTCATGTAGATGGTGAACCATCTAATGCATGTTAACATTGATCATGATGGTTTCTTCTTAACATTTTAATATATTAATTGGAATATGGCAGACATTTTATTTGAACTTCTACCTATGAAAAATTATCGTGTCTGATCTCTGATCGCATCTTATGTGATTGCCATGCGAAAGTGCTGTATAGTAGGCAGTCTAACATGTGACACGGGTTTTGGGGTTCACAAGAAAGCATCTCTCTCTGCTTGTAGGAATAACATTGCATATGTTGGCTGTACTTAAATCGGCAGTCGTGCCTTGTCTGCCTCTGTAAAGAAAATCTCAACTAGTATCTTAGATAACTTGTGTTACTAGACCTAACTGTTTTTTTTTTTTGTTCTAATGAATTGTGCAGCTGTGATGCAAACTGAAGGATTCGAGTACTTGAAGGTCAGTTGTCCATCTATTCTGATTGAGCTTCTTGCACTCGTCGCTAGGATCGGAGAAAATTCACTAACATCCAGCGTGTATTCAAGTGATGCCCTCCTTGATGGGAGTGATGCAAATGGAAGACGGGTGAAGCCCCGGATATGATATTTGCTGCAACAGCAACAGTTATTCCATTGATGAAAGTTCATTGCTTCCTGCCCTGTACTTGTTTCTTGTCAAGTTATAAATATCCTAGTTTGAAAATTTTCCATGTCCATGTGCCTTCTATTGACTACTGTCAGCAGAACTGAGCTAAGGGTTTCCTGCAATGTTGTACCATGCCAGAACTGAGGTTGTGGGGAATGAACTTGCGTGAATAATTGTGGAGCGTTTTTTGGTCGTCATCTTCTTCTGTTCGTTTATAGTTTTGCATTGGGTAGAATCAGACAGCACTCTGGCACATCTCTTAACTGGCTGCATCAGTTGGACTACCTCTCTTGCTTTGGTGACAGTAGTCCCGCCATATCCTCACTGAACAATGCAATGCTTGTGGTACGTGTGTAACGCTTAAACTCCCGGGCGGGAGGTTGTGAAATAGCCTTGTGTGGATAATTGTGTAGCATTTTGGATCATAATAATTTCGTTTTCATTTTTATTTAGTCTCTTGACTGGCGATTTGATTACATTAGCTGTAATGGGGGGACGCAGAAATATCTGAGAAATATAAGGTCAACTATTAAGAGGTCCCTTGTGATCAATTTCTTTTTCTCCTCGATCATCCAGTTCCTGATTTCGTTATATTCAATACAACTGGTGGAATGTTTTGATGGAAGTAATATACATATCTGATCTTGGACTCACCAAGGCAAGTATATCCTGTTGTAGACGGTCAGTTTGAAAAATGAGAGGAATGATTTATTGTGGCCTATTAATATTTACACTATGAAACGACCACAGTAAAAGAAGTAAACATCAATCTTCCCTTCTGTAAACTAAGTTGGGATGAAAAGATAGCTTGGGAAGAAAGGCTATATATATATGTATATATAACTGGTCTTAAATAGATTAGCAGAGAGGCAGATAGCGTATTAGTCGCAATAAGAGAAGTAGAGACCAAAAACCTTATAGCTCGATTACATGGAATAGTGCAATGTCCGTCGGTTCAATGGCTTAATTGTCGGTTCGATTCCATTCTCTTTACAACCAATGCCCATGATTTTAAACAATTAGTTTGATGATGACCACAAGTTTACCCAAAAACCAAATTTAATACCTTACAAAGACAAAGGGCCAAACTGTCATGGACTTAGCAGGTTTTGCCTAAGTTGTGCGGTACCATTGCGTGTTCGTCCGCAAAGATCAGCCTTCCCAAAGCCTCCTATGGTCCCTTAGGACCCACAAAAGAGAAAACGGGTTAGAGAAAATGCCTCACTTAGGATCCACAAGCAAACATTTCCGAAAACAACACTAGGCAATGCAAATTACAAACAGACTTTACAAGCTCTGAACAATTACACAACAAAGGGTCAAAATGGTCAACTACAGACCGAAAATCTCTCACAAGTGTCCACATTACACAACCTTTATTTACAAGCCTAAAACGACCACCAAACCCAACTAAAATGTGACTATTAAGCCTTCGGCCATCCCTCTACATGCTGTGCAAATCATGAACATACCAAAAGACACGGACATACATAAACATTATATCAAACATCCTGTTTAGAAGTTTGTCCGTGATATTCTCCCTTACTTATTCCTTTGACGTCCTCGTCGAAGCCTTTCACCGACACTACAACTCATCGCATTTGCTAAGTCTTCAATCTTCTGCTCCAACTGCAATGCATCTCTTGGCTCCCAACTACTCTCCGTTGTTGTTGTTGAGTAGTCGAACTTTTGATCCTTTATGCTGTTTCAACTCGCCAATGACTTTGACTCTAGTGTAGGGTTGGCTGAGTTGTGTTGATCCTTGTTGATTCCTACGGATCCTCTAGATGAAGGAAAAGACCATCCTTATTATGCGCTAGTCTCTCAAATACCACATGCTGCTTGAACTGGGTGGATGCTTGTTGGAGCTTTAACGAGCATCGCCTCGTAAACTTTCGAAGTTTTGAGTTATTCCTCCACAAAATTTGTCCATCGACTCTTCTTTCACTTAGTTGACCATTTCAAGTAGGTTCACATCACTTCCGCTTTCGATTGACATTTTGTTAGGAAATGAAGCGGACAATCTATTCTCAATAGCATTGATCACCGTTGGTGAGGTTTCGACAATTATTGTCTTCTATTATCTTCGAAGGGTATTTGAACCCGTGCAAAGCTCCTTTGCTAGATAGATAAGAGAATTGGGATACTCGGTTTCGCCCATTATCTTAAGAGTTAAGAAGGCAAAGGTTACTTGACTTCGCCCCCCTTCTTGAGGTTGTACTCCATGCATCGAGCTGGTTACTGGCCTTCACCTGCTCTTTGCTCACACTTTTGAAACACTTGAAGTGTTTGCACTCCTTGCGTTGAGTTAGTTACTGTGATTCACCTTCTTAATGCTATCGAACTTCTGGAATGCAGGAAGTTTTCACCCCAACTTGGAGTAATTCTCTAATAGATTTGGTTGCCTCTGGGATTGTACCGTCTTCTCCATTAACCCTGCCGCATACTCCATTGAGTAGCAAAGGTACAGCACCGCGTACTGCTTACTTTGTTCCTTGGTCGTGCACTCTTACTTGACCCGAAGTCTTTCACTTTCGGCTATCTTGATGAGAAGCTCATTGACATCGGTCTTACGAAGTTCCTTGGCCTCTGCCCTTCAGCCTTGTCTCGATACTTATAGTTTGCCTCTGCATGCTCCACCTCCTCAGCCCCTTTCACAACCAAGCGCTCTCCCTCCATGAGAGCAAGGGATCACTGACTTTCACAGAAGTCCCGCCTCTATGGTACCATGGCGTTGCCATGCCCATGGCCCTACTATCCGTCGTCTCGCATCTGCATCCCTTTTCTTCACGATCAATAGATATGTCTCTGTGACACTCCTCCGAGTCCACATCCATTCTAACTAATGCTTGATTTTGAGTAGCTAAGTCCCTCTGGACTCGTTGTCGCTTCCTCGCCCCTTTCGACCCCCTACTTCAACACCTCTGTGTTATCCAAACAGCTCCCTTTGGTCGATGGAAAGACAGACTGTAACTCCCATGCATGGCCTCTGCCATCACCTTGTAGAATTTGCACTGATTCTATTTTCCTTAGCTTCCTTGGTAGCAACGTTCGCTTACTCGACCTTGTCCTCTGACTTGCCGGGCTCTCTTAAGAGAATATGGGCTCTAGAGCAGTCTAACTCTCCAACTGCTTCGATCATACCTCTACATGATCAAGTCCCTCTTAAAGGACTCACTGGTACTTACATTTGAATTTTTCCCTTGGTGGAACACAACCCCCATATGCTGATGACCAAGGCTTTCATCCGATACATGCATGAAAGACCTACCTCTACAGTACTATGACTTTCACTCCTTGAATCCATAGCCCTTCTTGTCGTCGTGTTGTTCACCGAAGTAGAGCTTTCAGTAGCTCCTGATCAGACCTTCGTATGATCTAGTCTCTCACGGGACTATGTCGTGTGTATCGCATTGTCACGAACTGTTCCACTATGATCCGCAACACCATGTCGCCTCCTAGTGATATCTCTATTGCATTCTGATCCTTGTGGGATGAACTCGAATTGTGATCCCTCCATGTGTGGCCTCTGCCAATACATCGCAGGGTCTCTTGCACCTTCAATTTTGTTCGCTCATTTGACAATCGACCTTCATCCACCCACTCTTGGGTCACACTTAGATGAAGCATCGCTCTAGGACAGTCTATCACCTAGTAGCTCCCGAAGTCCATCGACTTCGCTGTAATTAGTGCACCATTATTTGGATCCTAGGCCTCTGCCCCTACCAACACAATCTCCGCTGCGCACCGCTTCCTTCATGGCAACTTGAATGGCAACACTGTTGCATCTTCTTCAAGAGTACCCGCCTCTACGTCCTCTTGCCCCGTGCCAAGGCCTTCTGAACCCAACTTCGCCTCCGCAAGTTGAGTCACCTTAGTTCCTCTATCAAATGCTTCTCCGAGATAAGGTGCATGTGCCCAGAAGCTCCCTTCATCTTTGGCACCATGCAAGATGAGTCCGCTCCGTCAGAATGAAGGACCCATGGAACAACATGATCCTACTCTTGCATCTGCAAAAGTTCATGTCCTTGACCTCTATCCGCTCTATGTTCCATCTTCTATGCTGGCTCCATTCATGTGGCTTGGGTACTTCACCAAGTTATACCGAAGTTGCTTCGCTCTCGTTTTTGTATTGAGTTGATGGTGGCCTTCGCACCCACCATTCCACGGGTCTGCCCTCCCTTGAGTCCGATCTCCATATCAGCTCTAAGTATGCCTTCATTTGTGTTGCTTTGGGTCGCTCCCTCACTTGATCTCGCAATGCATCCACCAATGCATTCTCTCAAGTGAGATTATGCGATAACTCCTCGCCGCTCGCTCGATCTATTGAGCTTCGTGGAGTTGTTATTTGTTGAGGTACTCCTCCTCAACATGTGCAGTCTGTTGCACATGATTCTCCCTCTAGAGAAATCGGGATCTATCCCTTATGGATAACTGTCCCATCGGAGCAACATTTTTCTTTGTTTCGGAGACCACCATCCCCTTGGACTACTCCGATTTACTGAACAAACTATGCATTGTTCTGCCTCCTGCAAACGCATTTGCTAAATTACTACTCCACGTCAATACAGCCCCCGCTGCACCACTCAAGGCCTACTAACATGCTGAACTCGCTACACACTTCAGCCTCTTATGGATGTATCCTTCACATGTCGAAGAGAAAGTTTTAATGCTCCATGGCGTCGAGTTTCGGTCGCCTTGGGATGGCCATGAATATTCCATTGTCCGCATACAAGCCATGCATGAGTACCGAATTCCTCGAGTTAACAATTCCCCTCACCTCTGTGAGCTTTGCATAACTCTTTCGGTCGCTGAGCAACTCATTCGATCTTGCATGGTCTCATCCTTTACCAAGCGTTTTGCTTGCCTTGAGCATCATCAAGTATAGTTGTCAACGTCGAGCCGTAGCTCAAACTCAGCCATCCCAACCTTTGTACGCTCCACATTCTTCCAAGCTTCTTGTTCTCGTGGTGTCTCTTGCGCGAAGGGTTGCCCATTCCTCTGAATGCCAATCTCAGATGTCCGCTCCTCCGAGCGACTCCTTTTCCCTACATCTCCATGCTCGTTTTCCCCCAAACGGTCGTGCGTGTGCTGACTGCTCTCAACGCAGCCCCGCTAGGTCCCAACGTTTGCATGTCAAGTGTTTCTATGAGTACTTGTCCCGCTCTGATACCATCTGTCATGAACTTAGCTGGTTTTGCCTAAGTCGTGTGGTACCATTGCGTGTCCGTCCATAAAGGTCAACCTCCCATAGTCCCTTAAGACCCACAAAAGAGAAAACAGGTTAGAGAAAACGTCTCACTCGGGATCCACAAACAAACATTTTCGAAAACACTTCATAGAAAATACAAATTATAAACAGACTTTACAATAATTACACAACAAAGGGCCAAAATAGTACATTACAGATCAAAAATCTCTCATAAGTATCCACATGACACATCAACAAACTTAACTAAAATGGAACTATTAAGCCTTCGATCGTCCATTTACATGTTGTGCAAAGAATAAACATACCAAAAGATACCGACATATATAGCATTATATCAAACATTCTATTTAAAAGTTTACTCGTGACACAACGGTGAAAATTTTTTTCCATTATGACCCAAAGATGAATCCACTCATCAACATCACCAAAATGGAGGAGAACCCTTACTTTTCCCACCGTCCCAGCCAAATCAAACAATAGCTTCCAACATCCGTGTTAACACAAATAAAAGTGTGCGCGTATCCAATTACCACTGTATAAGTCAACCAAAATCCCATCTTCATTATTTACCTTTTGCAAAAGTAGACAATAACCTTCATGACATTTATGTGTTGCTTCAATCTATCAACTTGCCTAATACCGTATCAACCGTAAAGATATATCTTCATAAGACCAACTTCCCTAATAAAGATATCTTTATTCCCATTGGCGACATCGGTCATTCGCATGTCAACGTCACGCTTACGCTTCCGGTAAGCGTACCCATCGCACCGTAGGTGGTCTGCGGCAGAAGTCGGCTCATATCAACCCCACCTCTCTTTCTCCTGTAGCTCGCAGCGTCACATCCTTGTTCCAACCCTAATACCAGCTCGCGGCGTTCGCCGATGGCGAGTCTTGCCTCCGTCTTCTCCGCGATCTGCGTCTCCCTGCTCCTCTCACCGGCCTCCGGAATTGACTTCGACTACCCGGCCGTCTTCAACTTCGGGGACTCCAATTCCGACACGGGTGACCTCATCGCCGCTGGCATCGGGGATCCCCTTTTGCCGCCCAACGGGCGGGCCTACTTCTCCAAGCCGGCTGGGCGGTTCTGCGACGGCCGCCTCATCATCGATTTCCTCAGTAAGTTCTACTCTGTCGCCGAATCTATGACCTTTGCCTTAGGCTTTCGACGAGCTGGCTTCGCCTTTCCTTTTAGGGGAATACAAGCAAAATGGAAGGAATTGATGCATTCCAAGGACAAGATAATTATGATAAAATTTGACTGCTTATCCAAACTGTAATTCGAGGCTGAAATGTCGAAGTTGGGATGGTTGTTCTGTCGTAATCTGGTGTTTAGAAGTCTGATTTCAGGTTAGTCATAGAGATTTTGATTGGATCACCATAAATCTCACATGCTTAAGCTAAATGACCTAAAATATTTATAAACCTTGACACCCCCTCTCGCGCATTCAGGAAAGGCCCAATATATTTATGTGTTTTGACAATCCTCAACAATAGAAGCCACTGCTACCTTTCAGCTACTTAGCCAAGAAGAATTTGCAACTCATCAACCAGTTCAGCAACACAACTAACATGATGGAAGTTTCACCCTTTTATGGAGAAGAAATTTCAGTTTTTTTTATAGGCTTTAGTATCTAGGAAATGTCAGCCAGTTCACTGCTGAGTTTGTTAGGAATTCCAAGTTTGGTAAAATTACCAGGTAAGGTTTTATATACATTGAGTGCTAGAGACATTATGTAGTTCAAATTGAAGCATCTTAGAGGAGAACACACTGGATAAAAAAAATTGGGCAGACTTATGGCCATGTTCAAGATCAGATTGGTGCGGTATATGACCCATACGCTAGGATCAATTTGATGCTCGATGAAGCATGAAATTTTAAATATCCATAATTTTTTTGAGTCATTTTAGTTTCATAGTTGCTAATTTTACATGCAATTTCATTGAAGCCCTTCTGTAGTCATCTATTGTTGGATAGTTTTGCCACCAACTTTCATTTAATAAAGTATTGTTGTTGATCTTTGCCCGATTATTGACCAAACATAGGTTGAGTGTCCTCGGTTAATGTTTCTGAATTTATTTTTCCCATCTTGCTATATTAGATTTTATACTGCAAGATGTATTCTTTGTACACTGTATTTTGTTGCTTCATCTTATTATTTTACATTCTTAGTGCTGCAGTGGATGCTATGGATATGCCATTTCTTAATGCGTACTTGGATTCTGTTGGTGCACCTAGCTTCCAGAAAGGTTGCAACTTTGCTGCAGCTGGGTCTACCATTCTTCCAGCAACAAAGTATTCAGTCAGTCCATTTTCCTTTGGCATCCAGGTTGCTCAATTTTTTCGGTTCAAAAACCAAGTTCTTCAGTTACAGACCAAAGGTACGTGCAAGTGTTCTTAACTCTTGCACCATAACCGACTGATTATCAATACATGCTGGGTTAACATATTTCAGAGACGCTGAAGTTTTGATTGGAAAAACATTGCTGATTGTAATAGGCTAGTAGCTGTGCAGTTTCAAATTTTCAATCATAAATTAATATCATTCTTCTTGCTTTTTCATTTTGTTTGGTCGATATCCTTGTGTCCATGATCAATTGTTAGCTGAACACAGTGAATAAGAGATTTGGTAAAAAGAGAAATTGAATGGATCCTTTTTTTAGTCACATCTATCTTTAGTGGAACATTAAATAGACGAAGCGAAGGCCTAAGAAACTAACTTTCTAGCATGTTCAGGTCACCAAGATTTCTTAAGCATTTCTGCATCTTTTATTTTTTCATTTGCAGGCACAACAAGCACAATTAAGAATGTGACAATTGTCATTAAATGAATTGTGTTCCATTGTCCATTAGTTAATTGAGGTATGAAAAGGTATCTTATAAACTTTATACATAATGAGCAGGTTTCTGTAGCAAGGAAGTCATATATACAGTTCATACACATATTTTAGATTAATCGAAAGAACAGTAACATCAAGTGCCAAATGCTCAAGGATGGCTAATTCTATTGAACTCTGCCAAATCTGTTGAATTTATCAAAAAATGTCAAATTTTTGGATAATATTTTAGCAATCAGTTACAAGTGACGCTTGACGTTTTACTGTGGGCAGCTTGCAAATCTCTTAGTGGATATGACTTGGAACATAATTCTCAAATTTCTAAGAAGTTGAGGAAACACACACTTAAAGAAGTCAATCTATCTCTAAGAAGGTGTTCCTTTCTAGTAATCAAATTATGTTTGGCATCACAGGTTCTTTAAGTAAAACTTTTTAATTTAGCTATACAGCCAATAGTACTTGTCATTTAATTGTTGTTGCATGATTAAGTTTTGAAAGGTTTTGTCTGAGATGATAACTATGTCAATTTCCTGCAATCTTCCTGGTGGACTAGATTTGGAAAACTGGTCCAATATCATGGTCAGGTGGAAGGTTTATTCAACACTTTCCTAAATCAAATCAATACATGATTGCTTATTTATTCTAGGCATTTATATCCATGCACATTCTTTTGTTAGTTGACATAGCTACATTTTTTTAACTTCTAAAAGAAATATTCCTTTTGTGTGATGAGTTGCAAATTGCTTGCTTTAACATTCTGTTGAGTCCTTAGAACCTTTAAGCTCTGGGTTTTGTAGGTTTGGGAGCAGAAAGAAAGAACTATCATCAACCCTAAATACAAACGCATAGAATTTGAAGTTAGTAATTTACCTAGCTAAGCTGCACTGAACATGTAGCATAACAAGCACTTATTTTATAATTTCTTGCAGGGAAAAAGATCAGGAAATCCATTCCTCAAGCGGATTACTTTGATCAGGGACTTTACATGTTTGATATTGGCCAAAATGATCTTGCTGGTGCCTTCTATTCAAAAACTGAGGAACAAGTCATTGCTTCTATTACAAAAATATTATCAGAGTTTGAAAGTGGATTAAAGGTGCCATTTATTTTCTGTTTATATCAAGAACTTAATGAAATAATTAATAAAATAATTGTTGTCAGATAGTAGTTTTTTTTATTATGTGAAATGGTCTAATACAGGAGCACTCTTTTGAGATTGTATCATTAAAATTTGATTTTGAAGTTAGAAAAGCTAGTCTTATCTCACTAATCAACAGTTAAAGCTATGAGAGTTATCGATTTATGTACTTCATTTTATGAGTTCAATATGCTTGATCTCTAAGGTATATGATGTAGTTTCTCTACAGTAGATTCTTGTGGTTGTAATAGTTTGACCTAATCTTCTGTGGTTATGCTTCCAGAAATTATATGATCAAGGTGCCAGGAAATTCTGGATTCATAATACTGGTCCACTTGGGTGCTTAAGTCAAAACATAGTCATTTTTGGTAAAGATCCATCAAAACTGGACAAGTTTGGATGTGTGAGTTCTCACAATCGAGCTGCTAAACTTTTCAACATACAGCTTCACACACTTTGTACAAAGCTGCGAGGTGTATTTGCTGATGCAACTATTACCTACATTGATGTGTTCACCATAAAGTTCAACCTCATAGCGAACTTTTCTCGATATGGTATGCAGAAAATTTCTCTTTCAAATGCGGTTACTTGTATTGAAGTTTTTTTTATTGGAACTTGGAAGTTGATTCAGGAAATAATTACTTGCTATGTCATCTGGCGTCAGTCCTTTGAGATGACCTGTTGTTATAAGGTTATCTCAGTCCTTTCATTTTGGCTTTCTTGATTTTTTTATTTCTGTTTGTCCCTTTTTTTTTTTTGCAAAAATGCATGGACAATTCTCACTTTTGACACGCTTCGAGCAAATGATCTTTTATGAATGTGAGCTAACTTGATGTTACCAAGTGAAATAAACACTGCTGGAAATGATGAAACCAAGGAATGAACTAGGAACTTTCCTCCACAACCTGTTTCATACTGGTCTGGGTGAAACGGAGGACATTGCTGGAAATGATGAAATTGTATCTACATATTGTACACGAGTAAGTTATCTTGAGGAAAGCAGTAATGCCACCTAGGGGTTGGGACTATATGGATAGACTCTGCTAATATTTCCCATAGCTAGCACTACTTCCCTTGTTTAAATCACGGAGAAGGCCACCAAAAAAGTGGACTGGGATTAGAGTGTAAAACATGGACACAGATGGAGGAAAACAAGTTCTACCTGCTGCCACATTGTGACCCTTGTGAAGTTAACTCTACGGTGGAAGTATGATTACATAGAGATGGTGGTACCTTTATATCTTGGTAAAGAATCAAACCTTAAACCAGGGTTTTGAATACCGGTCCGTACCGACGTATCGTGCTATGCTCGGTATGGTATGTACAGTATGTATTGTCGGTACATCAGGGCATACTGACGGTACACCCTAAAACCTTTAAAATATCGCCACCTATCATGCTAGAGCGTACCGATCAGTACGCCTCGGTAACGATTGAAATTTGGGGTAGTACTGGTCGGTATGCTTCGGTACCGCCCGATAGAGGGTGATCCGCATATTGGTATCCTCTCGGACTGGTACGTATCGGGCGGTACATATCGAAATTGAGAATCCTACCTTAAACCACATTTAACATTTTGTAGGAAAGGAGGCATCACATGTAGTCTTAAATATTTACTAGGAGAGGTCTTAACATTATGCGAGCTATCTGAAAATACACTCAAAACGGATAACTGCAATGAGCCACCAGAGACAGTGTAGGATAGATGATGCCAACAGAAACATTGTGAAGAATTAGATTTGACACTGTTTTGCACCATTAGGGAGAGATTCCACTACTTACAAAATAAATTTAGTGGTAAATGTCTGAATCTAGTGTGATCAATTATTACAAATGCATTAGTAGTTTGCATTCAATTTTTTCTTGCTTTATTCAACTTCAACTTTTTCCCTTAGCCATCTTAAATGCTTCAAAGGTGCATCTTCTTGTGCATACCAAATGTGATGGAGGCCTAGGAATGTATGATCCATCCCAAGACAAACTTTAACAGTCTCTCTTAACGAAAGTTGATACATACAACACCTAAATAATCTGTGATTGGTATTTGCATTCTGGGTTTACCTCATGAACTAACTCCTTATAGTTCCAAACTATATTGTATTTGATTCTGTGCTATACTTTTATGTTACATTTCGATTCAAACAATTTGTAATTTGCTTCACAATATTTTTCAGGATTTGAGAATCCAATTGCTGCATGCTGTGGATATAGCGGACTGCCATTGAACTACGATCCTCGAATCGCTTGTGGACAAACAAAGGTTCTGAAGGGACGCTCAGCAACAGCTAAAGCATGCAATGATGCCACTGAATACATCAATTGGGATGGCATACACTATACAGAGGCTGCAAATCTTCATGTATCGTCCCAAATACTCACTGGGAGATACTCCGATCCACCATTTGCAGACCAGATGCCGTTTGCTCTCAAGTTGAAGTTTTAGTTACACTGTTTTCACTAGATTTCAATGTATAATGTTCATTATCAAAAGAGTTGCATGTCAACCAAATGTAGATATGTACAAGTTACATCAATATATGCATGTTTATGTCCTTTATTCTTGCAAAGCAGTCAAATTTCTTGTGGTTAGAGATCATTGTTATTTTGTGGATTCACATTCTGAGGCTTGTAATTAGTAAAAGAGTAAAATTGCTTTTTACTTGATTAGAATGTTGCTTTAGAAAATTATTGTTCAATAAATATTATATAATTATTATAAAATTAGTTATTTATTTTTTTACAAAGAGTAAGTGACGAGGATGAAATTTTAAATCTAGAATTTTATGATAAATAATTAAAATTTTTATCAATTAAATTAGTTGATATATTAAAAAAAATTATAGTTCTCATGGCAAGTTCAAATTGCCAGCTCCGGTTAATATTACTCGTCTCAAAATCTACACCCAAAATTTCCTCATCTTACCTGGTTCTCTCACAGACCTGATGCGCTTGCCCAAGAAGGTGAGCCACATCGGATCGGATGAGAAGTGTGGATCGCACGCGATCGGAGATGTGACTTTCTCGTCTCACACGGGGACAGGTGGCCGGGCTCACCAATCTCCTCTGAGATGCCAAACAGGGAGGAAACCCTATTTTTGAGCTTGTTTCTCTGCATATCCATGTGGGGCCCTTCGAATGAATTAATGGATAGCCGAGTTTTCCTGCTCGGCGACTCAGAAAAGACACAGGGCGGCCACCAGGACTGGAGCTGTGCGCTTGAACCGGGCTATGCGATCAAGCCAACCAAACGACGTCAACGGTGAACCGGCTGCGGTTAAACCTCTGCGTCCTTTCTTGGGGTTTCGCAGCCGAAACCTTCCGCAGCCTTCGATCTCTCTACGGTTACTTGGAGCTTCCGGCGGCGGGAGAGGATGGCCTTGTCGAGATTCTATGCGATTCGGCGCTTCCAGCGGTCATTTCAAACTCCCCATCTTCCCTCGGAGTATTCGATCTCTTTCGGCTCTTTCCATAAAACTGATGCGATTTACTCCCACTTCCCTTGTAATCTCTTCACTCCTCGATCCTCTTCACACTTCCTCAGTTCAGGACTAGAAGGTATCGTCCTTATATCTCTATCGTAAGCTTTTAATCTTCTTGTACGCTAGGTTCTGTAAAAATGACGCGCCTCATTTTCACAGGGTTTGTTCTCCGAAGAAGCATCGTGAGTTGTTCTTGCACGATTAGCAGCATCCTTCGTCCGGATGCTGCCAGAGATGGGAGCGGTTTCACGTCACGGTCATCCACGAAGGTGAGGGAGTTCGTGTTGGAGTGTGTTTGTTGTTTTTAGTTGTGTTATATATTTATATCTGTAGTTTCTTTTTTTCTGTTTGACAGGTTGCAGAGTTCACTATCTGTTTCAGTGGTTCTAGATCGATGTCCATTGTGAAAGCCCCCGCTGGAGCAAGACAGGTTGTTAAAGGAGTAGCTTTTCTTGATCGTTTTGTTGTTGTTTATTAAAACGTAGTCAGCCATATGGATATTTAGTAGAAAATGAATTTTAACTAAAATCTTTCTTGAATAAGTTTTCATGAAAGGTTGTAGGGGATGACTCTCTATTGAAGTATCATTGAATACCACAATTCTGTGATGTTAATGAGAGAGCAAAAAAGAGTGTGTATCTAATGTTCTTCATTTTCATGATTAGTCTTCATATTCCCATTTAGTTCTTGCTCTTTCGCTTAGGAATATATAATTTTTTCTCTTGTGTTTGCTTAAGATGACTATGCTCTTCACTCCTCGATCCCCTAAGCTCATAGGCTTAGAAATTCGAATAGAAAATTCCTTTAACCATGCGGGGATTAAAATGCTTAGGCAAGAGTTACCAGTAGTCGACCTAATGACCCTTATATATTATCATAACCCTCTTTCTTACTTTTTGATGCAAGACCAATGATATATCACAATCTCCCTCAATAAATGGCTTGACGTCCTCATCGTAACCTACACATAGCTTGTAACTTAAAAAGTTAAAACCATTATGTAGCAAGGTTTGCGATTTCGAATCGTATTGCTTGTGAACCGGTACGTCGACCGCCCACTACTGGGCGGTCTGCTTGATATAGCGGCCTGGCTGCGGCTAGGCTGAGGGAGAAGCGTCGAAGAAGGAAGAAGAAGGAGAGAGTGTTCGAAGAAGAGGGAGAAGAAGAGGAGAATCGGGAGAACCTCGACGCGAACTTGTTTCCACGCCCTTTCTCGATCCCGATCCGATAGCGCCCTCCCTTGACGATATCGATCCAGGAGGTAATGACGAGGAGAGTCGTAAAGAGGAGGATCTGGAGACACGGGGATTAGGGGAGGTAGCGGTCTCCTTCATCGTCTCATCTGTAACTCTGTGGCCTTTTTCTTCGCCACGTTCTTCACCGAAGGCCGGAGACGTCTACGGCCTTCGACGTCTTCACCGCCTTCTTCGTTGAATGCTGTAGATGAGGCAATGAGGAGAAGAGGAGGAGGCGATGTCGTCGAGGCTACGTATGCCTTTTTTTTAAAATATTTTTATATTATATATATATATATATATAGGCATACCGCTTGGTATGCCCTAGCATACCACTTGGTACAATGTACCGTATCGTACCGAGCAAAGCTCGATACATCAGTATGGTACGAAATTTCAAACCTTGTGTTGTAGCAGGCGACAAATGAAGTCCATGCCCTAGTGTTGACTCCACGTTTTTATATGACTTTGTACCATCCAAAGCTAGTTCTTTCATCTTGGGGTTAGCTCTTTTCTTCTCTGAGCCTCTCATCCTCACATTTATGATGCTAGGCCTGCTTAATAATGATTTCCATGATCCAGTATGATATGCCC
This sequence comes from Musa acuminata AAA Group, assembly GCF_036884655.1. Lineage (NCBI taxonomy): Eukaryota > Viridiplantae > Streptophyta > Magnoliopsida > Zingiberales > Musaceae > Musa > Musa acuminata. The sequence goes on along the minus strand of NC_088332.1, from coordinate 34,869,003 downwards.
ACTATTTGAGAAACCCAAGTAGAACTGGCCTTTAATCAGATAGCCTACAATTCTTAAGCTTTAATTGCTAGTTGTTAGCCCGTTGGCCCTCATGTACTAGTGTAACAGCCTCTTCCTTTCCATGTAAAACTACTTGACATGATTACAGTGGAAGCACATAGTTGGCCCTCATGTACTAGTATAATAGCCTCTTCCTTTCCATGTAAAATTGACATGATTACAGTGGAAGCACATAGTTCCTTAGATATGTGGTCAGAGGATATGGTCAAATTTAATGGCTTTAAACAAATATGATGCCATTAGGTAAAGTTTTGTGAATCCCTTGCTCTTACATGTTTTTTCCCTCTATTTGGGGTGCAAACAGCAACAATGATAAGGATAGTTGTTGTGATGATAACAGTGGTGGAGAGACCTTTGTTCTTGTCATTTGGTGGAGAAGGGCATTGCACTAATATTGATTGGTCAATGAGAAGTAGAAAAGAGAGAGGCAAACTGGTTATGACTACGAAGGGATGAAACACTGATCAATACTATCCTGAAGAGTACAAAGACTGTTCGTACCTTGTGGTCCTAACTCCTAATTATGATCGGACCATCTTTATTTTTGATGCCTCATCATTATGGTTCCCCAATCTTACTCTACATCAACCTTATCATTATGTCATCAGTGGTCAGGTGCCAATGCAAGTCAATATCATGATCCTATACATTGTGCCTTTACATGAGGCATTTCTGAGAGCAGTGGTGATACACTTTAGTTGTCATATTGTCAGCATTATCTCATATCGCAACATAAACATATTGTACACTAGTAGGACAAAATGTACACACCCTCCATGGGGAGATGAGAGCATTGTAGTTGCTCTAACAATCATCTAATGTACCCTATTTTCTGTTGGTGTTACATCACACAATGAATGGTGTTTGCAATGTGGACAAGGAAGTCATGTTGTTGATTTGAAAGGTGTTTGCAGTATTCCTTTTCTTTCCACTAGTTGCTTCCTAATAATAACCTAACAGTCAATCAGTAACAATATCCTGGAATAGTGAGCCTATGAGCCTAGTTGATCAAGAAACAGCCTTTCTTGATGAAGATTTTTTTTTTTTGTTTTTCATGGAGGCCAACATTGGACACACATGGCACATTATTGTGATGACTGATATCACTCACTAATTATGATGGCTCCTGAATAAACAATTGTGATATAAGCTGGAATATATGCATTTTTACAGTATTTATAACAATCTAAACAATTTTGATCAAAGGCACCTGAAATAATTCAGGTGCAACCTGGAATGATGAGAAGAAATAACAAAACCATGTATGTGCTGTTCAAGTTGTTGTTTGGCCATCATGGATAGATGTTCTCACACCTAGCATGGCAATGAATGCGACACATTTTTGGCAGTGGATTACACACACAGTGGCGAACCTCAATCCCATCCATGTCTTTTCACACGTTTACGATTTATTTTAGTACAATCTGCTGCCAATGCTGTATATATTTGCAAGTATGTAATAGATGTCTCAATTGGATAAGTCAAATTTGGACATTACCAACAACTGATGCATTCTTATGTTTATTTAGATTAGATGTGGACACACTAGTTTGGAACATATGTGGATAAAATTAGAGTGTCCACTCTTCATCTGAATGCATGTCTGCATTTCATTGAACAAAGTGGATGTTGATAAGAATATACCAGTGTCGATCTATGTTCAACACAACTGTCAATGATACCACTGTACAGTGTCTTTCACCATACATAGTCAATAGGTATCTTTTTTCCTTACTTAGATAGAGGAACTTATTACTTGCCGTCTTCTTTAAATTGACTAAGGTCCATCTTTTGTGAAATGGTTCTTCATTTTCTTACCCTAGAAAATTTTTACATCCATATTCTCCTCTCGTGCTAGCAAACCTGCATCCCATTCTCTTGTAACTTCTCACATTTGTATTGCTAAAATCCCGTCTACACTTAACAGAGTAGTGTCATAGACTTAAAATATGACTGTGAAGTGTTTACTGGAATCCAGGGTCAAAATATTAGCTTTCCTAGTGAGTCTTGGTTAAACCAAACTTAGGGAAATTCAGATTGTTAGGAGTCAATTAATTGAAAAGACCTTCCCAGTGGCTGGAGTTAAATTCCCTCTTGGATAACCTTAGTCTTTGTACACCTACACTCACCATCTCTTTGTTATTGCAATAAAGTTAATTACTATTATAAGGTCCTTATTTTTTAATTCTGGCATCATGGCCTGGCCTATCTTTTATTATGACATTAAACGTTATAAACTTGAAAATGCTAAAACTTCTTTATTCATGAACATGATGCTGTCCATTTAGTAAGTGTACTCCTACTGATGGTATATTATGTGTAGGTGTCTTTGAAGGTGACCATGCTGAGCCCAGGATTTGTCTATGAACCATATACGCCTCGAGAACCTATTTCCTTTTGGAGAAGGTAGATAAACTAACTTTATATTCCTCTCTTTGGTTTAAGCTCTTTGATTTTCTGATTGATGTGGACATTTTGTCATTCATAACCATCATAGGAGAAAGTGTTCTTAATTCTTTAGAAATTGAAGTTTACACAAAAGTTGGAGTTGATGTAAATATTATAATGTAAAACTCACTTTGTGCAACTATTATGATAGCCCAGACAGTTTCTTTTCTATTAAAGATTGCCATTAATCTTTCCATGGTACCACCCAAAGAAGAAACAATAAGTTTATGTTTCTACTTAATAATATATGCACATTTTGAGATTGTGTAGTTTTAGGAAAATGGAATTTTCTTTTAAATATCATGTGGCAATGCTAGCCAATTTGCTTGCATGCCTTTATCATGAGTGCCTTTTTGTGTCGTTATATTCTCTAGGTCGTCTGTTTTCAGCAATTACATTTACAAGCTTGGAATATATACAAATTTGCATATGTGATGATAGAGTTATAATATATTGTAAATCAGATGGTTCACGCGAAGTGGTTGGAGAAGAACTAAAGAGGATTTAATTATGGAGGTACTTATTTGCATGCTGATTTGAGATTACGCCTTCCACAGTGCAGGTTCTTGTATTTGATCTTTCTTAACATAGATTATTTATCATTTATCTTTCCGAGGACATAATATATTTACATTTTTTGTTACAACTGAAGCTTCTCTCTGTTGTATGATTATTTTACTTGTCTTGTTCACTTATTTGTTATTATAGTGCCAACCATGTGTTGGATCTAGTCGTTCTTATGGTATTGTATTTTGTTAGTAATTTATATTTTGGAGCAAGGGTCAACTTATCGGTTTGAACCGGTGTATCGGTTGATCAGTGGTACGGTGCATATTAATGTATTGTGTGTCGGTACGATAGGGTCTACCAACGGCAAGGAAAAATGGTCAAAAATAGCTCCAAAAATTTCTGAAAAATAGAAAAAAAAATTATATTAGGGTTTTTAAGTTTGAAATAAATATAAATATAGTATAATTTTAGCAAAAATAATCAAAATTAGGAAAGATTAGTGGCACATATCTTTTTCGGACTTTGAGGAGTAGCTTTTATGGTTCAGACCGTCCTTTCGTTTATATTGAGTTATCTACAAAGAAATTATTTGAATTGTTAGATTATTTGATAAACAACTTAAACACTAATATTTAAATGAATCAAGTAATTGATAGATGGATATACTTGGTTCTACCATCAAAAAGAACGACGGGACTCCACAGGCGGTGGATTGGGATCCTTAATCCTATGTATCTGTATATCAATTTAATATATTTGTCGAACCCATGAAATTGATCTCACGACAGAGTATACTAATACACTGTATGCCATTGGTGCATCAATGTGGTGATGGTCGTAGTTTGATCATCGTGAACCACAAGTGTCCGAGATGGCTTCTGAAGCAAGTACGATTATGACATGTACTGGTACGAAGCATGTAGAATGTCGGAACTTCTACTTTCGCCACTAATATGTTGCTACGTATTATAAGATCGATCACCGTATTATCACGAACGGTCGTCGCGCACCCGCAACAACTCCGTTCAACGAACCGTTCGTCGCTTTCATCTACATGTACAACTACTTGGCAGCTTGTTTTGCCTTGGTTTTGAGTCATTTTGCTTGTAAAAATGTAAGTTCGAACAAGCTGCAGCGTTACAAAGCGATCGCTCATCGAACCGAGCAAAACAGCCCCAAAACAGCCTAAAACAGCTTCGTTTTCGTGTACCACGGGCTGATTTCTGGAATCCGCCTCCACTCACCAAAACGTCAGCCATCTCAGCCTCTTGGAGCCCCCCGGGTGGCACAGGGCTGGATGGGGCTTCGGTATAGTACCGGGCGTTGAACACTCCTTCGCAAGTTCGCACGTTGCCTTGACGGGAACTTGTTGTCGCGCCCGGGACTCGGTGAGCAGCTGTTTGTGGGCTTGCAGCTGTTCATTCAACCTTCTAAAGCCCTTGTTTTCCCCCTCTCCCTCTTTTCTCTTGTGTACGCAAGGTGCACGCTGAATTACTTGTAAAGCTTCCCCTTTTCGCGAGACTTCGGGACTTGTCCGTCACTCGTTCTTTCGAACTAATCAACTTTCTCTTTTACAGGTCCTTCGGGACCTGCGAGAGATTGCAAGTGGGCTGATCTTTGCGGAGCATTATCGCAAGGGCGAAGCGCGACTTAGGCAACGCAAGCTAAGTTCGCGTCTTGGCCGCAAGGGTGCCTCACGCGTTAGGCAATTCCAGCTAAGGCCGTGACAGTATGGTTACTCAGAGAAGAATGACTAACTATTACGTCGAGTTCCATGATCTAAATCTTGGGTGACATGCGTAAAATATTGCTCTACGGTCCATGCACCACCTTCAAACTATGTAAACGGGACCATCAACTCCTTGGCGTTGTTACCATCGTCGATCGAGACACTGCTATCCACATCATTGCTATCTTCAAACTGAGCGGGTAGCTGAATGTGATTGAGAAGTTGTCTACATACCTTTGATTAAAGAGTTATTTTTCTAATTTAGGTGTTAATCCTTCCTAATTAGCCTCCCAAGCTTGATCCAATCTACAAATCGTAGCTTTGTAAAGCCTTAAGAGAGTGCAAATGTGAGAATGAGAGAAAAAAGTTTATGAGAAAGAGATTGAGAGAGTGAAAGGGGGTGAAAGAGGGGGAGAAAAGGGTTTGAAAACCCTTTCAAATGGATCTGACCGTTTGAAAGGGGCAGATCTGAGTTGTTTGTCGGTAATGGTTAAAATTCATTTGTTATCGACCGGTACAGGTCAGTAACAATTGGATTTCGACTGTTATCGAGCAGTATATGCATTGTTTTAGCAATTTAAGTAAAGCAATTTAAGTTTTTCAGCTCGCAAGTTGTACTCACTATTCAGAGCTTGTGTAATTCTGTATTTAAGAATGGTGAATATATTCATTGTTTTAGCAACAAGAAGGATAGTTATCGTACCACTAAGGAAAGGGGGATTTTTTTTTTTCTTATCAGATGACATTGGTAATTATAATAATATTATTCATTGTTCATTTTTCTGCTAGGAACATCCTTGCAGAGCAAGCAATTTTTAGTCGTGTAGTAACACTAAACAGGTATACTAAAAGCTAACGTAGCAACAGCTAGCTGCCACTTTTTGATGCATGGTGAAAACTAGTTGGCATTTTCTTGGTGTAGAATTCCTCAGGGTGTCTTTGGTGTAACAGAGTATCAGAAAATCTTTTACTTAAATTTTGTTCTTATGGTAACCATACTTAATAGTTACTAGGAATATTGAAGAATAAATTACAATTTAGTGCATCTATCTTGGGACACACACATCAGGGTCCAACTGATTTTGATCACACCCAATGGTTGATGTGATATGAAATATTATCCTATTGCTGAGCCACCATGACTATATTTCATCTTAAAAGATCCATCCCCCTAGCATTTTTTGTTGTTCTACATCTGATACAAAATTCTATCAGGACTGGGCGTTCCAGGTTTAGATTTAATATATTCTTTATAATTAATTCAAAATTGTTCAAAATTTACCTTGATGTTCTTTCATAACCATTTTATGGACTTGATTCTTTTATATTCTCACATATCCAGAAAAAAATATTTACTCTCCACTGCTGATACATGATTCAAATGGTTAAGTTATGCCTGATTTGCAGATGAAGAGTGCTTATGCCATCAACAGGTTGAGAAAAGTAGCTGGATATTCGAAGAAGCTTTTTTATCAACACACCTTAAGATTGTACAAAGAGGTATGTTGTGATTTCATCTGATTGATTTGTATCATATTGTGGACCTACATTCTCTCAGTAATCTGCAAGATATCTTTATGAGTACTATTCAAGGTGACATGATTATGAATTTGCATTTGACTATGTACTTACTGATTACAGGGTTAGTTATCATATGCAAACTGATCCATGAAAATGTTAATATTGCTTGAGAAGATAATTATCCAATTGAACATGAAAAGAATAAATTTATGAACAAAGTTAGAAAACAATAACAAATATCATATATTACTTGCTGCCATAGATGGTGGAAAAGTATTAATCACTGCTGGTATTGCCTCAAATGGCAAGAATACTAAGTGGCAAATTTTGTTGCTTCTGATTGCAATGTCTACTAGTGTATATTGTAGAGGGTAACTAGTATCTTTTTGCTGCTGATGTAGCATTTTCGATGCACTAGTGTGGCAACTAATTTTGTTGCTTCCATATGCTAGTATTGGAATGATGGGTTGCCATCAAGATGCTCTGATATCATTCTTTCAGCAAAAGGTTTTTTGCTTATGACAGTTTAAGATCAATTTCATGCACTTTTGAGAATTTAGAAGGTTGTTCCGTGTTGTCACGGACTTAGTTGGAATTGTCTAAGTTGTGAGGCATCCTCGTGGTAAAGTCACGAACTTAGCTGGAGTTGCCTAAGTCGTGAAGCACCCTTATGTCAACTCCTTGTACTTAGCTGGGATTGCCTAAGTCATGAGGTGCCCTTGCGATATACGCGTCCGCAAAGGGTCAGCCTAGTTGCAACCTCATACAGGTCCTGAAAGATCTACGAAACAAAAAATTGATTAGTTTGAAAATGAGCGACGGACAAGTCCCGACGTCTTGCGAAGAGGGAAGCTTTACAAGCAATTCAGTGAGCACCTTGAGTGCAAGAAAGAAACGAGAGGAAGGAGAAAACGAGGACTTTATAAGGTACAACGAACAGTTGCAAGTCCACAAACAACTGCTCACTGGGTGCCGGGCACGAAGGTAAGTTCCCGTCAAGGTAACGTGCGAACTTGTGAAGATTGTTCAATGTCCGACACTACCCCGAAGCCCCATCCCCCCTGGTGCCACTCGAGGGGTTCTAGGGTGCTGAGATGGCTGACGTTTTGCGTGAGCCTATGATATGCAGAAAACAGGCCGTGACATACGAAAACGGAGCCATTTTGGGGCAGTTTGGCCCAGCACGACGAGCAGTTGCACTGCAGCGCTGCGAACTGTCGTTGCTTACATTTTTCAAGCAAAAACATATAAAATCAAGGTAAAACATGCTGTCATGTATCTGTACAAGTAGGAAAAGTGACGAACGGTTCGTTGAACGAAGTTGTTGTGGGTCCGCGACGACCGTTCGTGACAGTGTGTTCTTATAATTTTTGTTGATCTTTGTTACCATAAGCTTCATGCATAGATTTGTGGTGAGTCTTTTGGTGTTTGGATTTATGTTACTGTGTTTCATCGATTTATGTCTTGGGAAGTTTAAGATCTGGTGCTGTCAGGACAGACCCTGTGGATATTGTATTTTACTATGACAATTGTGGATGCATGTCTAGTATCTCTTCATTTATGCTTAGATCAATTTAAGTTTAGTCAAGGTGCAGCTATCATAGTGAAGTGCTTGCTGAGTCTTAAACAGGTGGAGGGAAAACTGGAGAGAGGGAGAGGGATGAGGAACAGTCATTATGAAGAGCTTCAGATTGATGCTTAATGTACTAATGTGGTTTATCAGATCTCATAGGGCCTGCAGTTGGAGGACTTTCGTGATTTTCTTGTCTAGAATCTCTGTATGACTTTTAGACAGTTGGCAATTTAACACTACATAGATGGTTGTAACACTTAAGCAAATCTTAGCCTTCTCTCAACTTTGAGTCGTGCTCTCTAAACAACTTTTTGATGAGAACGGCTAAGATGATGTAATTTCTCTTCGCATGAAAGCTCGTGAAGCACCATTTAGTTTCTTCTAGACTTGCAATGATTATCATTGAGGGCTTGAAAGATTCTTTGTAAGTTTTAGTTAAGCACCAATTCCCTTCCTTTATACAGCTAGCTTTTATTTGGTAATTTTTCTCCATTGGTTGCAATCTCTTCTTGCTTATTCAATTTGACGACTAATATGTTGCTCATTGGAAACGTTATAAGCCTAGTCAAACCACATCCAAGCAAGCTGGCAACGGGCCAGGTTGTGAAGGCTTGAGGTTCGCTAGTAAGGACCTGAACTCAACCTGAACTATGAACCCAAATCCTAGCATTTCAGGATTCCTGGACTCAAACAATAAACAGAGTGAAATTAGGATGGTTAGTATGGTTTAGTTGGGATTTATGATGCTTTCTATTAGAGTTCAGATCCAGTTAGTTAGGTCAAGCCCTGAAATTGAGGGACACTATGCTTGAAGCTGACATGACTTGCTACCAGCATGTCAAGATTGTCTCATCTAGACCTAAGCGTTGGACTTCTTGGATCTGCCAATTCCTATTTATAAGATGGTGACTTGCATCATGACCAATCTAATTGTTTCTGAGTTTGTGAAAGTGAAACAACCAATTTAATATGTGATATTTCAAATTTGTTCACAAGAGTCACTATTGCATTAAGGAACCTAGGTTTTAGTATACTTTTAGTTCCTTGTAAAAATTTGATCTGTACAGCAACAATCTCATCAATTTCATTGTAACTTTTTTTATGTTGTTTGCTGGTATGTAAGGTTGTTTATTTTTAGCAAATTTCTTTCAAGTGTCACTGTGCAATGTCAGGTTTTTTTTTCCCATAATGACTGGCAACAATGTAGCAGTATCTTCCAATAATTTGTGGCTGACCATGCAGTTCTTCTACTAAATGGAACTGATAAGTTATGGCTTCAGATATATAATGTCTTGCTGTGTTTGTTTTTTGAAACTTCTTTTTTGTTTTCATTTAAAAAGGAACTGTATTATGGGTGAGTTGAAGATGCATGCCCAAGGACATTTTCGCTTCATAATTGGGTTGACTTTGAATCAACTTTTCAGATTAATACTTTGTTGGCAAAAGGAGACACTTCATCTCTAAGGAAAGTTGTCACCGAAAAAATGTATTCGGTAAGTTTCCCTTTTTCTCCTTCAGATCCTTAAGTAGTTTTGAGTTACAAATTCTCTTGGTTAATTGTTTTTCTACCATTGAAGACCTTGAAGAATGAGCTAAAACGAAGAGAATCAATGTGGAGTTCCGTTCACTGGGAATTGGTTGAACCTGTGGTTAGTGTCCGAACATTGCGGGCTCGAATGGTGAGATTTTGTTTGCTTCGTTGGTTTATCTAACAGTTGGTTTTCATTTGTAATTTATATGATGTTTTTAGAAATATTCAGATTTGTTTCTTTAGTTATCCTTTCTCTCTGTTTTGTTTGACTTCCAAGCAGATTGCTTTGGACAAAAATGATCTTGATAAGGCTTTTATACAGATGACACTTGAAATAACTGCAAAGCAGGTATATTCTGAAAACTATATTAATTTAATTATATTTTGCTTTTGATGTTTTTTCTTGAAAAATAAAATCATCCTAAACCTTTCTTTAGCATAACACATTTCTCCTGTTTTTCTTCATTTTCTATTATGCATAAGGTTAGTTATTCATGGTATGTTCCTAAAATGCTCATAAATTTATTTATTCTGAATAAATTTTATGCACAGCTATTGTCTTCATTCCATTGAAATGGCTCTTATGTTAATGTACACAATGTATAAACTTTCTGTTGATCTAAGTGTTTTGGTGGCTTGATCATAAAAATTAACCTTCAAAAACCGTTGTTGTGAACTGTATTATCCATTAAATATGATAGTGTTTTATGTTATTCGGCAAATGGTGACAAACTATGCTGTGTGGTGGTCATATGCATTCAAACCTTGACTCCTTTCATGGTTGACTCTTATTGCAAACATTACTTCTGATCACAAGCATACCTATGTAGCTTTTTTGCTCAGTATTTGTGCCATTTTATAGCAGTAAAATAATTAGCTAAACTAGGCCTCTGAAGATTACTATTATTTTCTATATCTGATTGTTAGAAAGACCAAGTGTTTTGTCATATTTCTTGCCTTCAAGATTTTTCTGTTTACTAATATTACATAAAGTATCAATCTTGCACTCTTTGGTGCACATATCACAAATGAAAGTTGTAAGACAGCACTCTATGCTATCTTGTTTTTTGAAAGGTTAAACAGACCCTGTAACAGTTTGGGTTGAGTTAAGATGGAGTGGATGGAGTGGTAAGGGCATATAAGGGTGACAGTAATCCAACTTGATTTACAAGAGGACCAAGATTTCTTGCTCTGGATCCAACTCAATAACTATTGATTTGGTCGGGTTGGCATAGGTTAGCAGGTCAAGTCAGGATTTACAGGATAAAATTTGGGTTGATAAGAGTTGAATCCAGTGTCATAAAAAGCTGCACCTAGAACAGCAGATAGGTCTGTAGACCCACATGCTAGTTTAAGATACCTACCATAGTGATCTTGGTTGCTACAGTGACTGTCACACTACAGGCACGTGGCAGTTGATTCAACTGATTTCACCTTTCACTAACTCAGACCTTTTCCTTATTAGATTTCCCTCCAACGAAAAGTTCTAGTGTGGTTTATATTTTTAACTCTAATATAAATGCAAAATGAAGATAAAATAAAAAAATAGCCCCAACACTCAATATTTGCTTCCCCATCCCACCAGTCTCTATCTGAACAAGACCATCATCATTTAAATCCTATTAATAACCTTTTACCTTTTGTCTGCGTGATCAGTTTTATGCCTCATTGTTTTGACTATGATGTAGTATATTGATTATTTTGATATAGTATATATATTGTAGACAATCATGTTGCATTTTATTTTGAAATTTGTGACATCCACTTATGAAGTATGAATATTTGGTGTTCGGATCAAGGTTTGAAACTGATATCACTACCTTTGTTGGATTTTAGTTGGACTAATATGGTACTAATATATGTTAGGATTGATCCTCCTAACTAGGATCTTTTTTTTTTTAATTTGAGGAGAAAATGCCTCCAAAGCTATCAACTGGGAGCTAAACTACTAAGATAATTTGATCTTGTAGAGAAAAGAAAATAACATCCATGAATCTTTCAGGCTCAAAGTTTTTACATGTACAAGTTTGTAAGTAAAAAAGCTAATGTTATCAATTTGCCCGAACATGTGTCTAGAACTCTCAAAGTATGATAACTAGTAGCAAAGTAATTTGCCATATCTAAACTAGACATATATTGGGACTCTTATACACCAGCAACTTAAAAGTCTAAAATCTTTCTAATAGATATTAATATTGTTGATGAATATCAGTCCAACAATAATAGAAAAATAGAAACCAATCCTGTTACTAATAGGAGTTGGTGAGAAAACTTGGTCAAGCCTTTCCTTTCCTTTCCTTTTGTTTCATTTCCTAATTTGACTATGAGTTGCATGGGAATATCATTTCCATGCCCATTCCTTTGTAAAGTTGGATAGGCCCCTTGTCCTTCCCGAAATGATAGTGGTTAGTACTCTTTTGTCTGAGAAAATGTTGTACCGAGCTGGACAAGGCTTATACTATGTTTGACAGGCTCTTTCATGGATTTAAATGCCTGTCCAATACTGGTTTTGGTAACTTACCAGAACAGTATGAACCGGTATTTAAACCTTGTTCAGAGCCTACTGAATTTTGCTGCATTGATGGATTGAACCAATCTGTCCTTGAATCGTGCTGATTGCCTATATTCATCTCTTATAGTGATCCAAATGCTACACTAGGTCTGAAAACACCTTTGCTAATCCAGGGCCAAATAACCTTTTGCTATGTTTCAGGCTCATAGGAGAGGGTTTGGGTTGGACCACATTATAACAGTCTACAAGCTATTAAAGAGAGAAAGAGGGACATACTTGAATGGGGACTCTGCCCTTTCAGTAACATTCATCTCCTTTTATTCCTCCTCTTTTTTTCTTCTCTAATCGCCTCCTTTCTTCTAGATTGTGACATTGCTTGAGGAGCAGAAGAAAAATTAAATGATTCTTGACCTGTAAACCCTAACTTAAATATAGACCACAGTCTGGTTTAAAGGTTGAATGGACATCTCTCAAACTTTGAACTTGGTTCTGACCCTTGACAGCTTGAGAAAAGGTTACTTGTTTGTGCTGGTTTGATGTCTGCTGCCTGCTTAAACTGTAATACACCACTTGCACTAATCCATGCCCAGACTGTTATACACCTTCCACATAAGATTATTACAAGTTTTAAAAATACGGTCTGGATATTTCTTATACTAGATAATTAAATTTGTTTTGATAGTACAAAATCATGATTTTGTATTTTGGACTTATAACCATTTTAGCACTATTCACCAGAGAAATGCTGCTTCTGCTTTCTACCGACAAAATTTATAACTTTGGTTGAGCTAGGCAAAACAATAACAAGCCATAGTGGGTGAACTATTTGTGTTGGCTACATGGGTACAAAGTCCAAACCATACTATTGGTTGAGATTTACCATAAAGAAATTATATGCTTGACCTGAACCCAACCCAACCTTTAAATGAGTTAAAATTTCTTGACTTGGAACTGACTTGTGAGCCCATTAGGTAAACAGGTCCAGTTCAAGTCAGGCCGATTGACTCAATGGGTTCTAGACTGGCTAAGTTGACAAACCACTTTTTGGGATAACACGATACTTGGAACAGGAATATCAGGCCTTGTTGACCAAATATAAAATACTTTGTCTTGATTGTTCTCCCATATGCTTGATTTCTAAATTTATCTGCATCCGTCTGTGAGGAGCTAAGCACTCATAATACTGAATGGAACCTAATTATCAAAGTTAAAGATCAAAGCTAAGGCCTTGTTGGCCAACAAAACTTGATTTTTATCCCATATAATTTTAAGTTGTCTGCATTGATTCCTAAGGACCTAAACACTTATAATACCAAATGGAATTTTATTGTCTAAGGTAAAGTTCAAACTCTTATTTTTAAATCTTTTACTATTGCTTTGTTAAAATTCAAGCCTGAGCATGTTTAAGAAAATATAACTAATATGTATGATGATAATCATCCTAGTTTGATCTTGACAAGACGATTTCTTATACTAGATAATTAAATTTCTTATAACTAATATGTATGATGATAAAATATAACTTTTATTTCTTATACTAGATAATTAAATTTGTTTTGATAGTACAAAATCATGATTTTGTATTTTGGACTTATACCCATTTTAGCACTATTCATCAGAGAATTGCTGCTTCTGCTTGCTACCTACAAAATTTACAACTTTGGTTGAGCTAGGCAAAACAATAACAAGCCATAGTGAGCCAACTATTTGTGTTGGTTACATGGGTGCAAAGTCCAAACCATACTATTGGTTGAGATTTACCATAAAGAAATTATATGCTTGACCTGAACCCAACCCAACCTTTAAATGAGTTAAAATTTCTTGACTTGGATCTGACTTGTGAACCCATTAGGTAAACAGGTCCAGTTCAAGTCAAGCCGATTGACTCAATGGCTAAGTCGACAAACCACTTTTTGGGTAACACAATACTTGGAACAGGAATATCAGGCCTTGTTGACCAAATATAAAATACTTTGTCTTGATTGTTCTCCCATATGCTTGATTTCTAAATTTATCTGCATCCATCTGTGAGGAGCTAAGCACTCATAATACTGAACGGAACCTAATTATCAAAGTTAAATATCAAAGCTAAGGCCTTGTTGGCCAACAAAACTTGATTTTTATCCCATATAATTTTAAGTTGTCTACATTGATTCCTAAGGACCTAAACACTTATAATACCGAATGGAATTTTATTATCAAAGGTAAAGATCAAACTCTTATTTTTAAATCTTCTACTATTGCTTTGTTAAAATTCAAGCCTGAACATGTTTAAGAAAATATAACTAGTGTGTATGATGATAATCATCCTAGTTTGATCTTGACAAGACAATTTTCCCTTTTTTTTTCTTGATGAACTATTATGTTGTGGCATGGGCCACTATTGAGATAATTTTCCGCTGGTGTCATATTATAATTGAATGAGAAACTATGAACTATATTGTTTCTCTTGTGACGTTCTAACTATGTGTATTAAGCCATCTATCAAATGCCTATTTTTGATGTTTGAATATTTGCATATAGATATTTGTAACAGTGATTAAAAAGCGCTAGGCGCCAAGGTCCCAAAATTCCTAAGGCACTAGGTGCTCGCTCGAGCAAAGTGAGACACTCTGAAATATTAAAATATTAAAATATATAATATAATTAATAAATATATTATATAAATAAAAATACAACATTAAACTATTGTTAACTGTAGCTAGAGGGGGAGAAAAGAACTGTTAAGTGGGGGAGAAAAAGTCATCGACAATGGAACTTTCGGACGATAGCGACGGTGGTGGAGGAAGTTGCAGACGACAACAGCGACAACGATAGAGGTTGCGAATGGCGACATCGTGAAGAGGAAGCTGTAGTCCTCTCCCTCGACGGTGGAAGGAACTACATGGAAGCAACGGTGATGGAAGGAAGCTGCGGACAAAGGCTAGGCCGTCGGACCTATCAGTTGGCGATAGAGGAAGCCTCAGTCCGCTGTGTCTGCGGCGGAGGTAGCGGTAGAAAGCATCAGCGACGGAGGAAGAAGCTGCACTAGGGTTGATGGCTCGGGGTCATGCGGGGGTGCGGGGAGTGGCTTTTGCAGGTAAGAAAGTGGCTAGTTGGTTCAATCGAACCAACTAGCCACAATTGAATTGAACCAGACTTAAAAGCCTGGTTCAGTTGCTTCGTTTGAACTGGACGCTCGCCCGAGGTACTTAGCGCTTGGGTTCAGGCGACGCCTCACCGAAGCATGCTACCTGGTCCACCCTTGAGGTGTTCATGCCTCGCCTCGCCTCGCCTTGCTCGAGCGCCTAGGCGAGCGTTCGGGCACCTATTTAAACCACTGATTTATAATTTCTACATTTGATACAAACTGACAATGGGGATACTTGGTGATGAATTGTGTATGTTGGGTTCCCTTTTAATATCCTTTATTTCCACTTTTGGTTTTGCATGTAATTGTGGATCTTCTTTTTAAACATAAGGAATAGGTTGGTCAGCTTTGTAATCTCTCTAATATATTGAGGTCATTGATGTTACTCCAAATGATGCTCAATATGTTTTCCTGAGTTCTCTTGACCTGGTTGATTCTGTTTTCCTTGTAGAGGTTTGAAGCATATAATGCAAAAGGTGCTGTTGTTTCTGGAGACAAAACAAAAGAGGTAAGTGATCTCATCCTACTTTGTAGTGCTATGTCTATAAGTAGTCTATAAGAGTTGCTGAAGATTAAAAACTCTGCAATCTTGGTTGCTTGGTTTTAAAATAAATGATATTGTCCACTTATCTATCAGAAAAATAGCCTTACTGTATCAACAAGATATTTAGCACATAAAAAGATTATTTATAGCTGCCAATCAGCATTCACAAAAATAATAATATCATGTTCGGGTTGTATGGAGAATTATCTAGTGTGTTGGACCTTTTTTTTATCACTTAACTCTGCTTTGTGGTAAGTGCTATATTTTATCCAATACCCTTCATTGGCCCTAATTTACAAGCATTTTATTCCAAACTGTACTTAATTATATTAAGAATTCTAGATTTTGAATTCTTTGGTCATGAATTCTCCTTATATGTGTTGAGCATGTGACCATCCATCAAAACAATGAGGCATGGCTTGATGTAGACCCATTTGCCAATAGTTTAAGGCACAAAAATTGTAGCTGTACAATATTATGTTCATTTGTTTTTGAATGGTTCAATGCTGCTTTGAACATGTGTACATAAATTCTAGTATTCGTCTTGCTGGCCTATACATGACAGCTCGTTCAGACAACACAATTGTGCTTGCTTTGCATGATGAACCAGGACAAGATGTGTTCCATCTCCAATTTACATGGTCACTGGTCAGCTAGATGCCTGACTAATAAATCTTACTAGGATGAAGATGTAAGTATGCACAATCCAGCATGCTAATCTATGTTATAGATGAAAGAAGAAAGGTACCATCATATGTAAGTATCATCATACTACTCTATCGATCATTCATCTTGTTCATCATTTATAGGTCAGCATTCACAAGCTAAAGCCCCACCCTTGAGTATTCATGAAGCATCTCTAGATGTTTTTAAAATATCTTATCATTATTATTGCTTGATGATTACATGTCCTTAAATCATCCGACAAGTTTTTAATTTTATAGGAATAAACCATACTTTTACACTATCAATGTTGTGGATGTTTCAAGATTCTTTGGAACGATCCACTCGAGCCTTTTCTACAAGAAGTGTAGTTTGGTAGATGCTGCTTAAGTCAGCATTGGACAAGTCCATGCTCCAAGCATGAAAGATGGCAGCTCAGTCCTCTTCCCCCATGGAATTGCTGGTAGCCTCACAAAAAATAGCACGAACAACCTCAACTCAGTAACATGAATAGAATTTTCTTTTAGCAACACCCGAAGGGAAAAAAAAGCTCATGCACTGGTTATTTTGATTTATTGTCTAGGTAATCTTCTATATCATTTTAAGCTAGCTCTAGAATCTCAGTCCATACTGGGTTTTGATACCTTGTTGGACCGGTATGGTACTAGTTTTCTGGGTGGTATGTCAAACGATGCTGCATGGTATGGCTGAAAAATGTAGAAGGATGAAAACAGACTCTTCATTGGAACCTTCATTTCAGGCATGTTATGTACCAGAAGCATCAATATCCTTTGCTGTTAATTCAGATGCTCTCTTCTGAAATGCCAGTTGTAATGATTTTTGATGTTTAGGAGAAGACTAGCTTAGTGGTTCTTGATGTATGATAATCATGTAAACATTATCATTTTTCCTTGTTATAGGTACTTGTACGAGACATATGGGTGTTTGAAAGATCCTTATTCCATCCTAGGGCAGACTGGCGTCTTTGCGCACGGTTATCAGTATAAGATCTCTGGAGGCATATTCAATTATATGAAATGGCAAATCGGCCTCACGGTCCAAGTGCCAGTTTCAATTGGCCTGTAAAATCCGTATGAAGATATGAGGATTTGTCTTGTCTAATTTCTCTGGCAGCATGCATTTTCATAATCAGTTAACAGGATAAAGTTGGTCTGGTCTTGTCATTCGAGCATCATACATATCAACAGAGCTTTAGACCTTGTGATTAGAACTATTTTTCAGAATTGGATTTATTTCTGATCTTACTAATTTTCTACTGAGTCAGCACTATCCTTTTGCTTGTCATTATTCTATTTGTATTAGAGACTGCTCCAAATAATACATTTCGAAATAAAGATGTGTGAATGGAAGCATGCCACATCCTTGCTGAGATCTTGAAGTTTCAGAACCATGATGGAACCTGAAATTTGTATAAATGTGGCTCAATTTCTGATATTAAGGTACACACATATCTTGCTTCATATTAGTCTTTGGTCAATGTATTTTAGTTTATCTAGCAATGTTACTTTCAGCTGGTTTTTCCTAATTGTTGTCATATGAGTAGTTGCCTAAATTTCATCCAATTTGAGTTTTAGTTCTAATTGGATGCATATCTGGGATTCAACAATGAAATGTGATGTGTTAATTATTTATTTTTTCATACTTTCATCTGTAATTACTATATCATATAGCACTAGGGTTATGCATGTCAATGAATTCGGGCTGGATTTGACTGTACGCCCAACCCAAGGTCATAACCAGATGAAATCAATATTTATGATCTGTTTCTAATAATTCGTATAAGATGAGCTTACGATTCGCAGTCAACATTTTGACCTATGCCTACTAGGTGTTATTGCAAAGAAACATTGATATAATTGTTTGGAGTTGATTATATATATATATATATATATATATATATATATATATATATATATATATATATATATTCTGTCATCGTTAGTTCATCATATTTTTTTCAAATTTTAAAATTTTATTTTCAATAATTCTATATATGATTATAAAAAATAAAACTATAACTATATTTGTTTTCTTTTTCTATTTCTTCCAAGTAACCTAGAAAGGATTATGTTTTGTTTTTCCTACAAATTTGGAGTTGTCTCTTTATCATGCTCACGAGGATGACTTATAGGGTTCATATGAGGATGGTCTAAAAGGTTGGTAAAGTATGAGGTGTTTCTCTGGTACTAACATTTAGATTCGTTCGTGTAACATCTTACTTCCACTCATATCTTATATGCATGATTAAAGTAGAATATTTATTAGCTTGTACTTTGATTCTCATGATATTTTCTTGATTAATCCCAAGTGAGTCATACTCTATTTGTTAAGCATAAGAACATCAAATAATAATAAGAAAATTAATACAATTCAATTCAATTCAATTATTAAAGCTGAGTAGTGCATCATATTATGACCTGAGCTCTGATACCATGATGTTACGGTCCGACTGTTGCTAGGCAGGAGACCAAACGGATCTCCCTATATGGTAATCTTTAATATGATTGATTCATCCTTATTGTAATTAATTTCACTATATCGCCTGCTGCTGATTAACTATAAACGGACCCTTGTCATCACAAGGATTCGGAGGTCGTCCGAGCCTTGAGATGGGCACACGATCACGATGATGCCATTAAGATCCGTGCAGGTCCCCCGTGATGGCGGGAACGTTGGCCCGCCCACTTCTGTGGCATTACCCGCCGCCACCTATTTTAATGCCACGGCTTTCACGGCATGTCTTCGCCTCCACCTCCCCATCTTAACTCTTTTTCTTATTAAGAGTACCAATAAAAATCATTATTTCTTAATTTAATAACTTCGTCACATACTCTTTTAACTATGGAGAAGGATAACAAAAAGGTCACCCTGACATCGCATTTCCACGCACCCACCCACCCACGCAACTACCCGCTGTCACGTTAGAGCTTGATGGAAAGAGGGAGAAACGTCGAAGAGCGATACCGCAGGCTTACCTGCCTTGTGAAGTCAAAGACAAAGGGGGCCCAAATCGATGGGTCCCACCTGGACTGGACCTGGCAGGCCAACGCCACCACCCCCGCCGACGTGTCGGTGTGGGCCGAGGCTCACGTGACCCTCGCCGGCTCGTCTGTCAACGGCCTCCCTCGCCGAGCCACCTGGCTCGGACAGCCGTTTATGACACCGGACCACACCACGGTAGGTAATATAATAAAAGAAGAAGAAGACAAGTGAAATAATCATTAAAAGAAAGAACGCGATCCTTCACGTCTATACTGCACAAACAAGGCGAGAGGGTCCATTGCCTCCATCATCTCACACGATCGCTCATCAGACAACAAAGTAAAGGAAGAAGACGAAGAAGAAGAAGAAGAGCTAAAGAAGCCATTCACGCACCCCCCCCCCCCCCCCTCTCTCTCTCTCTCTGCAGTTCCGCCATTAAAGCGCTCACGCCCTCCCACACGAGAAAGCAATCACCCAACCAAGAAAAGCTGTAGCTCCCCTCCCCCCACCTTTCACGCACACCCACATCCCATCACCCCCCCCTAACTCTTTATTAGCCCCCCCCTTCTTCCCCGCTCTTCTTCTCTGCTTCAGGAACTCAAACAAGACTCAAACAAGGAAAGCAGAGGGCGATGACGACGACGATGGAGTGCCGCTGCTTACTGAGACCTCGCCGCCTCTTGTTGGTCTCATTGTGGTCGATGGTGTTGGCGTCGGCGGGCGTGGTGGGGATTCTTGACCCGGTGGACTTCCTGGCGCTGCAGGAGATCCGGAAGGGCCTCGAGGACATGCCCGGGTCGAGCTTCTTCGCGGCGTGGGACTTCACCGCCGACCCCTGCACCTTTTCCGGGGTCTTATGCGACGGGGACCGCGTGGTGGCGCTAGCTCTGGGCGACCCCCGCGCGGGCTCCCCGGGTCTCCAGGGCCGCCTCGATCCCGCCCTCGGCCGCCTCTCCGCCCTCGCCGAGCTCACCCTCGTCCCCGGCCGCGTCACGGGCCCCGTTCCCGACGCCCTCGCCCGCTGCTCCGATCTCCGCTTCCTCGCCCTCAGCAAGAACCTCCTCTCCGGCCCCATTCCTCCCACCCTCGGCGCCCTCACCCACCTCCGCACCCTCGACCTTAGCTACAACCAGCTCACCGGCCCCGTCCCCACGGCCTTCGCCGCCGCTCCCGCCCTCTCCAACCTCATCCTCTGCCACAACCAGCTCTCCGGGCCCCTCCCGCCCTTCCCGGACTCGTCCAGCGCCCTCCTCCGCCTCGACCTTAAGCACAACCAGCTCTCGGGCCCCGTGCCGCCTCTGCCGCCGTCCCTACAGTACCTCGCCCTCGGCTCCAACGCGCTCACCGGCGCCGTGGACGCCGTCCTCCCCTGCCTCACCCGCCTCAACTTCCTCGACCTCAGCTCCAACCAGCTCCAGGGCCCCATCCCCGGGAGCGTGTTCGCGCTCCCGCTCGCGAAGCTCCAGCTGCAGCGGAACGCCTTCTCCGGGCCGGTGGCGCCCGATGGGGACGTGATCATCCCGGTGGTGGACCTGAGCTACAACCGGCTGTGGGGGCGCCTGCCGCCGCAGCTGGCCGCAGTGGGGCGGCTCTACCTTAACAACAACCGGTTCACCGGTGAGGTGCCCAGCCGGCTGGTGCAGGGGCTCACCAACGGGATGCAGCTGCTCTACCTCCAGCACAACTTCCTCACCGGGCTCGAGATCGGCCCTGCGGCGGCGGCCACCATCCCGGTGGGGGCGTCGCTGTGCCTGCAGTACAACTGCATGGCACCGCCCTTCGACGCGCCTTGTCCGCTCAAGGCCGGCAATCAGAGGATGCGCCCCGTCGACCAGTGTCCCGACTGGAGAGGCTAATCGCTATCGCAGCCGCCGCCGCCGCCCGAGAAGGAGACGAAGTAGAAAAGAAGTCCTTTTTGTGTAAACGTTGACAACATTCTTTGATTAGTTTTGTGAGTTAAGGTTTAGGTTGAAGAACTAATGATGCAATGTAGACCGTCAGTTGAGCTCAATTCTTTGGATTGAAACCTCAATCACCAACTTATGTTGAGGCTCCAAATCACAAATCAACTCTTGGTAAGTAGGAAATGCATCAAGCGAAGAATATATATATATATATATATATATATATATATATATATATATAAATAAAATGAATTGACTTTGATATGACCAATTGAATTTTGAATAATATCAATTGTTTTGATAATTAATTAAACAAGTCTAATAAGATCATATCTTCACACACTCTCTGTGCAATTCATTTGTATATCTTAAATACATAGAATTTATTGAAACAAGATTCCTGACCAATCTCTCTCTTTCTAAGCCTCTTAACGAGTTAAAGAAGAAATGGTCTAAAAGAAGAAAAAAAAAAGGAAAGAATGAGAGTTTCCTTTCTTTTATATATATATATGAACAAGGATGAACCCAATCCACTGTGGGTAGAAACTCCTATACACAAAATTGCATGCTTTAATTGAATCTATCCTCGATTGAAGACATTGCAAAGTTTGACATGCTTCTTAGAAGTAAAGAGAGGAAGAAAGGAGGAGAAATTTAAGGTAAAGTGCATCAAGAATTTGCAAGGGTACTTTCACTTGAGATGGTTCTGCCTCCACTGAACAAGGATTGACCAAGAACACAACAAATGTGCTTTCATTGCTGAGCATGAGTTGAAAGGGAGTAGTTATGATGGGCATGCACATCTATTTACTTTTCAATCAGTGGATGTCAGCACTGTGGCAGTGGATTCTGCACATTCATTGTATACATCCTGTATCTTAAGCATTATTGCAGAATAGTAATAAGAATGATCAGAATTGACCCACAAAACACATAACAAAATGTGCTTTCACTGCTGAAATGAGTTGACAGACGGTGATTCTTATGATGGGCATGTACATCTTTTTACTTCTCAATCAATAAAATGTCAGCACAAAGTGGCACTAGATTCTGCACACCCATTATATCATTCTGTTTACCAGTTGGCTCATCCTTAGTCATATCTTAAGCACTCTTGTAGAATATAGTAATAATATTAGCAAGGAAAAAAAGCTCCTCATCATAAGAAAAAACTCATGTTGTTAAAAGATAGCTGCCTTGATTGCCAGCTTAATCTGCTGCCAAGGGTTGAAACCTGAATGACATGTTCTGCAGTGCCTGATGACAAACTTATTTATTTGCTAAATCATGGGTATGTCTCAGTTTATGCTGTTCATCTCATGATGCCCACACACCATATTAGGCTCATTGCAGGAGCCTGATCCATGTTCAAACCTAGTAAAAAATTCATCTGTTAAAAGATAGCAGCCTTGATTGCCTGCTTAATCCGCTGCCAGGGGTTCAAACCTAAATGGCATGTTCTGCAGTGTCAGGATGACAAACTTGTTTGTTTGCTAAATGATGAGTATGTATCAGTTTATGCTGTTCATCTCATGATGCCAACATGACATATTAGTTTCACTGCAGGAGCCCGATCCATATTCAGCATGACTAAAGATTGCTAGGAATTTGATTTGTTGGTTAATTGATCATATTTTCTTGGGTATATCTATTTGTAATAGCTATCTTCATTTTATGTTCCCACATTAAAAAAAAAAAAAAAAGGATGTATCCGAATTGGTTTTGTCTATGTCTTGCAACACCCTTGTATGTCCATCCGCAAAGGGTCAGTTTCTCCAAAACCTCTTATGGTCTCTTAACAACTTACAAAAGAAAAGACAGGTTAGAGAAAACGTTTAACTCAGGATGCACAAACACTTGATAACTAATGCAAATTACAAACATAGACTTCGCAAGCTCTGAACGGTGACATGGGCTCCAAGATGATTTACCACATACCAAAGTCTACGCTAGCGCCCAGATGACACTGCTGCGGAACAACGCAGCGAACCATACCCCAAAGGCCCATCCATCTATATACCACCCAGGTAGTTCCTACGTGTTGTACTGACTAACACTCTACACCATTCTATGAAGCTAGAAAACCCCCAAAATGACAGTCTGGATGGCATATTTCTAGGCAGTTTTGCCTCTACGTGATGACTGCAGATAACTTACATTTACAAGCCTGAAACGACCACCAAAGCCAACTAAAATGAAACTGTCAAGCAAACTGCCAACCCTCTACATGCTGTGAAAAGCATGAACAAAATCGAAAGACACAGACATCAAACACCTCGTTTACAGCTTTATTCGTAACATTCTCCCCCACTTATTCCTTCGACGTCCTCGTCGAAGCCTTTGTGGACGCTGTATCTCCTCGCCTTTCCTGAATCTTCAATCTTTTGCTCCAACTGCAAAGTGCCTCTTGGCTCCCAACTGCACTCTGCCGCTGTTGTTGAGTAGTCGAACATTGATCCGCCATGCTATTTCAACTCGCCAATGACTGACTCTAGTGTGGGGTCGATCGAGTTGTGCTAATCCTTGTTGGTTCCTGCGAATCCTTCAAATGAAAGAAAAGACCTTTCTTGTTATGTACCCATCTCTCAAACGTCTTATGTTGCTTGAACTGAGTAGATGTCTGTTGGAGCTTAAAGAACATCGCATTGTAGACTTTGAAGGTTTTGGGGTCTTTCCTCCATAAAATTTGCCCATCGATTCCTCTTTCACTTAATTGTCGCCTCTAAGTAGGTTCGCATCACTCACTTTTGATTAACAATCTATTGGTAAATGAAGCAAAAAGTCTACTCTCGATAACATCGATCACCATTGGTGAGGATTTGACCACTATTGTCTTCCACTAAGTTTCTTCGAATGGTCTTTAAACTTGTGCAAAGCTCGTCTACTTAATAAATAAGAGAATTGTGATACTCAATTTTGCCCATTTTCTTAAGAGTTGAGAAGGCAATGTTACTTCGCGCACCTCCTCGAGGATTATACTCCATGCATCAAGCTGGTTACTAGCCTTCACCTACTCTTTACTCACACTCCCGAAGCACTCGAAGTGTTTGCACTCATTGTGTTGAGTTAGCTACTACGATTCACCTTCTCACTATCATCGAACTTCTAGAATGCAAGAAGTTTTATCAGAAAAGAGCAAAATTTTGCCCTAACTTGGAGCAAGTCTCCACTAGTTTTGATCGCCTCTGGGATTGAACCGTCTTCTCCATCATTTCTACTGCCTAATCCTCCGAGTAGAAAAAGTACAACATAGCATACTGCCCTACTTCGTTACTTGGTCGAGCACTGCTGCATCGACTCGAAGCCCTCCACCTTTGTCTATCTTGATGAGAAGTCTGTTGACACCAATCTTACGAAGTTTCCTATCCTCTACCCTTCAACTTTGTTTCGATACTTGGAGTTTACCTCTATATTCTCCACCTTCTCGACCCCTTTCACAACCAAGCACTCTCCCTCCATGAAAGCAAGGGATTGATGATTTCACATAACTCTTGCCTCAATGGTACCATAGCGCTACCATGCCCATGACCCTACTATCTGCTGCCTCGCATCTACATCCCTTTCTTCGCGATCGGTAGATCCACCTCTACGACACTGTGACACTCCTCCAAGTCCACCTTTATTCTAACCGATGCTTGGATTTGGTAGCTGAGTCCCTCTAGACTCGTTGCTTCCTCGCTCCTTTTAACCACTTGCTTCAACACCACTATGTCTTACGAGCAATTCCCCTTGGTCGATGGAAAGACAGACTACAACTCTCATGCATAGCCTCCGTCATCATGTTGCAGGGCTCGCGCTGATTCTGTTCTCCTTAGCTTTCTTGGTAGCAATGTTCGCTTACTCGGCTTTATCCTCTAACTTATCGGGTTCTCTTATGTGAATATAAGTTCTAAAGCAATCCAACTCTCCAACCGCTCTGATCATACCTCTGTATAATCAAGCCCTACCCATGAGACTCAATAGTACTTGCACTCGAATTTCTCTCTCGATGGTGCATAGCCCCTATATGCTGATGACCAAGGCTTTCCTTCGATACAACATTCGATGCACGCATGGAAGACCCGCTTGTGCGGTACTATGACATTCACTCCTTAAATCCATAGCCCTTCTTGCCTTCGTGTTGTTCACCATAATAAAGCTCCCAATAGCTCCTGATTATACCTCTATATGATCCAATCCCTCGTAGGACATCTCCTACTTATGTCGTATTGCCTCGAAATGTTCCACCACGATTCGTTTTACTATGTCGCCACCTGGTGACATCTCCATTGTATTCTGATCTTTATGGGATGAACTCGGACTGCGATCTCTCCATGTGTGGCCTCTGCCAGCACATTACATGGCCTCCGCCACCTTGGATTATGTTCGCTCCTTTAGCAATTGAACTTTGTCCACCCGCTCTTGGGTCACACCCGGACGAAGCACAACTCTAGGACAGTTCGTCGCCTAGCAACTCCCGAAGGCCACCGATTTCGCTTAAGTTGGTGTGTCATTGTCTGGATTCTAGGCCTCTACCTCCCCTAGCACAATCTCCACTATGCACTGCTTCCTTTGTAGCAACTCGAATGGCAGCACTGCGACATATTCTTCAAGAGTACCTACCTTCGCATCCTCTTGCCCTGTGCTAAGACCTTCTGACCCTAAATTCGCCTTCGCAAGTCGAATTGCCTTAATTCCTCCGTCAAATGCTTTTCCGAGATAAGGTGTATGTGTCTCGAAGCTCCCTTCGTCTTTAGCACCATACAAGATAAGTTTGCTTTATCAAAATGAGGGACTCATGGAACAACATGATCCCGCTCTTACCTCTGTAAGAGTTCATGTCTTGACCTCTGTCTAGGGAAAGCTTCGTGCCTTCGCTCTATGTTCCATCTTTTATGTCGACTTCCTTCATGCGACTTGGGCACTTCACCAAGTTCACCCAAGTTGCTCCATCCCTCGGTTTGCATTGAGTTGATAGTGGCCCTTATGCCCACCATTCCATGGGTCAACTCTCCGTTGAGTCCGATTTCCACACCGGCTCCAAGAGTGCCTTCATCTGGTGTTGCCTTGGGTTGCTCTCCCACTTGATCTCGCAATGCATCCACCAACGGATTACCTCATATGAGATTAAGTGACGACTCCACGTTACTCACTCGATTCGTTGAGCTTTGTGGAATTATTATCTTAAGGTACCATTTCTCAACATGTACAATCCGTTGCATATGATTCTCCCTCTTTAATATCTATCTCGTTGGAACAACTTTCCTCTTCGTATCCTTCCCTCTAAAAGTTTCGGAGACCATCATCTCCTTGGACTAATCCGCCTTGCTGAACAAACTATGCATTGTTCTACCCTCACAAACGCACTTGCTCGATTGTGACTCTTCGCCAATATAGCCCCCATTTCACCTCTCACGGCCTAACAACATGTTGAACTTATTGTACACTTCAACCTCCTACGGACATATCCTTCTCATGCTAAAGAGAAAGTTTTAATGCTCCATAGCGACGAGTTTCAGTCACCTTGGGATAGCCACAAACAGTTTGTCCCCGCATACAAGCCCTTGCATGAGTACTGAATTCTTCGAGTTAGCAATTCTTCTCACCTCTGTGAGCTTTACACAACTCTTTCGGTCGCTGAGCAACCCATCTTACCTTGCACGGTCTCATCCTTTGCCAAGCACCCCTTTTGCCTTAAGCACCGTCAAGTTTGGTTGCCAACGTCAAGTCGTAGCTCAAACTCAGCCATCCCAACCTTTGTGCACTACGCATTCTTCCCAGCTCGTTTGTCCTCGTGGTGCCTCTCACGCGAAGGGTTGGACATTCCTCTGAATGCCAATCTCGGAGGTCCGCTCCTCTGAGCGACTCCTTTCCCTACACCTCAACACCTGTTTTCCCTAAACAGTCGTGAACGCTGGCTACCCTCAACACAACCCCGTTAGGTCCCCTACGTTTGCATGTCAAGTGTTTCTAGGTGTGCTTGTCCAACTCTAATACCATATGTCATAGACTTAGCTGGTTTTACTTAAGTCGTGCAGCACCCTTGCATATTCGTCCACAAAGGATCTCCCTAAAATCTCTTATGGTCCCTTAATGACCTACAAAAGAGAAGATGAGTTAGAGAAAGCGTTTGACTCGGGATCCATAAGCAGTCGTTTCAATAAATACTTGATAGCCAATACAAATTACAAACATAGACTTCGCAAGCTCTGAACGATCGCATGACAAAAGGTCCAAGATGATCTATCACAAACCAAAGTCCCCACTAGTGCCCACATGACACTACTACAGAACAATGCAGCGAACCAACCCTCGACAATACTTGAAAGGCCCATCCAGCAATGTGCCACCCGAGTAGCTCTTGGGCGTTGTGCTAGCTAACACTCCGCACCATTCTACGGAGCTAGAAAACCCCTAAAATGGCAACTTAAATAGCATGTCTCTAGGCAATTTTGCCTTTACGCGATGATTGCACACAACCTGCGTTTATAAGTCTGAAACGACCACCAAAACTAACCAAAATGGAGCTATCAAGCCTACTGCCAGCTTTCTACATGTACATACTGTGCAAAGCATGAACAAAACCAAAAGACATGGACGTACGTAAACATTACATCAAATACTCCGTTTACAGCTTTGTCTGTGACACCACGAGACTCTTACTCATGCACGATCTGGGACAGTCAATGTATACAATTTTATCTCTAACTCCAAAAAGGTTGTTTCCATGAGTGGCACTGGTCTCCCAAGTGAATATTCTAAGAGAAATGCATGGTCTATTAAGGCTACTATGAAATCTTTACTTACGGATGGAGCACAAGCTCCATCATTCTTGGCTGTATGATTCATCTTGAGAAGATGGAGCTCAACCAAAATTTAACATTGCCTATTAAGGCTACTATGAAATCTTTACTTATGGATGGAGCACAAGCTCCATCATTCTTGGCTGTATGATTCATCTTGAGGAGATGGAGCTCAGCCAAAATTTAACATTGCTGGGTCACATCAACAATTTAAACCCCCCCTTATTTAATACTTTGCCCATATAGATTTATCATAGCCAACAGTTTAAATAACGATCAAATAACTATTTCTGTAACTTAACAAGAATGAAATACTGATCTACATCATCCAAATATCATTAAATAAAATAATAAAATGAATAATATATTGACTAATGTTGAGTTATGTGTTTCAATATCAGTACTTGAGCAGATCCATGAATACAGTTTGAAACATATTTGATCCTACTGGTATTTATAACCTTAATTGGAAGTATATTCTCAAATTTCAACAATCATCTTGTGCTTTTAGGTAGTTCAAAAAGGGAAGAAAAAGGACCAGCAGGGAAATCTTTTCCCCTGATGCCTTTCAGGAGTTGACAGCAGAATCATTTTATCTGAAACTAAAACACCTGTTTTCGTTAACAGGTTATTTCATCTAACAAATACATTTTGTCACTGAAACTGTACTCCTCAATCACCAAGAATGATACTTTCAAGAATTTCATCACACTGTGCTAACCAACTAATCTGAACATGAATAAAATTGGCATTTAAACATTATCCACCATAATCAGAATGCCCAAGAAAATGCTCATACCGTGTCCCATTGAGCATCTTGGAAACATCTTCCCAGTTTGTAACTTGCTCTGGTAGGGGCCTGGTGTGAATCTTCACTTGCCGACTCACTAATTTCCTCTCAGGAACACTGAGAAATTCTTGTACATGAGATAAAGCCTGCACAAAGAGCAATATTAAAGTCAACCAACAAAGACTCAAAACAAGCCTTATCATAGAAGATTTTGTTTTTCCTGACATTTTGATTGCCGATGATCTCTTCGTAATACAATACAATGTGGCGCATGCTGCTAAAGAAATGCAGGCAATCGGCTATCGTCCTCTCAACATAGCTGAAATTGGCCATCAGAACTGCCACATTGATTGTGGGCTTGAATCGTGCCAGAACCTCAGCCTGCAGGTTGCATTTGAGGCATACAACAAATATTAGGAATGTGGTTTATATGAAGTATTAAGAGGTCAAGGCTTCAAATATAAGACAAGTTTGTAAAAGAAAATTTTAGATACACATAAAATTTAAGATTGTTAGAAACACTACATCAATGAATTAACTATGGATAACATCTAGGACAAATAAATCAAATTCAAATGTCAAAGTCCAATCTCTAATTTATACCTTATCTTTTTTTTTTTTAATGTAATTTGACATTTCACTTTGCTTTTCATTTTTTCTTTGGTTGGAACTAAACAGAGAACCAAACTCAGCAGAGATGGCCAGTTTTAACCAATTCTAGTAAGTTTGTCAACCTTTTAAAGGGAAAGGGTAAGAGGAGAGATAGTAGGCTGACAAGGTAGCCATATGAGAGGAAGAATAAGAAAGTAGAGGAATATGTGTGTGTGTTGATGTGTGTAAAGGATACATGTCTGTTACTTTCAGATACTCTCAGTAGCTAAAGAAAAGAGCAATTAAGTAAGATCTTAAGTCATGGAGACTCATGCAGTATCCATTACTGAGAAAGAAATTGAGGACAAATGAAGCAAATATTATATCACATATAGATGACAGTGGCATGATAGAGAGAGTGAGACCTCTTCTGTTGAATGAACATGTGATTTGTGAATACCATTTAGCTGCTTTGCATATCTATCGTAATCATTAGCGAGCAAAGAAATAAGCCTTCGTAAGATGTTCCTCCGAAAAAGAAAAATGATAGAAACATGCTTCAACTTGAAATAATCAAGTATCTCTTTGTGATGATCCATGACTCCCTGACACATCATAAAGCAATAATCATACATGTAAATCATCCAAGTCAGCATTACTGTATTCTAAGCTTGAATAGGAAAAAGTATTTGGCAAACATATCTAAGCCTCATAGTCAAGTTCATAAAGAATTTAAGTTACATTTTGAAATGTGGATAAGTTTGTTCCTCAAGAAGTTGCATTTTTAATTGAACTACGTGACATTTATAAATCACAAACAAAATTAATTCAAAACAGTTGCCTAAATCAAACTTACATGAAAACATAAGAACCTAACGAAATGCATATACTATATGAAAAGACCCCTTGCCTCTAACTGACATGGAATTCTTACACAGACCATAAAAAGGTTATATGACAGTCAAGACACTGCATATATGGAACTGGTCACACAATGATGCAAGGTTGCTTCGATGGCATAAGGATTCTTAATTTTTATATAGGGAATCTAGCTATGGCAATACAGAGCAGGCATAATATTACAAATTAAAATGGATATCTTTCATCAAAGGCCTCATTTAAATCCCCTCTAGGTTATAGTGATAACAGTCAGGTACATTTCTTCAAACTAGGGTTAAATTCCTACTCTAGGAAGGAAAGTAGCTCCTTGCTACTTATAGGATTAGTAGTATGATTCAGGTACATCTCAAGCTGGATTATCAATTAACTTAATCTTGCATGATAAAGTTTCCATTTAGTGCAAATATCCCTGTAAATCACTCTTCGAGTAAATAACACTGTAAATTTGGTTTTTTCGCCTCCATGAGACCAAGGTTATTCAACCCTAATTAGATGTCATACAAGCAATAATATTTTTAGCATGAAAATTCTGAAGCATCCCTTCTGCAGCATTCCTAATAGTATGAAATTTCAAAGGGTCTATAAGCAAACATACTAAATACTCCAGAATAAAATTTTACCTTTTACACAATAGTCAATAAAAAGTCTCTTATATCTTGAAAAGCCAGTGAATAACACATCATTTATCTTTGAACCTTAGGTAGCATACTATACCAAGGCTGACACCAATTCTATGGTTGTTGAGAATTACTACTATAGCTACTCTTGCCATATCACCTAGACCCATTTATTTTGAGAATTGTGCTAGTCAGGTTGCAAACAATTTGGTCTTACATATACCGAAGACAGGTTCTCACTTTTCCTAATATAATTATTATATTGCAACTTTGGATTAAGGTGTTATGCTATTTCTGTCTGCATTCATTCTCGTTTTCCATTAAATATTGCACTCCATGAACATTTTACCTCTAGCATTTTTATATCATTTCATTGGCATGGATACCTGACATTCTAAAGTTCTGATCAAGTCACAGGATATCACTAGGCACCAAACTTTTAATATAATTTCATTAATACCTCAGGTCACCCAGATCAGCAAAGTCACAACAAAGGAGATGATAATAAATACGGCAAGAAATATCCAGACCTGATTCAGCATCCACTT
The DNA here is from genome assembly GCF_036884655.1 of Musa acuminata AAA Group. Lineage (NCBI taxonomy): Eukaryota > Viridiplantae > Streptophyta > Magnoliopsida > Zingiberales > Musaceae > Musa > Musa acuminata. The sequence goes on along the minus strand of NC_088332.1, from coordinate 34,837,647 downwards.
AAATCCCACTGCAGCAACACATTCATTTTTTGCAGCACTACTAAACCAGTCCAAGGAATACAATTTATCTAATGTGTTTATAATGGTTGAGATATTATTTCTTCTTCTTGCGGCAGAAAAAATCTCCCCATTTGAGCTGATATTTGGATGGCTGTTTAGCAATGTCTCAAACCACCCACTGCCGGATCTTTGCATGGACAAAATAACAAAGAACCTTACAGGAGTGCATGAGCATTCATCCCTGATTACATCAGCAGCATGCATTAGACTAAAGGATGATCAAATTCAAAAGCAGTATAACAATGAAAAGTGCACCTGCTATAAGTTTTTGGTTGTGGAAAATGCACACAAGGGATCTCCTCAGGTGGGATGGCATGAATCTCGCATTGATTTCGTGTAACTATGGTACCAAATAGCATACTCTTTGATCTTTCAACAGAAATCTGATTCAAACAGATGTAGCAGGTATAGGCACCAAACATTGTGACAAAGAGGACAAGAGCCATCCTAAGTGGAAAATGTAAACATGTTGAAGTCTTAATTGAATATGCATTCTGCAAATGCATCATTGACAGTCAGGTAAATTTAATTGGAACAAAATTAGCATCAAATCAAACTACCATTATGGGAAAATGAAAATACCATGTCTTGCATGATCAAGAAGAATCATAACTATGTTATGCAACTTCTTGTCCTGTCTCTTGCAGATAATCCATCAACTCCAATCATGCTTGTCGATAATTTCACAATAACAGCTTTGATCAATATATGATATTGCATAAGCAGGGTGGAGCAAATGCTATATAAATATTGAGAATGATTCCAGGGCACCGATAAGATTCTGTTTAAAAACATATAAAAGAGCCATAAGTGACAAATTAGATCCAGGATTATGTTCTTATATCACATTTGATTTCGCCATAATAGGTGGGAAACAAGAAACAGAAGATTCTACAAAAAAAATCAGTGGGAAGGAGGAATGCGAATATGATATTTCAGCGTTGCTTGTGAAAGATAGCTAAACTTCTCAAGATCACTCCTTTGCCCATTATATGAATTATGGTTTGAAATTTAATTAGGAAGATCCGAGTTTTACAACCATGGCATACTGTGCCAGCACTGAAGTCTATGTTGTACCAAGGATGAATCTCTGTACTCTGTCATACTAAGGATGTATCAACAATTCATGCATATTGTTGGCTCATCTCAGCTAATAACAGATGTCATGCCCTTCCATCCCAGCATGTCACAGGCACAGGGCATGTCAACAAAAATTACATTTTTGGTGCAGGCCAGCAATGCTCAAGTATTTCTTTGCACTATGGAAAACTACTCAGTATTAGACAAGATAGCAAATGGATTTTTCTTAGAAAGGAATTTTTTTTCTTTTTAAAAGCAATGACAGTGGAGGATCTTTGCTAGCATAACTAGTTGGATAGATCTTAATACAGATTAACAAAGATTGGAACAAGCATATGATGCCAAAGAAGGAAACCTATGATTTTATCATGTTTCTTCATGGGGCCTTATGCTAAAAATGTTTAAGAACAAATGCAGAAAAGAATAAAATCCAATTGGCATATAATGTTATCTAATAGCTAGCTGACAATCACTCCTTCCTAGCCCAAGGCCCGAGAACTAACTTCCATTCCCATCCTTTTTCTTCCCGTCTTCACATGCAGACACATTATCACAATAAAAACTCCAACATCATCCCAAATCGATTTTCCTTTTCCCCTTTTTTATCGTTCCCACCTTCAAATATTAATCAGTTCTCGCAACCATCCATATTTTCTCTGCTTAATACGACACAGAAGATCCACAAAATTCATATCTTTTAACTGAGAAATAAAGACCTTATCATGCGACATCCCAAGGAGTACCGCTTGCTCTTACTGCACCTTCCTGTTGATCAGACTGTTGTGTTCTGTAAAAAGACAACATTTTTATGTTCGTGTGCTAAAGATAACAGCAAGCTCCCGAAGAAAAGGTTCACAATGACAATAATTGCTGCTTCCAGCCATCAACCCACATTCGAAGCTCTACTTCTAGCTAAGCTCTACAAGCACCAGAATCAAAGCACAAGCTCCGCTCCCAAAAGCCGCGCTTTCGTGGTTCGCAGAAAAACTAAAAGGAGTCAACAAGAAGGAATCTAACTTGGGATCCACATGAGACGTGAACTGAGCTCGCACGATCAATTCAAGAAGAAGACGGGAGGCGAGAATGGTGGGTGGGAGGCAGGGATTACCTGAGCTACAAGGATCGGCATTCTCGAACTCTCCGCCTGCTCCGGTTGCAAGAATGAGAGGAAGGTCAAAGGTCAGAGCTCTCGTACGAAGTACGGGGAGGGTTTTCTTGGAGAGAGAGAGAGAGAGAGAGAGAGAGCGGGACGGGGCGTGGGAAGGTGGATTGGGGGCCAATGGGCTGTTCGATTTCCGTGGTTATCCGGCCCGGACCGGTCCGGTCCGTCCCGTCGAAAAAATAAGACCGAATTCTTGACGGGTGCGGTTTGTTCATCTGACAATACGACATTCTAATATTTACAATTTATCAGAGTATTTTATTTTAAAAACAAATAAATCTTTCTTATAGTGTACATTATCCAATTCCCCCTCTTTATCCCTTTCTTTTCTAATTTTTCTTTTAATTTTATTCCTTCCAATTCACATGGGTATCTCTTCAGATAGTATAACCACTCCTATATATATATATATATACATATATATATATATATATATATATATGTATGTATATATATATATGTATGTATATATATATGTATGTATATATGTATATATGTATGTATATATGTATATATATATATGTATGTATATATATATGTATATACATACATACATACATATATATACATATATATATATACATATAAATATATGTATGTATATATGTATGTATATGTATACACACACGCACATATATATATATATATATATATATATATATATATATATATATATATATATATATATGTGTGTGTGTGTGAATATATGTATCTATATAGTATATACATATATGTATATACATATATATACATATGCATACATATCATAATTTCTCTCTATTTTTTGGTTTCTTGTTGTACAAAAATATCATAATTTTCTAAAAAATAACATAATTTTCTCACTTTTTGATTATGCAATCCAAAATATTGAAATCAAAGTTAATAATATTCTATTATCAAGTCCTTATAAAGAAATCTTAGTCTATTGTAAAACTGAACTAGGTTATTATAATCTCATAGCTTGATGTCGAATCCTAATATAATTAATGCATAGGAAATCTACTGAGTTAATCGCTCACTAGGTTTGATCTGATTGGATGACTAATCTATTAAGTTGGATGGACATTAACTTCGATGGATCTATAACCAAATGATCCAAAATTTGTAAGCTTAGATTAATAATATTGAAATCATCAAATTTTATAAATTAATTTAAGTCTCTTTTTTATTTTCAATATTTGACTGAATTATTTAAGCTCGGATTATTAATAGTGGATTCATTAAATATTTATAAATTAATTTGAGATTTTTTTTTTAATTTTTGATGTGGGACTAAACTGAATGTATTATAATCATATATATACTTTCAGTGTAAACAAATTGTATTGAAGTGCTTGACTTAGGGATGAGTAGGTGAAGCAAGAGTGACAATGATCAGCTAAAGATTAGCACTACTAATAATAATTTTTTCATATTGTCATAATATTATCCGATTATACAATTGACACATTAACTTATTAAACTTAAATAATTGGTTTAAAATATTTAAAATTAAATTAATGATAATAGATTCATCAAACTCTTGTAAGCCGATCCAAGATTTTTCATCCACGTGATGTATAAGTCGGTTCTATTATCATTTACTGATATAACTAACCTAATAAGTTTAAGTCCGAATTAACGGTAGTAGACTTCTAAGGAAATTCAAAGTTCTTGATCATTTTTATTGTGAGAGTAAATTGGATATTATGTTTATTAACCAAGTTGATAGTGTACACAAAGGAATAAGATAAATCTTGGAGGATTTGTTTAGATTAGGATATTTGGATGATATAACTGGCTATATTCACCGATACATTTGAACATATTTAATATGTGATAATGATTTTTGATCGGTACGAAAATTATAAATATAAAATTATAATCATGCTATTATACGAAATAAATTTAATATCAGAATCTAAAATCATTAGGAGTTCTTATCTATTTATATAGGAGAATAGATAGCCTAGAATAGATAATTACGAGATTCCCTCTATTAAGGTCATCTCTTAATAATCTTATCATAAATAGATTTATTTTATATTGATCAATAACGATAATTAGAACTCAATCAAAAACCATAATATATCTTATCTAATTGAATAGGATAATATAATCTAACATTTTTTGACTTGATCCATTAATTGATAAGATACAAGAAAGAATTAAAAATTAAAATAAATAAAATAAAAATTATTCAAAAAATAATTATATTTAATTAGATTCTAAAAATTTTTAAAAGTATTTTACATATGGTCATGAATTTTTTTAAAAAAATCAATAAATCTAATTAATATAATAATATTTTATTAAATCCAACTATCAATGCGAGTCATGACAGTTGTATATCATCAATATCATATTCTCTTCTATGTACCATTTTACTAGACTTTTCTAATATAATCTATAATGACCCTTGTAATTTATCTTGTCAAGACAATCTTATTATTATGTTTAAATATTATATGTATATATAAATATAAATAAAATAATAAAAATAAAATAACTTTAATTAAATAAGTAAAAAATCAATAATAATATTCATTTAAACATGCCGACTCAATATTAGTAAGATCTCATCATTTTTTTAGTCATAATTCTAGTCCTCATATTCATCGGTATATTTGAATATATTTAGTATGTGATAGTAACTTCTGACCACTAAAGAAATTATAAGAAGATCTTGATGCTTATCTTTTGATATTATTCAGAATATTTTTATTTGATTCATAAAACGTACTTCGCAATTGATACGAGAACATATCAACACTTATCTACAAAGAGAACTAGACTCGTATTCTATTTTATTTTTATCTTTCATAGGATTACTATAAATAATGTAATAAAAACTAAAGGAAGATAAGAATACATCTGTAATCTCGATTGTGTCATGTGTAATATGGTCTTATCTATTTATAACTAAAAGTAAAGGGTCTAAGATAAGTAATTAAGAGAGTTCATTCGATCAAGATCACCTCCTAAGGAGTTCTACCATAAATAGACTTCTCTTATATTGATCAATGAAATAGGACTATATAATTTAATATTATCTTACTTGATTTGTTAATTGATAAGATATAAAAATAAAATAAATAAAAAAAAATATTTAAAAAATTTTATTAATTAGATTCTAAAAATTTAAAATTTTTTTTTTACACATGATCATGAATTTTAAAACAAATCAATAAGTTCAATCAATATAATAATACCTTATTAAGTCTAACTATAATCATAGGGATTATATATCAATGTAATACTTTCTTTTTTATGTACCACAATACAATTAATGTTTCTTAATATAGTCTATAATGACTCTTATAATTTATCTTCTTAAAATAATATTGTTATCATATTTAAATATAATATACATATACATAAATATAAATAAAATAACAGAAAATAAATAATTTTAATTAAGTAAATAAAATAATTGAGCCTATGATCACTAATACATTTGAACATATTGACAGTGACGTCTGACTACTGCCTAAGCATCACTGTTGAGACTAGCGAATGCTTTGGGATATCCTTCGCTAGTGTATCATCAGTCCACCGATACATAGAAATTGAGGACGAGGCACTGAGACTTTGGTTCAAAACTTCATGTGAGTTGTGATCTTCTAGAAACATTGTGTTTACCCAAGGAGAGTTTAGGTTTTTGGTGTCATGTTTGACATGCTGCAGATCTTCTTGATTGCATCCATCAAAATGGCTATTGTAAATGCATAGCCTGCTTAGAATTCCAGAGACAAAAGGCATGAAGATCTTGTTGAGTAATGCATGATGTAATCACAGCTAGTAAAAATTGAAACTTTGAGTTATGATATAATTTTCTTTTATATATTTATGTTGTGATAATCAATCTAATATTATTCATTGTGAGCAACTTAAATATAAAAAAAAGATTATATGTGAATAAGATTAGAGTACATGAATCAAAAGTCTACATTATATTAGGATCTGATTTTAGATTATAAAACTTATGGTACTCCGATTTAATTCACTCCTAGTTTAAATTTAAATATCTTAAATTAGTGATTGGAGTTTAATAAAATTATTATACTAATTATCTCATCAGATTGGATAATAATATAATCAAACCTCCTTAACAGAAGTACCATATATTATAAAACCTGCTTAATCCTTGTAATTGATTGATTAGAATAGTGTTCATTCCTTGTAATGGAATGAGAAGACTACCTGTTCTCTCCATGTTCCCACAGCCTTTATTTTATTTGGCCCAACTGCTTTAGTTTGTAGTGGATGCTTCCTTTTGTACCATTCATTTCCTTACTTTAATGGCTTTATTCCATTCCAGAATGCCTTGTCCTACGCTACTTGTTTATGCTGGTTTCCATGGCATGGCATCATCTCTGAACAGTAGAATTAATTAGAGAGACACACTCTCCTTCTTCAATGAATTCCCATAACAAGTGGAAGCCAATGTGATAGAATAATTGATCTATTAATTTATTAAATTTCTATTAAGATATTTTTTTTTAATTTTCTTTTGCTTTTTACCTCAAAAAATATTTTTATTTTTCTCAAATAATACCTCATATTTTGAATAATAAGGAAGATATCCTCACCATGCCTAATGGTACTTTTCTTTTTCTCTTCAATTTTATATTATTATAATATTTTTATTTGGCTCATTTATAGTATTTTATTGAGGTGCAAAAGATATCATAAAATTATTAAACAAATACTATAAGTAACTATTATAATAATATTTTATTTTTATGATTGTTCATAGACTATTATAATACTGAATTTTTAGGACTATAATTGGTTTGGTTAAGATTAGGAGTCCACTTGAGTTATTTACAGTAATTATTTTTTAAGTAATTCTTATAATATTTCTATTATGATAGTAAAAATATTATAATAGACCAATTTTTTATTCTTATTTGGGTGATGGTGCTCATAAGCTATTATAGATACATATATTATATATTAGTATGATGCATAAAATAGTTCCTAGTATATATTTTTTAATAGTATTTATTGCAAGGTTTTTGTTGAGGTATTAAAAACTCTATAAAACTATTAAGAGATATTATAAGTGACATTACCTATGGTAATTGCTCATACACATTTAGGATACTAAGTTTTTAGACCAAGTATTATTGGTTGGGTTATGATTATGAGTCCACATGTATTATTTAAGTACTTTCAAGTAGGTTTTATAATGTGTTTGTTACAGTGACCAATAATTCATTGTGATAAGTCAAAACATCCACTTAGACTAAAACTGATAAAAAAAAATATGTGGTGGGGTTGGTGAGGTATATTTTTAGTATTATTCAAAATAGGGGCATAACTTCATATAAAAAAAAAAAATAAAAAAAATGAAGATTATTTTCAAGAAAATCATTTATCATATCAAATTTATTGATATAAGGTTAAGCTATGGGTGCCACAACCTTCTTCATTTAAGGATTTAACTTTAGCATGAAATATATATAGTCTAATATTGACCTCACATAATGATATTTCTAATCTCGTGAATAGTTATTTCCTACCTAAACCTTTAATCATATACAATATTATGTCAAATTTAATATCAAATATTATGATTTGATTCGATGAGATAACTAATATGTTAACTTGTCGAGTTTAGACTTAAATTTAATTTAATAATAATAAATCCATCAAGTTCTTGTCACCTAATCGATTATTTTCTATTGTTGATATGAGATTAGGCTAAGGGTATTAATCAGATATCACAGCATCCACTCCCTGCGTGATTTCGAAGAACTTAGAATGCCTGGTTTGTGACGAACAAGGCTGTGTACAAATGCTACATTATCACATGAGTGATGACTCCTAAGGAACTCATCTTCCACAATGCCAAGTTTCTTCTTTTCTTTTCTGAGCTGTTGTGTTCCGAGGACTCGAGACACCTTCTTTTGAGAGCTAAACCATCATCAACTGCTTCTTCTCCATCAACTTCACCAAATTACCAAGGTGGGTAGAAGTGAGTAAATGATGTTCTCCAGTCTCGACAAGATCTTGGCGTAGAGACAGTGCCTTCATTTACGGGTGCCAAACCAAGATAAATGATGAGGATTTTTCTTCTTTGTCTTTTTGATGATACGTGAATCAGGTTGGGAGTGTGTAACAATAATTCATATGATTTGGAAGTCAGACAGAAGGAAAGCAAACACAGGGCGATAAAATAATTGTGGAATGACGCATGTTGATGGATCATATCAAAAGATGACAGCTTTTGACCTAAACGATGCTTTGGCTGATGTGAATTATTTTTGACTTATCTTCAAAAAAAAAAAAAAAAGATAGAATAACGAGATAGAAGTGTTGTAAGTCTATTGGAGAAATATCGATCCGGATTTAACTAAGAACGGGTCAAACTTAATTAGATTTCCATAGAAAACCTAAAGTGATATTTTTCACCCTCATTAAAGAGTTGATTTCTCTGTAAATATGTCGAGGAAATGGGTTCGACTTAATTCAGAGTTATGTTTCAGAATGATCGTAGGTCGTTTGACTTATAAATCTGATGTCGAGTTATGGGTGGATGATAATATTACTGATATAATATCTACATGAAAATTAATTGAATATTGATGTGTGCCAAATTGTATATGTCAATAGTTATTTTGAAAATTTAAATCATTATTGATGTTCATATACACAAAATAAATATGTATATCCATTAAAGTACTAATTTTTTTTAAAAAAAATACACTTACTTTTCTAAAATTGCATATAAAATGAATAGTCAAACAACTTTCAAAGGAGTGACATATATACATAATTTAAATATTTGTAAAAAAAATTTATATAATATTTGAAATAATATATATGAAAATTTCAAAGGATAGTTATGCACAACCATTCTTATTTATGGGCAGCTAAATGACAGGCTGTGAGTGAGACACAAAACCCAAACTACCAATGTTTTGACATGGTAGCAATTCCTCCCCCATGACACAACACAAGGCGAAGGAGCTGAAAAAGGCAAAGGAAGAGGAGGATTCCTTCACCACCTTTCCTCATCTTCCATGACATTCCTTTTCCTCCTCCACTTCCCACCCTCTCTCTTCAACACCTTCCACCTTAAGCAAAGACCGCCATGCCTCGAAGGTCTTTGAAGCCTTTGTCCACTCCAGTCCATTGCTGAACCCTTCCTTGCTCCTCAATTGTTGGTGCCTCCCATCTATCCGAAATATTCCTCCTTTCCTCCTCTCTGCCCCTAAAAGTTGCATCTTTCCTCCAATTTCCTCCCTTCTGTCCCCCATCTCTCCCAAAGCTTGTATTTTTCCTTCCTTTTTGCTTCTTTGCTAATCCTTGTTGGTTGTGAATCTTAGTCTTCTCTTGGGATTGCTGGTTTTTGTCATCAAGATGTTCCTTTGAGTGCCGACAACTTCAGTCTGCTGTCCAATTTTTCGGTATTATGTTTCTTTGGATCATGGAATTTGGAACTCGATTCTAAAGTTCGGTCTTTGGCAAGTTTGGATCTCGTTTCTGTCACTGGGTCTTGGTTTCCATGGGTCTTTGCCATGGAAAACAAATCCAAAGCCCTGAAATACAGGAAGAGATCCCCAGCGTTGAGGAACCTTCTGAGGTTCCAGGGATCCCCAGGCAACCCAAGTTCCCCTTCTACAGCCCGAGCCCCCTCCGAGGTTCTTACAAGGACTCACCGGCCAATACGAGTCTGAACTCAACACCACTGCGGTTCCTCAAGCGGCCGTTCCCTCCTCCATCGCCTGCGAAGCACATTAAGGCCCTACTTGCTCGCAGGCATGGTTCGGTGAAGCCAAATGAGGCGTCGATCCCCGAGGGGAGCGAGGTTGAGCTTGGCTTGAATAAGAACTTTGGATTCTCGAAGCAATTCTTCTCAAAATTCGAGCTTGGCGAGGAGGTTGGGCGTGGGCATTTCGGTTACACTTGCACCGCGAAGGAGAAGAAGGGAGATATGAAGGGAGAGGAGGTGGCCATCAAGGTTGTTCCGAAGGCAAAGGTTGGTGTTTGATGTATCTTGATGTCTGATGATCTTGGTCTTTTCTAGTGCATAGACTTTGTACCTAAACATATTCATTTTTGCTTGCCATGTTTTACTGACAGTCTTGAAATCGTATATATCATGCCTTCTCTTGGCACTATCGATTGATTGATTTGTGAATATGTGATGGTGAACATGGTCAACAATTTCTAATAGAAGTTCAAACCGTTCCTATAAATTTCTTAAAATCTTGTCATTGTCTTTGCAAACTTCATTGTTACTTATTTTCTTTACTCTACAGTTACTATTTTTGTGATTTTCTCATAATCATGACATATATAGTATGCTTAAATAAAAAAAGTTGTTATTTGTTGCTGTCTATCTTGATGTGCATTTTCGTTTCTTTTTTGCTGATACATATCATTTGAGTGTTTCCTTTTCTGTTGGTATAATTCATGTTTGCGGTTTGTACATTCATTTGCATTCTTTCTGTCACTTCTTTTAGGTCTCCATGAATGCTTATTAGTATCTATAGTTTCACAGTTTATGATGTTACAATAGCTAATTTCTAATGAACTTTCTAAAAATGGACGTACCCAATGAGGCTTCCGCCAATGCGGGGTCTGAGGAGGGTCAATATACGTAGCCTTACCTTTAAATATTTAAGGAGGCTGTTTCTGTGACTCGAACCCTGGTCTCTCAAGTTGCATAGGAGCAACCTTCTAATGAATTTTCTGTTGTTTAAAATATTTTTACTATCTGACCAGAATATCTGGAAATGGTTTGTTTCTGACATAGTCGTGCTGGATATTTTTGACATGTTATTGAATATAAAATATAAAGAAGGCTGTTCTTCTCTGCACTATCAATCAGAATTAATATAAAAGTTAAAAAATGGCTTAGATGTTCTTGCAATATTTTTTATATCTATTACATGATATATACCATGTCTGAATTATCTTTATGCTACACCATTCTAGTTTATTATTGGTTTATACAGTTTTCTTGTTCTTAGATTCCTTTGTTTTGAACTTACAATATTACGCTCAAATATTGCTTTTCAGGTTCCTAGATACTATTAACAATTTGATGTACTAACATACATTTTTTTAACATGTATCCGATTAGCCAGTAACTCGAATAGGATGTCCCTTTCATGACGTGGTCCAAAATGTTTAAGCATAAATTATTAGTAATGAGCCCATGTAACCTCATATACCAATGCAGCCTATCTGTGTCTAATTGGGTATACAAGTTTTCCTGCTCAAGGTTTGATGTCCTTTTGAAGGTAACAACTTTGGCCCAAATTTAATCTTTAGGGATCTGATGCGGGTCTAGCTTGTAGAAACCCCATTCTGTCACATGTTAACCCACATGGAGTAGCCTGCAGAGTTGCTTCAATCACGATTATCATGACCCATCTTGAAAGACTCTAACTCAAATGGGCTTCCAACATGTCTAAATTGCCTATGCGCAGTTGCTTCTAGTAAAGCCCATTTAACCTTATTCGCCATCATAATCCGCCATCACTTTGTTGTGGATCTAATTGTGGCTTCACATTTGCAGCATCTTTCTGTATGTTGTCAATCGAACATGGAGTTTTAAGAAAACCTTTGTTTATTTAAACTTATATTCAAATGCTTGATATTTTACTTTGTATCATTATATAAACCCAAAAATCGTGTTAATTGTCCAATGTTTCAAATCTATTAATTTTAGCAAACTATGGATTATGATTGGCTATATGGATTATCATTCATCTCTTATTCGATACATGGTAATTGATAAATTTTGATGAAGGTATATGCAGTTCCTGTTGTATAGGAGCTTTGTTGTTCATGCCCTTCAAATTAGGTCAAGAAAATACAATAAGTTGATGAGATGAATTTCTAAAAAGTGCAGTCTGGAGAATAATATGATTTGGTGAAATTTGAACAGTGATAAGATGTTCCCCTTTTTGCATTTTGGGAATCTCTCTTCCAATAAATGAGCTCCTAGGTTCCATGTTCTATTGGTATTTTATTGCCAACTGGCATTTTATTCCAGGATCTCCAAATGTGCATTTCTTTTACTTCTCTACTTATTTTAGGGATCTGGATAATTTTTCTAAGAATCACTGCTTGGAAAGAGAGTGGAAACTGTTGTTGTCCTGTCATGCACTTGATAATTTTGCATGATCTTCTTCTGGCACTAGGTATGTATTTTACATAATCTGTGTGCAAAATAAGATTTCACATTTTTTTTTCCAACCCACCGGACAGTGCTTTTGGAAAGGATGAAGATTCAAAAAGGTAAATGGCTTCACAGTTTCTACAGTGGAAGCTATTGTTGCCCTTTCATATGCATGAATAACATGCATTCTCCTCAAAATGATACTAAGACTGTTTTTACATGGTCTATATAGGAAAACGTTTTTCATAAATTTTCCCTCTGACATTGGATTGTCTTTGAAAGAATAAAGATGTAAATTATGTATGTGCAAGTAGCACATATTCTCTCTATCTTTATCAATCAGCTTTCTCATGCATCATGGCTTTCAATATAAAGATGTACAGTAAGAGCAAGTAGCACAGATTCTCTCTGTCTGACCACTTTAGTCATGCATGCTAACTTTAAACAAGTAAAGATGAAAAGTATGTAAGAAAAAGTAGCACAGATTCTCTTTATCTAAATCAATTGCTTTATCATGCATGCTGGCTTATACAACTCGGGTCAGACTTAGGAAATACATGAATGCAGCTTACTCTTTTAGTTAATTGTCATTTTGTGTATGACAATATTTTGTTCTGGTTGTTTGGGGCTTGGGGCTTTTGACTAGGTTGTCCCTAAAAAACAAAATGGCGAAACAGGATTTATGTGATCCACCCTCGATAGCGGGGCCAAAACTTGTTATTGCAATCTTTTGTTGGATGACTCATCATATTGTCTTCCTATGATACCATGGTCAAGAAATTTTCTTGGGTATGTTTACTCAGTAAATAGAACTTGAATAATGTCACATAATTGTTCAATTCATGTACATAGTTTAGTAGAAAATGCAAGCATCCTCAGCCCAGTCATGTGTGTGAACACTTTGCAGATGACAACTGCTATTTCTATTGAAGATGTGCGAAGAGAAGTGAGAATATTAAATTCTCTCACAGGACATAGGAATCTAGTGCAGTTCTATGATGCTTATGAGGATGAAGATAATGTGTATATTGTGATGGAGTAAGTGTACGCTTCTTTTCACGCTTTAAAAATCTAGTGTTAGATTCATTCATCTTGTTGTGGAAATCTAGGGGGCATTCATTTTGGCAGTGGCACAGGGACATGCATGCATAGTCATGAGAACAACTTACTTTATATTTCAGAAGTTCTCTTATTGGATGAATAAGACAGTAGTCAGCTAATTAACTTAATATGGGCTTTAACTTGTTGTTCCTGAGATTTGTTTAGCTGTCCAATATTTGTAACTTCGGATATAGTAGGTGAAGATATCACCTTTTTGGATTAGCAATATCTAGATATTATCAAAATTAGAAGTTGCATGCAAATGACTTCCGGTTCCCTTTCATCTTGCCTTCATTATGCAACACACTGGCATATAATATAATTAATTTGAGTATAAATCAAATAGGCATCACAACATGGCTAGTTAATAAATTTTCCATTTGGTAGCTATCACATATTGGTACTCCATGTTGCATTGTAATGCTTATAGAGACTGACTGCAAAGTGCAAAACACATGCCCAGAGGGAGCATAGTCTCAATTACTGTGTATAGCTCATAAACTATAAAGCTATCTGGGCCTTAGATCAATTGTACTTATAGAACTGACTCTATTTGCAACAGGTTATGCAAGGGTGGTGAATTACTAGAAAGAATTCTCTCAAGGTGCTTCTATATTTAGAATTGAATCTGTCAATTGCCTTTCTGAGGATGTTGGTGTTGAGATGATCTCTTCTGCAGACTGGGATGAAATTTGGTTAGTGATAATCATTTTTTTTATTTATAGGGGTGGGAAATATTCAGAAGAAGACGCAAAAGCTGTCATCTTCCAAATTTTGAGTGTCATATCGTTTTGTCATCTTCAAGGTGTTGTTCACCGAGATCTCAAGCCAGAGGTAGTTGCTTCATCAAACTGAAATATCTTAATTTTTCAAGTCGTGATTTCTAAATTTGACAAATGTGGTATAATGATTTTGTGATCATTTAGAGTTGTGAGCTCTCTCCATGTGTCTAACTCATAATTTAGGAGACTCATGTTTGTACTTTGTTGATCTAGAATTTTCTTTTTCTAACGAAGGACGAGAAGTCTACCTTAAAGGCCATAGATTTTGGCTTGTCAGACTTTGCTAAGCCAGGTTGGTCTGATAAAATTATTCTAGCAGGCCGTTAATTCTTTGCTTCCAGATGTTTCGTAATTTTTAATTTCAGTTTGTAAAAGAATGATGTTAACACCACTGATCCTACAGACGAGAGATTGAATGATATTGTTGGAAGTGCATATTATGTGGCTCCAGAAGTTCTTCATAGATCTTATGGAACTGAGGCAGACATGTGGAGTATTGGTGTAATTGCATATATTTTACTCTGTGGAAGCCGGCCTTTTTGGGCCCGCACGGAGTCGGGTATATTTCGAGCAGTTCTGAAGGAAGAACCAAGTTTTGATGAAGCTCCATGGCCTTCTTTGTCTTCTCAAGCTAAAGATTTTGTTAAATTATTGCTGAACAAGGACTTCCGCAAGAGAATGACTGCAGCACAGGCCCTTTGTAAGCTCCTCATTATCTCGATACTGTTAAGAAAAACGGAATAAGCCAGTTGATAACTAGAAATCTGATAAACTGACCTTAGGTCATCCTTGGCTTTGGAATCCTGAAGAACTTAAGATCCCTCTGGATATTGTAGTGTATAAGCTTGTAAAAGCTTATATATGTTCTTCTTCTCTAAGGAAATCAGCATTGAGGGTATGCTTCCTCTACTTATTTTAAAATGAAGAAATTGATATCCCTCGTATCTTTTCTGTCTTGTCACTGTGCACCATTTTAGTTTCTCTGCATTTCGTTTCTCTGTGTACCATTTGTTGTTCTGCATCCCATACAGAAAAGAGCATATACAACAGATAACTGCTTTTTCTCTAATCTATTGGTTGTTTTGTATGTGACAGGCTCTTGCCAAGACCTTGACAGTAGATCAGCTCTATTACCTGCAAGAACAGTTTTCTTTGTTAGGGCCAAACAAGAGTGGCTATATCTCGCTTCAAAATTTTAAGATGGTTAGTTCTTTTTTTTTTTTTTTTTTTTCCACTTTTTCTGAAATGAGCACAATCTTTCTTTCCGGTGAATATTTATATTTGTTCTCACTTTTTCAGGCCTTGTTGAGAAACTCCACAGATGCAATGAAGGACTCGGGAATTCTTGATTTTGTTAACATGGTATTCCTTTTCAGAATCATTCTAATTAGCTTAAGAAAATTCTTTCTGATACAATTACAAATCCTAATAATTCTTCCTCCATTGATTGTTTTGGACTCAGGTGAGTTCTCTTCAATACAGAAAACTAGATTTTGAAGAATTTGCTGCTGCAGCCATAAGCGTACATCAGATGGAAGCATTGGATGCTTGGGAGCAACATGCTCGTCATGGTTATGAATTCTTTGAGAAGGATGGGAACAGGCCTATCATGATCGAGGAACTTGCGTCGGTACGAATCAAATATAATCACATGTCCAAAAATCAATCTACGTTGGTATTCCCAACTGTTCCTTGTCGACTGGGCATTGAAATCTTGATTCAGCTGCAACAATTTTTTCAAGCACTCTTAAGAACTAGCTCTTGTTATTCTTTGCAACTTCTATGATGTTATTTGATAGTTATGCGCTTGCCACAGGACCTTGGGCTAAGTCCATCAGTTCCGGTTCACGTTGTTCTCCAGGACTGGATAAGACATTCTGATGGAAAACTCAGCCTCCTGGGATTTGTTAAACTTCTTCATGGTTTTTCTTCACGCACAATTCCAAAAGCTTAACATAGTTCAAGGACAAAGATGTGCAGCAACGGCTTATGGCCTAAAGATTCGAGGAAAGTAGATACAAGACAATCCATACATGTGCCTAATCGAGTCAACTGAGTAGGGCAGATGAACCAAGACAGCAGCAGCCGCATGTGGTGATACATTCGGCAACTTACTCTTTCATAAGATGCTTTTTGTTTAGCCATGTCTATGGTTAGCATGTCGATGTTGTTAAGAAGAACGTACAGACGAAAATAGCAACATGTAACTTGAGGAGGCTGAAAGGAATTGAGGCCTCCAAATAGGGTTCAATAACTTGTAGTACACGGTCTTTTTAATCCGAATAAGATCCTCGGGCTGTTACATGTGATGAGAAGGATTGTGATTATCAGGGCTTAAAATACTGTCCTTCAAATTTTTCTCCAGACATGAAAGAATATGTACTTCTACAATGAATCCTTCCAGAAGTCTCTTGGTGTTTCTAAATGTGGTTCAAGCTATAAGATTGCAGATACTATCTTACTGATTGTTGCTTAGTTGACAGTTTCTCCAAACATATATCATTTATGGTTTTGGCCTCTTGATGTCAGTCACATTGAGAGTGGTGAATCCACCACCTTGATGATAAGCACTTGGAAAACTTATGGGGGTTGAGTTAGGTTCTTCTTCAATGTTTAAGCATTGCTTTTTATCACACTTCGAATTAAAATGAATAATATCTAAAAACAGCTTAGATTTTGATCATATGACATCTCAAGTTAGAATTACCGTATAAATTTCATCTGCATTTCATATTAGAGGGTGTGAGTTCAAGGTTTGAGTGCTTAGATGCTAATAGTATTAGAATCAAGAATGCTTAATTGAGATGTCGAACTCACTATTAATTACTGATGGGTTTCTCCCCACGGAAGAGCATTCTTTCTGAAGATGATATGCAGCTGATAGATACTTTAGAAACAATCATGACTTATTACATAGATTCAGAAGAATTGTTCTTCCAAGCTCATCGGCGTATGAGCCTACTCGAAGCTTAGGAAACAAACATACGAGTAAACTGCAGTTCGATAAATACCGCGATTCACATTCTTGCTTAAACTGAGAATGGTAAATGCAGATGAAATTTATAAAGTTGGGTGACATTATGAGATTGTTCTAAAGGTAAAGTGACATGCTTTTTAATTAAATGAATGGATGCTAATTCCTAATGTTTGATGCTCAACGTCCTCGATTTGCATCAAAGATTCCAACTTTTGAGTAGAAAGTTGATGCAAAGATGACTTGGCTTTCGAAGACAAAAACGTGTAAACCATTGATATCTTTATAAATCAATCTTAATCTTTATTAATTTTGATATGAAACTAATTAGAAGTGTTATGGGTTAACTAGTCAATAACTTCGTTTGGTATAAACCATTAATTAAAATAGTTTAAGTTAAAATTAATATAATATACTCATCAGATTCTTATAAGTCGATTTTAATCTCTATCCATTTTCGATGTGCAACTAATTGAAAATATTACAATATAAAGATTTATTTCAAATTAGAGTAAATTTATATCCATCCTTTCCAAGGCAGCCATCCACCCAAAAACAATATGCTCTCTTTCAATACTCTTCCTCGGGTGGGGTAAAGGAGAGGAAAAAATATAGACTATACTTTAGAGAGAGAATAATCTATTATTAATAATATTATTATTTTTGAATGTCGATAGTCGATCGATCAATAAGGATTCTTATGAAAAGATTATTTATGCACTTTTAATTTAAATCTTTCTTGTTATTTATTCTATTGGGAATTTAATTTTTCGCTCCCCATCGTTTCTCTCTCATGTCTTTTCTTGTATCAATATTCTTACTTAAGTAATTAAATTATATATTCATTTTTTTATTTTTAAAGATTATCATATATGATTTAATTTAAATAAAAATATATATGAATATATATTGGTTGATGATATTATTTTCATCATATTCTATAACATCTAATAATTAAATAATGGAATGGTTCCAACTAAAACTAAATTTGAATAAATGTCCAAATAATAATGATAATAATAAATTTGAATCCCTTCCTCTTCAAATAGAAGTAAATTTAATCCCTTATTCTTTAAAAAAGAGTAAATATAAAATTTATGAACCTAATTGTACTTAACAAATTGTGTTGGCTTGGAACGTGGTATAAATAGGAGCGAGAGCGAAGGCCTCTCTCCTCTCTCTCTCTCTCTCTGTCTCGCTTGGGGTCGATCGTTGCTGAGGAGGACGAGGATGGCGGAGCAGCTCACCGACGAGCAGATCTCCGAGTTCAAGGAGGCATTCAGCTTGTTCGACAAGGATGGCGATGGTGAGATCCGTCTTTCGTTTGGTTCCCTCTTTATTGATCCGACATCTTTGGTGTCGCAAAGATCACGCTGCCGATCCCTTTTTTCCTCCTGTTGGGTGGGCGAGACTTTTGTCTGCAAAAGGAATTGTTGACGTTCGGTTTCGGACGATTGTTTCTTTTCATGGATGTGGATCCTTCGTTGCTGTTGTCATGAATTGGATGGCTGGGTCTTCGATCCGTGCTTCGGAATCCGATCAAGAATCGCATGGGCTACGAATGCTTCTTGGAGAAATTTCTGTTGTTTGTCCTTTCTCGAATGGAAAGGAGCGTTAGGTACCAGTACGGATTAGGGTTTGTATCGGACGTGTCTGGGAACGATCCTTTCTTTTGAGCCGTAGAGAATCTTCTTCTCCTCTTGATTTGGGTAAAATACATGATACGGCGTACATTAGCGATACATGTCTCACAACTGCATTTCTGATCGTGCTGAATTCGTGATGGTACACATTATAATTTCTAGTTTATGATAGATTATCGAGATGAAATTAGATGGTGGTGACTGTTCTCCATTGTGTACTTTTTGGTATGAGGATTTGAAATTGTAGAACTTCTCCAAAAACTTCAACTAGGAATCCAAATTCTGAGTTGCTGAAATATTTAAATTCCAATTTCTGATTAAAGTTTGTTGTTGGTCGGGTAATTTCAAGCAATTCATGCATAGTCAGGGCTTTGTAAATTCTAGGATTTGGAAACTACATGGATTGTTGAATCTGGAAGTTGGAACCAGAAATTGTGTCTGGCTCAAATCCCTATGAACTTTCTGTACTACAATGAGTTTTGTAACTTGAATTAGAGTGAGATTTGGATTACAATGAAAAGGGCATATCTATTTGTTATAACCCATCATGCCTGTTAAAGACAGTAGTAGACACCATGAACATAATGTTGGAAGGACATGTGCATCTTGTGCCTGCACTGATTTTGTTTGTACTTGTAACATCCCACCTGACTATACTCACCATTGAACCTCTTTTATGTTTCAGTTGGAGGTTCCATTTTTAGTCTGGTCTCTTGGTTCTTCAGCTATTTGAAAGCTGATAGACCTCCGTGTGCAGCCTACAAACTCATTTATAATCCTAAACTGCAGTTGCATGGAATTCTAATTATTTTGATCGCTAACCCTTTTTGCTTCAAGAGATCGTATTAGTTTTTAGAACATTGGCAAAAAAGATGAGTTTTGGGTTTGAGTCAGCAAAAGATATCGTGACCTAGAGTTGTCAATAAGTGCAGCAGCAGGAGAAAGGATTACACTACCATATTGTGTGGATGCTGTTTGTGTTGGGTCAGCAGGTATCTGGTATGAGCATGTGTAGCTATAGAAGTCAGCATGACCCATTTTGACTCAACATTTCATGATGTGTGCACATACCATGGTGTTGGTGTGCCATGCAGGCCAAGACTAACAAGGTTGTCAATAAGTGGTTCAACGTCACCTGATAAAATGAAAGTGGAAAACCAGTTCCTCCGTGAAACTAACAATCTGTTTTCTTGACATGTAACTGTTACCACAGTTTGTCTTCGGAAGAACTGACCCAAGCAAGCAATTAGATGTGCTGGTAATTTTTATTTTGATGATAAGCTATTCATATGTAGTTGCTTTTTATTTTTACAACTGTTTTTCAAAATGCTACATCAGCTGCTAATTTTTGGAAAAATAGGATGTAGTATTAGTTGTTCTATATTCATATGTGATGATCCTGCATATCTGTTTGGATTGTGTAATGCTTGCTGACAAGTTTGTTTCCTGTACGGTTATCCAATTGTAAGAGATTGAACACCATTATTAGGCTATGTACTAACTACATCGGCCGCTTCGACTTTTGTGCTCTGATGTATTAGGGATGCTTTTTACGAGCAACTATAGTAAGTTTTCTTTTCTTAAAAACTACAATGAATAAGACATATTACACTCTTCCTAGTCAATATCTGATTCTGTTAATCTATAAGATACAAAAATTAAAAGATGGATAAAGGATTTTCTGTAATCATCAAAATTGTTTCAAAGTATATTAATTGCTTAAGTAGTCGATTTAGTCTAGTTCATTATATTGGGACATAAATTTTGTGTTTTGTTTTTTATTTATAAAGACAAACTTGTTAAAAATTTTACTATCAGGTATGCCAAGTTTTGTAGCACATTGTCACGGACTTAGTTGGTTTTGCTTAAGTCGTGTGGTACCCTTGCGTGCCCGTCCGTAAAGGTCAACCTCCCCGAAACCTCCTATGATCCCTTAGGATTTATAAAAGAGAAAACGGGTTAGAGAAAGCGTCTTACTCAGGATCCACAAGCAAACATTCCAGAAAACACTTCATAGCCAATACAAATTACAAACAAACTTTACAAGCTCTGAACGGTTGCACAACAAAGGGTCAAAATGATCCACTACAGACCGAATATCTCTCACAAGTGTCCACATAACACAACCTTTATTTACAAGCCTAAAACGGCCAGCAAATCCAACTAAAATGGGGCTATTAAGCCTTCGACCGTCCCTCTACATGCATTGCAAAGCATGAACATACTAAAAGACACAGACATACATAAGCATTATATCAAACATCCTATTTAGAAGTTTGTCCGTGACATTCTCCCCCACTTATTCCTTCGACGTCCTCGTCGAAGCCTTTGTCGACATTGCAACTCCTCGCCTTTGCTGAGTCTTCAATCTTCTGCTCCAGCTGCAATGCGCCTCTTGGCTCTCAGCTACTCTCCGCTGCTGTTGTTGAGTAGTCGAACTTTTGATCCGTCATGCTGTTTCAACTCGCCAATGACTTTGACTCTAGTATGGGGTTAGCTGAGTTGTGTTGATCGTTGTTAGTTCTTGCGGATTCTTTATATGAAGGAAAAGACCATTCTTACTTTACGCCAGTCTCTCAAATGCCTCATGCTGCTTGAACTGGGTGGATGCTTGTTGGAGTTTTAACGAGTATCGCCTCGTAACTTTTTTGAAGTTTTGGGTCATTCCTCCAAAAAATTTGCCCATTGACTCTTCTTTCACTTAGTTGTCACTTCCAAGTATACTCGCATCACTTCTGCTTTCGATTGGCTTTCTGTTGGGAAATGAAGCAGACAATCTACTCTCAATAGCACTGATCACCATTGGTGAGGATTTGACAACTATTATCTTGCATTATCTTCGAAGGGTCTTTGAACCTGTGCAGAGCTCCTCTGCTGGATAGATAAGAGAATTATTGTACTCGGTTTTGCTCATTCTCTTAAGAGTTGAGAAGGCAAAGGTTACTTGACTTTGCCTGCCTCCTCGAGGTTGTACTCCCTGCATCGAGATGGTTACTGGCTTTCGTCTGCTCTTTGCTCACACTTTTGAAGCACTTGAAGTGTTTGCACTCCTTGCGTTGAGTTAGCTACTGTGATTTACCTTCTCAATGCCATCGAACATCTGGAATGCAGGAAGTTTTCACTCCAACTTGGAGTAAGTCTCTAATAGTTTTGGTCGCCTTTGGGATTGTATCATCTTCTCCATCAACCCTGCTATCTACTCCACAGAGTAGCAAAGGTACAACACCGCGTATTGCCTGCTTCGTTCCTTGGTCGTGTATTCTTGCACGACCCGAAGTCCTTCACTTTTGGCTATCTTGATGAGAACCTCATTGACACCGATCTTACGAAGTTCCTTGATCTTTGCCCTTCAGCCTTGTCCTAGTACTTGGAGTTTGCCTCTGCATGCTCCACCTCCTCGGCCCCTTTCACGACTAAGCGCTCTCCCTCCATGAGAGCAAGTGATCGATGACTTCACGGAAGTCCCGCCTCTGCAGTACCATGGCGCTGCCATGCCCGTGGCCCTACTATCCGTCACCTCACATCTGCATCCATTTTCTTCACGATTGGTAGATTTGCCTCTGTGGCACTCCTTCGAGTCCACCTTCATTCTAATTGATGCTTTGTTTTGGGTAGCTAAGTCCCTCTAGACTCGTTGTCGCTTCCTTGCCCCTTTCGACCCCCTGTTTCAACACCTTTGTGTTCTTCAAGCAATTCCCCTTGGTTGATGGAAAGA
The DNA here is from genome assembly GCF_036884655.1 of Musa acuminata AAA Group. Classification (NCBI taxonomy): domain Eukaryota; kingdom Viridiplantae; phylum Streptophyta; class Magnoliopsida; order Zingiberales; family Musaceae; genus Musa; species Musa acuminata. Next base: position 34,815,007 of record NC_088332.1, on the reverse strand, counting down.
CAGACTATAACTCCCATGCATGGCCTCTGCTATCATGTTATAGGGTTTGCACTGATTCTATTCTCTTTAGCATCCTTGGTAGCAATGTTTGCTTACTCGATTTTATCCTCTGACTTGCCGGGCTACCTTAAGCGAATATAGGCTCTAGAGCAGTTCAACTCTCCAGCTGCTTTGATCATACCTTTGCATGACCAAATCCCTCCCATAGGACTCACTGGTACTTGCATTCCAACTTTTTTCTCGGTGGTACATAGCCCCCATATGCTGATGACCAAGGCTTTTATCCGATGCAAAATTCGATGCACGCACGGAAGACCCGCCTCTGCGGTACCATGGCTTTCACTTGAATCCATAGCCCTTCTTGCCGTCGTGTTATTTATCGAAGTGGAACTCCCAGTAGCTCTCGATCATACCTCCATATAATGTAGTCCCTCACGGGACTATATTCGTGTGTATCGCATTGCCACGAACTATTCCACCACGATCCGCTGCACCATGTCGCCTCTTAGTGACATCTCCAGTGCATTCTGATCCTCGTGGGATGAACTCAGATCATGATCCCTCCATGTGTGGCCTTTGCCAACACATCGCAGGGCTTCTTCCACTTTCGATTTTGTTCGCTCCTTTGACAATCGACCTTCGTCCACCCGCTCTTCGGTCACACCTAGACGAAGCACCACTCTATGACAATCCATCGCCTAGTAGCTCCCGAAGTCCACCGACTTCACTGAAATTAATACACCATTGTCTGGATCCTGGGCCTCTGCCCCTACCAGCACAATCTTCGCTGCACATAGCTTCCTTCTTGACAACTTGAATGGCAGCACTATGGCATATTCTTCAAGAGTACTCGCTTCCGCGTCCTCTTGCCCCGTGCCAAGGCCTTATGAACCCAACTTCGTCTCTGCAAGTTGAATCGTCTAAATTCCTCTGTTAAATGCATCTCTGAGATAAGGTGCATGTGCCTCGAAGCTCCCTTCATCTTTGGCACCATGCAGGATGAGCCTGCTTCATCAAAATGAGGGACCCATGGAACGACATGATCCCGCTCTTGCCTCTGCAAGAGTTCATGTACTTGACTTCTGTCAAAGGAAAGCTCTGTGCCTTCGCTCCATGTTCCATCTCCCATGCTAGCTCCCTTCATGCAGCTTGGATACTTTCGTCAAGTTACACCCAAGTTGCTCCGCTTCTCGTTTTACATTGAGTTGAAGGTGGTCCTCGCGCCCACCATTCCACGGGTCAGCCCTTTGTTGAGTCTGATCTTCATATCGACTCAAAGTGTGCCTTCATTTGTGTTGAGTTCGATCTCCATATCGACTCCATATGAGTGTTTGTCCCACTCTGATACCATTTGTCACGGACTTAGCTAGTTTTGCCTAAGTCGTGCAGCACCCTTTACAAACAGTACTTAAGTCCGCAAAGGTCAATCTCCTCGAAACCTCCCATGGTCCCTTAGGACCTACAAAAGAGAAAACAGGTTAGAGAACACGCCTCACTCGGGATCCACAAGTAAACATTCCAGAAAACACTTCGTAGCCAATGCAAATTACAAACATACTTTACAAGCTCTGAATGGTTGCACAATAAAGGGTCAAAATGGTCCACTATAGACGAAATATATCTAAAACGATTAGCAAACCAAACTAAAATGAGACTATTAAGTCTTCGACCGTCCCTCTACATGCTGTGCACAGTATGAACATACCAAAAGACACGGACATACATAAGCATTACATCAAACATCCTGTTTAGAAGTTTGTCCATGACAACACGACAGTTTTAGAAAAAAGAAAAAGAATCAAGAATATCCACAATCTCACACCTTGCACCATGAAGTATACATTCATGGCATCAAATTCAATGGCCAAATTACTTAAACATTCATTATGTTGTGTTCATTCTTTTCACCTTATTGATCTGTTTTTTCAAAGTTGGATAGTTATTATTTGGGGTCGGTTACATTGAGCTTTTTTCGCCATTGAGATTTGTGAAGAGCCATATCTTTAGTTATATTAAGAATATTTAAATTTTTATTTATTGTTTCTATTAAAGTCCTTTTAAGTCTCCCTCTCTCTCTCCTTATACTACTAATAGTAATAATTTCATATCTTCTAACTACCATATTTGGAAGTCTCCTGAGCATACGTCTATACTATCTTAAACAATTCTTTTTTATTTTATCTCTATCAAAGCGGCACCTGATTGTTCACAAATGAAAACATTCTAATCTTAACAACATAAAATTTTTATTTTTATTTTTTCTTAACTGTTCAACACTTAGATCCATCAAAATTGTTGGTCCAACACTTAGATCCATCAAACATTATTGGTCCAACAACTGTCTTATAAATTTTTTTTTTAATCTCAAATGTATAAGATTTCTAATGTCCCTCGCTAGTTATTATGAAACTTTATTTGGTAGTAGGCTAGCTAGCTGAAACTAGAATTTAGTGACCTTGATATTCTTTCCTGTAGAACATTACTTATGATTTCTTGTTGACCTAAAAAGCTCGTGAAACTTATTATTGATTCTTGAATATGAGCTTTACATATTCAATAAGAAAAATTGTCAAATGTTTTGAATTGCAGAGTCAAGAGAACTGTGTTATTCTTGAACTTCTTTAGCAGCTTTGACATGTTGTGTGTTGTTACCAATCTATGATTCTTTGCTAAAAGAATCATATGGTTGGTATATGAAACATAAAGTCAGTTTGCTAGGTCCTAGATACTGCTTACACTTCATATGGTCGGTATATGAAACATAAAGGATTTTGTATGTAGAGTGTGATTTACAAACTTGATCAACAATTCGAGGTAGTTGTTTCTCATTTCTTGTAATTCTACGGATCCCTTTTTCTTGTCCCCCGTGTAATTCATTTGGTTCTTGTTTCAAAACCTCACATATAGATGTGTTCTGTGGCAGGTGAATCTTTTGTTGTTGTTATCTTTTTATGGAACATATACTTCATATCGGGCTGTCATAGTTTTGTTGCATTGTTAAGTCAGATAATAACTAAAGGCAAAGAAACATGTTTTGCTTATGATTTACTGCACTTTCCCGCATCCAGTCCTAATGCTTAACCTCGCATTTTCAATTATCTACCTCAAGATTACAGGTTGTGCTTATGCTTTCCACAATGTAAAAACAATAAAGGTCTAAAATTCTATTAATACTTGTGCTATTTGTTTGATTGTCAATACATTGACATGAGGAACTCTGTGATGCATGGATGTTTAACGCGCATTAGAGTTATGAGTAACTTGTCCATTTGGTTCAATTCACAATCTGTTCAAGGGTCATAGTTATATGGACACTCACACTGTTCTCGTTTTTACCTTGTAATCTTAACAGGTTGCATCACAACCAAGGAGTTGGGAACCGTGATGCGTTCTCTGGGTCAGAACCCCACGGAGGCTGAACTGCAGGACATGATAAATGAGGTTGATGCAGATGGCAATGGGACAATTGACTTCCCAGAGTTCCTCAACCTGATGGCACGCAAGATGAAGGATACCGACTCAGAGGAGGAGCTGAAGGAGGCCTTTCGGGTATTTGACAAGGATCAGAATGGCTTCATCTCTGCCGCTGAGCTCCGCCATGTCATGACCAACCTTGGCGAGAAGTTGACGGATGAGGAGGTCGACGAGATGATTCGAGAGGCTGATGTTGACGGTGATGGCCAGATCAACTACGAGGAATTCGTTAAAGTCATGATGGCCAAGTGAGAGCCCTCTCCTCTGCAAGGTGAAATAAGAAGCCGGGGGGAATTCATTGCTGAAGGTAGGAAAACTTGATTCTATCTGTTCTCTCCGCTGCTGGTTATAGTTGTGAACGACGTGAAGACTTGTGCTCTTTTGGTCTCTCTTACAGCCGGCGGTTGTGTTTCATTAGACTGTCCTCTTCTCTGTATTCTCAGAGCAGTAGGGTTCCGCTTGGATCTATCTACATTGTCACCATTTTGTTCTTTGCCTCTCATCATTCTAACATATGCAAAACCCCCTTTGATACAATGGAGATGTTTGTCCAAATTCTTGTCTTCTAATTTTATTTTAGCAGAGAACTTTCTAAATAACGAGGTTCTTACGAAGTTGGGAAATAGTATATTTGTCCTCAATTTTGATACTCTAATATTCTTCACATGTTACGATAATGTTTTGATGTTCAACGAGGTTGGAGATTCAGAGTCAATCGAGATTCACTTCCGGAGGGCAAACAATTAGGGTTGAGACCCTACAAGAATTGCATCAGGGGCATAGTTGATAAGCGATCCTTCAATGCTTAACTTAATTTGGATTTAGGAAATTTAGCCAAGTATCAAATATAAAGCACTATTTGTTTGAAAGAGAGAAAGGAAGAGAACCCTACCCTACCTACGGGTCAACATAACCATTTAGTTGATGTTATAATTAATTTCGAGAATGGTTATGTTCACCATCCGACCATAAATGGGGTCATACAGTTGTGTTGCATTAAACTTGGAGGATAGAGTAATACTTTCCATGCTAGAGTTTGATTCGTAGGTTTTGATCTTTCATAACATGTTGATCGAATAAGGTTAGCATGTTCGTCATGTCGAGATGACATATCGGCTTGGTGTCGGTCTATGTCAATAACTGTTCAATATTCATCTTATCATTTACCTCTTGTACACATGAAATACGACTATGATGTTTTATTTAACAGGTTGTCGTATCATGTTGTTTGGACCTCTCATTGGTTACCTCATGGCATTCGTGTTTATCATTATCGTGAGATACTACTTCATGATCAATTCAACTATAATATGACACTTTATGGCTGATTTGGCCACGTTGCCAGCATAAGAACCTTTAGGTCACTTTATGATTGATTTGATTACATCAGCATAAGATACACACTTCATGATCAATTCGGTCAGTAGATGCTTCTTAGTCGATTCTGTCGAGATGCTTTATTGCTGAGTCGATAGTATTATCATCATATATACATGTATATACATATATATACATGTATATATATACATATATATATTTATATATATGTATATATTGGTGATTTCTGTTAATTTGAACGAATTGGCTAAAACTCACTGTGATCCTCCATTTATCGTCAAATTTAATAAATATATTACGTGATACCATAATAACTACGAAACCACGTCATCCGTAGAAATGGCCTCATATATGCCAAACTCAGCAGATCAATTAAGTGGAAATAATGATGCCACCTAAGCAAAGAAAGTGTACTTTCTTGTAAAACATTTTTGAACGTTTGAAGACAAGAATTGAAGGCAAAACACATAAACATAGGTCCCAATGTAATGTAAATGACCTCTTTCTAAATCACCATTACTCATGGAATACGTACGATTTGTAGATTCTGCCCACTATGACCCGAAAAAAACAGCTTCTTCTTGGCACTCGGTCAACTGTTCACTACAAAAGAAAACAACACACGCCCATAGTTTGTGGCCTCTTCTGACGAAATGCTTCGACATGTATGTAATCTTCGACACGGTAGAACAAAGCTAAGTACAACACAAAGACATGTAGTACAAAGCGGATCTCAGGGTCAGCCTACTCTATTTGAGATCGTTTGGTACAATGATCTAAGCTGAGTGTTCCACTTGTCTATGGCAGCATATTTCTTCATTCCCTTGGACCTGTGAAAGTTGTGGTGGTTTCAAACTTGGGTCCTGCATCATGCATTCAAAATCTAAAAGAAAGAGAGGAAAGGTGTGAGACCTGTCGCTTCTCTCTAATAGCTTGTTGACTTGATCGATGTGACCTTGAATACGATTGTCCAAAATCAATGAAACTAGGAGCTGCTCCACATCTTTCTCAGGCACATTAAGTTCCTAAAAGCAAGCAAACAAATTCAGCCTCATTAAAGATGGAAAATTAGTTTACCAGGGGTCTCACACCCAATTAAAACTGAAAAATGACACAGCAAGAATAAATTGAACGAAAAAAAAAGGTACACGCTAAAGGACATAACACACATACACCACAGGAAAAAAGGTTGATTGAAAAAAAAAAAAAAAAAAAACAGATGACTAAACAAAAAAATCAGCTGGGGTGTATTCAGAAGGTTGAGCTTATACCACAGCACAAGTGGCTCAAATCATCAAGTAAAGATCGAACCGACCATATCTCCACTATTGTATAGTTGAAACAACAAACTGCCAAGAGGCACTACATAAACCTCTTAAAATTTATCTCAAATAAGCATGTTCTCTGTTCATTACTATAAAAATTTAGCAAATTCAAAAGGGGTAGTGTGGTCTTCCAAAATGAAAACCCTTTTAAGGGCTAAATGAGGAACTGAATTCCAGGGGAAACCAAGTCTTAACCAAGGACTACATAATTCTTTTCCCCAAGACTATGATATTGATTTTAAATAATTTCAACATCATGTGCACATTGCACATTTGTTTTGAATGGTTAGTCAGCAAGTTAATATGCAGCTTAAGTGAACAAACTAATAAAGGAAAAAAAGGATTACCTTTGAGATGAATGGAATCCTGATTCGTGTATAAGGTTTTATAAGCTTCAGGAGAACTTGAGTTCTGATATTTTTCAAAAGATCTTCAATATAATTTCGGATGAAAGGATCATCCATAATCGTTCTTCTGTTACTCTGTAAAAAATATTTTCAACATCAGTAGGTTGGAATACAGGGACATGATTGAGATTTCAATTTAAAAGGTTGACATAGCACAAAGTAATAACCTTTAAGATCTTCTCAAATTCTAATATCTCATTTCGTTGATATGCTGCGATCAGATTTGTCATTGCCAAAATTTCGGGATCATTCTTGTATCTGCTTAAAGCACACAGCTAATATTTACAGGTAAAAAAAAGGCAAAATAAAAAAACATTTATGAGCCTCTAGAAAACCTACGGCTTTGCCTCTTGACCATCAAATGGATTTACTTCAGATTCCATCAGCATGTTGGCAAGAACCAAATACCTGAAGTAAGATCCGATGCATTAAATTGGCATGAGTTGGATAAAGGGAAATATGCCTTTAGTACAAAATGTGGCAAAGAAAGAAAATGAAACATCTATATACTTGAGACATTGGATACGACGCTGGTTTCCAGCTTCATCATAGTTCTTGAAGGCTTCAAAAAAATCAGTGGCAGCTTCTGCCCATTGTCTCTCAGCCATGTGCATTTTCCCTCCACATTCATGAATTATACCCATGATTCTTGGATGAGGTATTGCTGACTTTATGGAAAGTGCCTTCTGATATAGTTGCTGTTATACACCATATGTTCAGTTCAATATAGATAACACAGTACAAAGCACTTAAAATTAGTAGCAAAAAGTCAAGTAGCAAGTATTAGCATAAATAATAATAGCTATTGCATCTAGATATAAGTTTAAGACTACGTCAGATAAGACCTCAATTGTTTTTTTTTCTTTTTTTTGCAAGAGAGGAAATTTCTTTCAACATTTAGTGATTAATAATTGTTTCCTCTCAAAGAAATTTCAATGGGGGTGAAAGATTGAAACTAATTCGCATGGTTCACCATATCATGCAACCAAGCATATCTTTCCCTTGTCACACCTGATGTAACTGTACATGGGTACACACTGATAAACTGAAAAAAGGTCAAAAAATGGATGAAAGATTGAAACTAATTCAGTAACTAATAGAATGGTTCACCATATCATGCTGACCAAACATATCGGTCCCCTGTCGATTGGCACAGATGTAATTGTTCATGGTTATATATCAATAAACTGAAAAAAAAGGCTAAAAAAGGGCAATATTAAAAAAATATTTCAGGGCTTTTATCCTAATTTATTGATATATAAATTAAATTTGATACTTAAGTATGCATTAATAAGCCTCTAATTACCCATTCTTGTAATGAATGCAAGAAGTCAATATATGATCAATCTAAACTAATTACTTAAGTACCACCAATTAGGTCTTAATTAATCGTTTGTCACTAATCAATCAAGAATTCTTCCTCTAATTACATGACACGATAAAGAAAACATAGAAAGATGCTAAATACCTTCAATTGGAAACAAAATCCACCTAACCTTGAGTTCAAGTCCCTTTTTTATATAAATCAATTGGCTGATTTCCACTAATCGATGATTAGAGATATTAAAAAAGTTTAATGAGAGTGAGAATGCATGAGAAAGAGTGAGAAAGTGGGAAAGAATGAGAATGAGGGTGGGTGTGAGTGAAAGGGGAGGAGGGAGGAGCTTTTATGAGTCCAAAACAGCCTCCAACAGTCAAATAAGGAAGGGAAGGCTTTTATAAGTGCAGAACAGACCCCAACAGTCAATTTGACCGTTGGGCGGCTGCTGTCAATTGAAATGACACCAATACAGTTGTTATACGACCGGTATGCCTCACAATTTCTATGTACTGGTCGAAATGGGCTGGTCTGCATCTCTGCCAGCTCTTGGACCAGTGCATATCACCCATTTCGTACCGTACCAGGCAGCACCGCATTCCTTCATCTAAACTTCAGATAAGAACCCAACATACAGAAATTAAACTATAGAAAGCAATTTTCTTCATTTAAGCTTTATCCTCCTCTCATTTCTACTTAAAAAAGTTGAATACTATGAACTTGCATTCTGGAATATAGTCTTCAGCACAAAGGTCTTATTCTATCTTAATTTGCACTTGGTTGAATGGTCAACCATCATTGATTTTTAATCCAGTGCAGAAGTTCTCAATCCATTATTCCACTAGGATAATAGTTGTGTGTTTTGCAAGCAATGAACCTTAGCTTTTCATACAAAATAGCAGTGAGATTGGTATAACTACAATTTTGATGGAAGTTTATTATCTTCACCTAGAAGAGATGCACCAAAACTTTGTTGGCCAAGAAACTGCTCTTGAATACCAATGAAAGCTAAATTTCATTAAAAAATCAAACTATTACAAAATGTTCAAAAACATATTCATTCTGCATTGTGCACTATACTTCATATTCTTCCTGAAACCAGTTTACAATGATTTCGAGACCTAAATGTCAATAATTCTATAATCCAAGGTTTTGAAAATAAGAACCAAGAGCATGACCTTCATTTCTGAAAAAATTGGGATTAAATCTGGATAGGGTGACATGGACTGGCAGATCGGTTTTTAAAAAATTAATATTAAACTCAACATAAATTAAAAGAATTCAAAAGTATAAATAATAAACATAAAATTGTAAGTAATTTTGTAGTTTTCAGTGTAATTATTTTACCTAAAATCTGGATCTAATCAATTAAAATTAGAAACATTTATTTCTGCTAAATCAGCTAAAATTTACCAATATATAGTTTTAAAGTATAAACAAAAAATAAGACTGTTGAAACAAAACTAAATTAGAATAGGCAACTAAATTAGTGTAGGCAAGATGTTAAATAAAAGGAAAAAGGTACAAACATGTGGACAAAAAGTCAAAGAAAAAAAAAGGTGGAGGAAGCACTAAGGCCTAGATACACCACTACTGGGACCACGTAAGCCTTAAATAGGTAGACAAAGAAATTTTTAAATAAAAACAGAATAAAGCAATCTTAAAGTCTGCACTCCACTCTTGTTGAGAAGCAACACTCTCCACCCTCCACCCCTACCTGTCCATTTCCTTCTGGCACCTCCATCAAGTTGGAGAGTCCACACTGGCCTAGAGCTGCCAATCATGCTGATGCAATGGTTCGCCATTGTTGGCAACATTTTTTTTTCATTTTTATTCTTATCTCCTCTTCTTTCTCCTTTTTTCTCTCTTCTCCTCCTTTTCTCCTCTCTTCTTCTTGTTCTCCTCCTCCCTCCTCCCTCACTTCTGTTCATCTTAGATTGTCTGATAGAATTGGCAAACTCCAACTATTCCTTACCCACTTCATATCAACTGTAACCAAGTCCAATCTGGCCAGTTTTTCAAACCATGATCATTGCGGTACCGGTGGCAATTTCGATGCAAAATCAACTTAGATGTATATAGAATTGAGCAGCTTCACACGAGTAATGTGAAAAAAATTGATTGAATAATTAATTACTTTTAGTTTCTAGCAGTAAAGTTTTGTAACTCCAACTATTCCTTACCCACTTCATATCAACTGTAACCAAGTCCAATCTGGCCAGTTTTTCAAACCATGATCATTGCGGTACCGGTGGCAATTTCGATGCAAAATCAACTTAGATGTATATAGAATTGAGCAGCTTCACACGAGTAATGTGAAAAAAATTGATTGAATAATTAATTACTTTTAGTTTCTAGCAGTAAAGTTTTGTATCTCACATTTCCTCACCACAGATAAAAGATGAAGTTCTACATCAATTATACATAAGCACAGTACAAATTTACTTCTGAAGGCAAGATTAATCAAACATTAAGCTGTGGCAGAAAGTACAAAGAATTACAAGACATAGTGAATAAATTTCAAAAAGCAAATTCGATTACTAATCTGAATGTAGAGATTTAATAACTAAACGAAAAATTAAAAGATAGATTATGAGACAAAATGGCACAGATTAACAGATAAACTACATAAGTTCACCATATTTTCCACCGTCATATTCATCATTCAAGATGAACTTTATTAATAAAGGCAACATTTTCTGCCTAGCCATCAAAGTTCAAGCCTAATCCACAAGACATAAAATAGACAACACTAATTCATTCAACAATTATTATTAACATTAACATATTTAATAAAACCAACCTTTAGTTTTTTGTTATTCTTAGTCTGTGTGTACATTTGAATCTCAATAGCATAGACCTCCAGAAGTTGTGTGCCTTTCTTTTGATCATCAGTACCATCTTCTCGCTGGCAAGATTTGTGGAGTTCTTTCAATATCTGGATGAACCAAAGGATCACTTAATACATTTCAAATCATGCACATAAAGCAAGCAACTCTATGACATAAAAAGTGCTATCTAGAGAAACAAAAATACCTTACTCATTCGTCCATATTCACCAATGTCGAACCAAATCGTGCAAAGCTTAAGATTCGTTTTAAACCAAAGTCTCTGCCGAAACACATACGGTCTAGTTGGCAATCCATCAAACACAACGACAATTGACTAATCATAGACATGACCGTGAAAAAAATGTAAAGTTGGCCAGTAACCTCATTCTTTGCTTCCTCAAGTGCCTTCAGCGTCGTCTCATAGAACTCCTGTAGAAGACCAAAGTTCTGACTTGCGGAACCCGAAACAAAGTCCATTATGTTATTTATACATTTTTCACTATAGTTACGTGTAACTGCTGATTTGATATATGTCAACATCTCCCTGTAAGCTTCCATCATCTCTTTATACTTGCCTAACCTATAATAAAGCTTAACTGTTTGTTTTAAAGCTTTGAATCCCCTGTTCAAAATGAAAACAAATAAACACTCAGGCACGGTTTTTTTCCTGATACCGAAAACCAAGAAGCAACAACTTAAAACCAAATAGTAGCATAAAATCACATAATTCCTACACGCTAAAGAAAATAAAACTGTTTTTAAGAACTTGTCCAACATTTGAGCAGATGCAGCAACCAACATTTTTCTTAATCTTATAACTCCAAAATAAATGTGAGACAAAACTGGCAAATAATGAATAGAATTGGTAACTCGCTCCTGTTAAAAATTAAAACATTTCAGACAAACAAAATTGGTGGAAAGTATGGTTCTTGTAAGTTCAGGATAAATATGTTTCTTGTGATCAATTATATTGATTCTTACTAACATATTAAAACGAAATGTGAACTTGTGCCGATTGCTTATTGCAAAACATCTTTGTATCATAAAAACATGCATTATATCAAGCATAGTCTCCCATTTACCCATAAAAAGAGCAAATTTAGATGTGCATGCATGGATTTTTCTTATTTTTACACATAACACTATCTTATCTGCTTATCCCAGAGCATCTAGTGTCCATGCATTACATCAAGAAAATATTTGTACTCCACTGAGAAGTAGTCACTCATCAACAACAAAAAACTCAATTCTGAGTTTCCAAGAACTTGCAACCTCACACATTCCATATTGCTGTGTGAAAAGTCATTGCTCCTTTACTGTTTCATGGAGTTAATTTATGAAAAGGATAAATGTGTCATATGAATACAAGTGCAACCTAAAGCCATCTCTCTAGTACTGGGCAGTTATATAAAACTCCAGATGGTTACCACTCGGCTTTTTCAGGTTCCATGCGCACTACTTCAGCAAAACCAGCAAGTGCTTCCTCAGGATCAGTTTCCACTAACCCTGTAAGATGAAAATTAGATACGAAAAGCTCGCTCCAAAATTATGCACACTATAATTAAATAACATGGCAGGAGATAAATGATCTTGAACGTTTTACAGCAAAAGAAAACCCATACAAACACAACCAAAATAACCAGTAAATAGAATAAGAAATGTCGCTTCCCTAGCTCTCATCAATTATGCCCTCATCATAACAACCAAATTACCTTTCGAGTTGTAGTATTGGTTCTCAATGTCGACGTCCTGCTCCTCCGGTTCCTCATCAGAGTATTCAAACCCATAGTCCTCCATATCAGCATCTAAAAAAACCAACAAGAAGAGTTACTTCTAAGTAGGGGGAAAAAAAACCCTACAAAGAACATTAAAAGCCACTTGTTTCCCATCTCCCAACTACGAAATAGGAGTTCATCGAATAACCCAAAGACCAACATGAAATGAACAAGATCAAAAAACCCTAACAGCACCAAGTGAAGATCTACTGAACCGTCAAAAGCAGATAACAACCATCCAACAAGGAAACAAGAAATACTCATTTGATCTAAAGTGAAGATGAGAAATCAAGAAAAAGAAAAAAAAAAACAAAAAAGGAACAAAAACGAAAGATCGCTTACCGGAACCCATGGCTTGCAAATAGCGTCCGATCGCGGGGAAGGATATCGAGCTTCGATCGGAGGGGGGGTTATGGCTAGGGTTATGGAGAAGGATAGGGCGATCGAGGCGAGGGAATGAGCAGGCAGCGGACGGAGAGGTATTCGTTCTTCGAAGGGGAAGGAAACGGGCTGTCACGAAACGTAGTTTGGATCTCGCCTCCCCGATTGATCCTACATCATGGGCTTATATTGGGTTCAACAGCGCCGATAAAATGGAGCCCCATAACTTGGACTTGGTTGAGCTCAACCAGGTCCGGATTCTCACACGGTCGTGAAATAAAGCTTCGTGTATTGGAGCTCGGCTCCCCCAATCGATCCCAAATCTTGTGCTTACATTGGGCTCAATCGGACCAGCTAAATTGATCCCTAAATCTTGGACTTGGTTGGGCTCGACCAAGTCAGCAGTTCTCACACTGTCCTAAAGCTTGGACTTGGTTTGGGCTCCACCGAACAGCATCAAAATATCATCCGCCAAAATGCTTAATAAGTTAATATTCATAGGTAAATTCCAACTAATGTTTTTTTTTTTATATATTTCCTTTTTCTCGTATTTTCAAAATAATAAAGGTACATTTATCTTCTCCTTTGTTTTTTTTTTCTTTTCCTTCGTCTTCCTCACTTCTCAAAACCAACACATTCTCTTAAATTAACTCAGTCAATCAAATTGATTTAATTGACCTAAAACTTAGACTCATCCAATAAATAATGGCCAAAATTAAATTATTCGTAAATTTTCTTGTGTTGGTTCGAATTTGGATTATATTTATTGGATGAATCTAGCCCTCGAAGAGAACCCTTACTTTTTTAGTGGGACAAAAATATCTCAAACCATTAATTTGTTTCTTTTCTTTCTTTCCCTCCTTTTAAGCTAAATATATATGGATTCGTTTAATTCATATATTAAATATAATAATAATAATAATAATAATAATAATAATAATAATAATAATAATAAAGGTGTAAGTCCAAACCATATAGGTTTGACTATATGGATCTTCATTATTATTGAGATATATAAAAAATATATATTTAATTAAATTTAAAATATATAAATTTTTATTTATAATTTTTAATAAAATGTTTTTAGATCTTTCTCTATCTCTTTTCATATCACATGCTCATAATTCACGAATAAAAATATTTTTTTTTTATTTTTAACTTCACACATATATCTCAATATTCTCATCTTAATAACATAAATTTTTTGTATATATTTTTTTCTTAACTATCCAATACTTAAATTAATAAAATGATATTTGTCTCATAATTATTTTTATAAAAAATTAATCTTAAAGGTATCTGATGATCACATAAGACTCCAAATATCACTCGTTATTTTGATCATCTTATTTTCACTCTATAAATAATATATTTATTGATCTTTTTATTTTATTAAATAATTAATCCAAGATGTCTAAAATTTTTTATTTAAAGGATTTTTTATTCATCCAATTTAACTATATGTTCTCTTATCTACTTAATCTAAAATATTTAGTTCCTAAGACTTGTCTCAATAACTCAAGGTTATAATTAATACCACTTAGTCATTCATTGACTAAGATAATATGATCAATAAATAATATAAGAAAAGTTTATTATGTAAGTGATTAGTAAGTACATTCATCATCAATGTTTAAAGGGATGGACTAAATATGGATCTTTGGTGTAATTCTATACTAATAGAAAACTCACTAGATATACTCTATATAGTTCTGACACTTATAGCTATATTATAATATATATCCTTAATAACATCAATATAATTAGTAGATATATATTTTTTTTAAAATCATTATAATAAATCTCTAATAATTATTTTTCTAAGTCAATAAAAATCACATATAAATCTTTCTTTTTCTCTTCATACTTTTTTTATTGATTATCTTAATAAATAACTTCGATCTTCTAACCATAAAACAAAATTAATTTTTAGATATATATGTTTCAAGGCATATCCTACTTTAATAACTCTTTCCCAAATTTCGATATTATTTATAAATTGGCACTAACTCTTTCTCCATTTATCAAATATTTTTCTGAATCTCATAATTTTGTTAAATAAGTTTATTAATCAAGCTACTCCTTTATCTCTTAAACTTTTCAAAACCTGATACTATCAGCCTTGCACTCTTAGCTATTTTTATTTATTTTAATATATCTTTTACTTCATTAGCTCTAATTTTATGAATAAATATATGATTATTAAATCTACTACTATTATTTATCGTTAATTCTAAATCATATATAAAATATTTATTAAATAATTTATAAAAATAATTAATCTATCTTTTCTTAATCTTGTTATCACTAATAAGTTTTCTTTGATATTCATCTTTAATTCATCTAATATTACCGAAATCCTTACACTTTTTTTTCCTAGCTTTAGCAATTTAATATATATATCTTTTTCACCATATTTAGTACCTAATTTATTATAAAAATTATTATAAACTTTAAATTTTACCATATAATCTCTTTTTTAGATTTTTTTAATTTTTTTTTATTTTATAATTTTATCAATCTTTAAAATATGATATTTTAGTAAAAATTATTTCTACAAGCTCTCTTTTTAAGGTCATACCTTTACTTATAGTTTAGAATCTTTTTTGTTAAGTTCATAATTTTATTAGTCATTATAGTCCAAATAATATTAATATTATTATCATGTAAATTATAAGTCGCTTCTCTTTTTATCTTATTCTTAAAAGTATTTATATTATCATCTTCAAAATTCCACCATCTAGTTCTATTAATTTTTTCTACTTTTTTTTCTTCTTTTATTTTTTACTATAAATATATAATACCATCAACTTTTATTTTTTCTTCTTTGATTCTACAAACTTTTATTAAGTATAACTTTATAATTCTTATAAATAGCTTTAACTACTTTTCTAGTAAGAAAAAAGTCTGTTTGACTATAGTTATAACCATTTTATAAGTATTTAAATATTCATCTCTTTTTTTAAGTGAGTATTTATAATCATTATGAAGTTGTAAAATATAAAATCATACCACCATCTTTATTTCTCTCCCCCGGTAACGAAGCCCCTTTGTACCACTTTATATTCACCATATGTTTTCCTATATGACTATTAAATATTCTCTTAGTAAGTTTTTTTATATACATTCCTTTAATGATATCATGTAAGCTTTTCTAAAATTCTTTTTTGGTTTGATTAGCCAAGTTGGTTTGATAAGCACTAATAACATTAAAAACATTATATTCTTTCATAAATTTTAGAACTATATTCTATCTTCGAATCTTTTTATATCTAAAATATTATTTTTGAGATCTTTATCAATAATAATTCTTGCATCATTTATATGTTTAACCTTTTTGGTATACTAATTTTTAAACCTAGTTCTATATTTTTTCTCTACTCACTTAGTCTCTCATAAGCCAAAAAAAAAAAAAATCTTCTTTTAATCGTAGTGTCTACTAATTCTAATTTCTTCCTTAAAAGTATTTATATATTTCAAATTGCTAACATAATCTTATGTTCTTGGATTAATTTTTTTATTCCCATTAGTCCAAGATAATAAGAACCCTTATCTATTTGGCACTACATTCTATTAGGATCAAGAGCAACACTAAGAGAGGGGGTGAATTAGTACAGTAGAAAACTTTCACGATTAAACCTAATTCTGAAGAATATTTATTTCGATTCAATTCGTTTCGGAGAGAAATTGAATTTGAAAGCTTTCGTAAAAGTGCAAAGAGAAGATTAAGGAGGTTTATAGTAATGTAAAATGCACAAATAAAAAGTAAACCAAAATTTAGAGTATTTCGGTCGTTGTGACCTACATCCACTTTCGGATTCCTCCTCCTTCGAGGTCACCGGCGTCCACTAATGACCTTCCTTCAATAGACAAAGACTAATAACCTTTTACAACACTTTCTCCTTTTCACGGGCTTAGGAGATAACCCTTACAAGTTTCACACATCTCTTGAATGATCTCAACACTTAGAAAGGGAGGAAGAGGAGTCTAACAATTTTTATAACACTTTAATACTCAAGAATTCAGGATTATGTCAATGCTTTTTGTGTCCTTTCATGCAGAAAAGGGTGGAGTATTTATTGGCCCCAATGGGTTCAAAATTGGAGCCAAAATATATCATATCCCCGGATTTCGGGATACTGGCGGTACCACCGCTCGACACCTAACACTGGACGGTACTACTGCCTAGTCTGAGAAGTATGACTGCTTGATAGAGCTCGGAGACCGAGCTCTAGCGATACCACAGCTTGATAAGGATAGTACCATCGCTGGCAGCATTAATTACCAGTGGTACCATTGCCCAAACCACCTAGGAGACTGAGTCCCAAGCGGTGCCATCGCCCCAGTATAGCGGTGCCATCGCTAGATAGGGTCCAGCATCCTGGTTGGGCCTTGAATCCGGCCCAAACTAGCCTAACTTCGGGCCCAATTGACCCCTAACAAAGTTGATGAGATTACCTCCCAAATCAAACTCTAATTATATGCTGACTATAATTTTTAAGATATATTCTAAGCAAATTAAATCTAATTTCTCTTGATTTCCTCTAGCGAGCTTCTAGCGTTCTTCTGGTGAACTTCCGACGAACTCTAGGTAATGTTATGGCAGACTCCCGGCAAGCTTTTAGACTTTACGATGATCTTCTTGGTGAGTTTCGATAAGCTTCTTTGGCAAGTTCCTAGACTTCTCGATTGGTTCCGGCAGAACTTCTAATGAGCGTCCAGACTTCCAACGAACTCTTGAACTCCCAACGAGATCTCTATTTTGACTCTAGCATAACACATGCTTTATGTTTTACTACTATCGTAGTTAATCCTGTATACTTTTCTCAACATATGAATTAGATCAAACAATTTATAATTGATTTATCATCAAAATCCGAGATTCAATAATCTTTCTCTTTTTGATGATGTCAATCAATTGATAGTAGAGTTAACCTTAATTCTCCTTATCTCCTTATCTATATGCCATACTAAGAGAAAAGAAATTATTGAATTCAAGGCTTTTGAATTCAAGTATCAAACCGATAAGTTAAGTTCATTTAAACTTATCAACTTGCACATTATGATTCTTATCATGATTTACCAATCTCAAAATACGATGTCACGTATTTATCAATAGAAATAATGTGAAGGCATGACATCCATTTTTAAGTTTAACATAGAAAGATGATAAACAATCATCATTTTTATATATGATAGAAATTTCAAATATGAAACTTTCCAAGATTAAAATTTTATAAAAATGATGATTCATCAAATCGAGACATGATTCCAATACGAAATAAAGTATGGTAATCATGATATACATTTATCATTTGATACGAAATTAAGCATGATACTAGGAATTAAAATATTTGTAAGTAATCATGCCATATTTCGATACGTTTCAAACAATATTTGATATTTGTATTTGACGATATCAATCATATTTTAAGCATTCACAACGCATACAAGTATTTATGATAAGCATTTGCGATAGGATACATTGCATACATTTACAATGCCAATTTTGTCATCAATTTAACATATCATTTCTCCCCCTTTGTTATCAACAAAAAGAGAACAATTTAACAATGCAAGTATGGTAAAATTCAAGCATGGATTTCATTAAAATTTAACAATACACACTAACTTATTCAATTGATACTACATCGTTGCATGGTAACATTCAAAAACATTAAAAGTTATCAATATTAAAGCGATAGATTCCATCAAAACATCAAAACTTCTCCCCCTTTATCATCAAAATATTTGCATGAAGGAAAGGAAAGTAAGGAGGAAATCCATTAAGAACGAAATTTGTGAAGTCAAAAACACTGAATAAGTTTTCATTAAAACATGCTTTAATCAAAGAAAAGGGATTCATGAAAAGGATTATACGAAATCAAATCTCCATTCTTACAAGTGATTATCACGTACTAAAATTTATCTTTCAAGGATCAAGATATCTATTGGAATTTATAAAATTAATCTTTCACGAGAAGAATAAGGAGATGAGCGTCATATGAAAAAGAAATTTATAAGTCAAATCCATTTCTCATTAAAAATTCACAAGAGATAAACCCATGAGAGATATATTTGTTAATGAAATCCATGAAGTGATTAAATATATTAAAAATCATTAAGTGATAGAGCAAGGGTATGAAGTGAACTTGATACCAAGGAAGATAAAAACAAAATAGATTCATGAAAGCCCCATTCATGAAATACATTAAGAGAAGGATAATCTGGAAAAGAAATACAACAAACTCATGTAATCGGATAATTTAACATTCATAACTCTCTTCTAATAAAATTAAATTATTTTTCACTTAAAGGTTTTGTAAAGATATCGGCTAATTGATGTTTTGTATCAATAAACTCTAAAATTACATCATGATTATTAACAAGATCTCATATAAAGTGATGCATAATATCAATATGTTTAGTTTTAGAGTGTTGAATATGATTTTTTGTTAAACATATTATACTTGTATTATCATATTTTATAAGAATATTCTTAAGGTAAATTTTATAATCTTCCAATGTATTTTTCATCCATACAACTTTTGCACAACATGCACTAGCTACAATGTATTCAGCTTCAGTTGTGGATAATGCAACTGAGTTTTATTTCTTAGAAGACCAAGAGACTAGTGTGTCCTAAATATTGACACGTTTGGATACACTTTTTCTATTTAATCTACATCCAATAAAATTCGCATCGGTATAAGGAATTAATTTAAAGTTCTCCGATTTTGGATATCATAATCCTAGATTAGTGGTTCCTTCAAAATATCTAAGAATTCTTTTAACTACTTTAAGATGAGATATCCTAAGATTAGATTGAAACCTAGCACAAAGTCCTACACTAAACATGATGTCTGGTCTAGTTGCGGTGAGGTATAGTAAACTACCTATCATACCCCTATAAGTTTTTTGATCAAAATTTTCTCCACTTTCGTCAATGTCTAACTTAGTGGAGGTATTCATAGGAGTGTTGATAGCTTTTGAACTATCCATATTAAATCGTTTTAGTAAGTCTAATGCATATTTTGTTTGGCTAATAAAAATATCATTATTAAGTTGTTTGATTTGTAAGCCTAAAAAGAAGTTTAGTTCACCCACTAGACTCATTTCAAGCTCTTGACTCGTACTTTTGGCAAACGATTCACATAATAATTCATTTGTGGAACAAAAAATAATATCATCAACATAAATTTGAATAATAAAAAAATTATTTTTAAATTTTTTAATAAACAATGTAGTATCGACCTTACCTTTAGAGAAATTACTTTGAATAAGAAATAAGCTAAGTCTCTCATACTAAGCCCTTATGGCTTGTTTCAATCTATAGAGAGCTTTAGTCAATTTAAACACATGATTAAGGAAATTATCATTCTCAAATCCGGGATATTGTTCAACATAAACTTCTTCGGAAATAAAGTCATTAAGAAAAGTACTTTTAACATCCATTTGAAATAACTTAAAATTATTACTATTAGTATATGCAAGGAGCATCCTTATGGCTTCTAATCGTGCCACAGGAGCGAAGGTTTCTTTATAATATATACCTTCTTATTGGTTGAAACCATTGGCCACTAATCTAGTCTTGTTTCTAACCACGATACAACTTGTGTGCTAGGTACCTGAACAGATTTGGGCTGTGGAATAGTGCTTGAGCTAGGTTCTTCAACCTTGCTCAACTTTATCATGCTCCCACTATCTCCGTCAAGAATATGTTCATTCTCAAGGAACACCGCTCTCTTGGCTACAAATATTAGGAATGACTCAGCACTAAGAGGGGGGAGGTGAATTAATTCAGCGATAAAATCATAGATTCAAAAAAATTATTTTGTTTCAATTAAAACTAATTTCGACGAAAATCATTTCATAAATATCTTAACTTGAAACACATTTGTAAATGTATTGGATGCAGTAAGTAAGTAAAGTTTGTAGTAAAGATAAATTGCTCAAATAGAAATGCAAATCGAGTTTTATAGTGGTTCGGTCATTGTGACCTACATCCACTCCGTCGATTCCTCTTCCGTCGAGGCTACCGGCATCCACTATCGATCTTCATTTAATAGGCAAAGATCAACCTCTTTCTTACACCCCTCTTCTCTATTTCATAGGTTTAGGAGACAACCTTTACAAGCACTCACTCCTCTCTCAAATTATTCTAACACTTAGACTAGAAGAGGAGGATTCTCATAAGAGATTACAATAGCGTTTTTCCCTTTTTAAATTCTCTGTGCTTGTGTAATTAACCAGGGATGAGAGGGATATTTATAAACTTCAAGTTGATTTAAACTTGGAGCCTAAAAAGGTCTCATCCCAAGGTTTCCTGAGTACTGGCGGCACCACTGTCATTCCTGGGTAGTATTACCGTCGTAGGATCTGTCACTAGGCGGTACCATTGCTTGACAGGGGTGGTACCACTGCTAGCAGCATTCACTACTAGTGGTACCACTGCCCAGAATACCTGGGGTGCTATTCCCTAGGCGGTGCCACCACCGGCCCTAGTGGTGCCACTACTGGCCAGGGTTTCAGTACCTTGGTTGGGCCTTGAATCCAACCCAAATCAGCCTAACTTCGGGACCAGTTGGCCCCTAATAAAGTTGATGGGATTACTTCCTAATCCCATCTCCTATTATGTGTTAACTATGATTCCTAAGACATAATCTAAGTAAGATAAGTCTGGTTTCTTCCGGCGATCTTTCGGCGAACTTCCAACGATCCCTCAGCAATGTTCCAGCGGTCTCCCGGTAAGCTCCTAGACTTCACGATGATCTTCTTGGCGAGTTCTGATGAGTTTCTTTGGCAAGCTCCTGGACTTCTTGGTTGGTTCCAGTAGAACTTCCGACGAACGTCCAAACTTTCTATGAACTCCCAACGAAATCGTATTCTTGACTCCGGGACTTCATTTTGCTTTATGCCTTACTATCGTAGTTAATCTTGCATACACAAAAACATACTTTGATCTAGACAATTATTACTAAGCATAAATCATGTTGTCTGGCATGTCATTAGTCCATCGACGCTTCGTCCGATTCTTCGGCGAATCGCTTGTTCTTGCGGCCTATTACCCAATCGACCAATTAATCTCCGCAACTCCGATATCCTTAGCGTAATATCCATTCTTCTTGGTCCGATGCCTGAATCCATGGCCCGAAGTCTTCTGTCGATACGTCGACCGATCCTCCAACCCGACGTCTAATCTTCTGACACGTTTTCCTCCGGCCCAACATGATTCTTCATGCTTTAATTGTCTCTCCCTGATCGAAGCATCCTGCGTCACTCAAAACACAGATCAAATCATAAATACTTATCAATTGGTTTCATCATCAAAATATAAGATTCAACAACAAAGACCTTTTGATCCTCGGGATAACAAAAATAATACCCATTAGTTTCCTTGGGGTATCCCACGAATATGCATCATTCCGTCTTGGATTCCAATTTGTTGGGGTTATGTCTTTTGACATGGGCAAGGCAGCCCCAAATCTTAACATCCTTAAGATCGGGCTTTTTCCATTTCCATATCTCATATGGAGTAGACACTATCGATTTAGTTGGAATTATGTTCAGAAGGTAAATTATGATCTCTAGGGCGTATCCCTAGAATGAGACGGGGAGGTTGACGAAACTCATCATGGACCGCACCATGTCTAATAATATGTGATTCCTCTTTTCGGGTACACCATTGAGTTGGGGTGTATAAGGAGGTGTCCATTGGGACAGAATCCCATGGTCCTTGAGGAACTGGGTGAACTTTGTACTCAAGTACTCACCTCCTCGATTTGATTAAAGAGTCTTGATACTCTTTCCAGTCTAATTCTCCACTTCATTCTTATACTCCCTGAATTTCTCGAAGGCCTCGGACTTATACTTCATCAAGTATACATGTCCATACCTTGAGAAATTATCAGTAAAAGTAATTAAGTAGGAGTAACCACCTATGGCATGAGTTGACATGGGTCCACATACATCACTATGTATGAGTTTTAGTAGCTTAGTGGCTCTCTCTTCGATTCCACTGAAAGGAGAGTTGGTGAGTTTTCTATGAAGTCAAGGCTCACAAGTTATATATAACTCATAGTCGAATGGATCTAAATATTCATCATTTAGCAACTTTTAAATTCTTCCCTCATGTATGTAACCTAGCCTACATTGCCACAGGTATGCACTGTTCACCTCATCACGTTTCCTCTTGGATATGCTTACATCCATGATAGTATATGAAGCTTCTCTAAGCTTTTATTTTGCCTTCTCTGTAAGGTACTCTTTGTAGTTTCTCTTCCAGTACCCATCTTTGCCCAGTGGAAGTATTGACCTTTGTCTTTTGCTGGGTCTTTCTTAGCAACCTTTGCTTTATTCGATCTGCTCTTGCCCTTGCCCTTCTTAAGGGACTTTTCTACCTTCCTTTTCTTTTTGGTCTCTCCAGCATAAAGAACTAGCTTCTTTTTCTTGATGGTCACCTTAACATATTGAGGAGCTCCAGGAGAGTCACCTCAAGTTTGTTCATATTAAAATTCATTATAAACTAAGAAAAAGGAATTTGGTAGGGACTGAAGTATAAGGTCTATACACAGGTCATCCTCTAGGACCATTCCTAGACCTGTGGGTTTCTTTATCCACTCAATCATCTTTAGGACATGGTTCTGAGCTGGTGTCCCCTCAGTCATCCTAGCATGGAAGAGACTCTTGGATATCTCAGATCGTTGAGTCCTTCCCTATTCCTTAAACAGTTTGCGAACATATAAGAGAATGGATCTGACATCTATCATTTTATATTGTCTCTGTAACTCAAGAGTCATGAAACCCAATATGTAACACTAAGCAACAATGGAGTCATATATGTACTTCACGTAGTGAGTGATCTCATCCTCGCTTGCCCCCTTCTCAAGCATAGGCATCACTATATCAAGGACATACGCATTTTTCTCCGCCGTGAGAATTATTCTCAAGTTGTGGAGTCAATCAATATAATTTGGACCAGCGAGGTGGTTGACATCAAGTATGTCATGTAAGAGATTTGAATGCAACATATTTTTGAAAATAAAGATGTAGCAAAAATAAATAACATATAGATTTTACAGAAAAATAAACAATTAAGATAATGACTTCTATCATAATCTACTTCCACTATTTTCTCGCGAATCACACAACTCCCTCCGGTATGTGAATCGGAGACCCCTAGCAAATCTCTAGTGGGGATCAGGATCCAATCAGTGTCTTAACGTAACCTCGAGTGACTCGATCAATTACACTAAGCCTATAAAGATAGGCAACTGTTGCCAATCAAAACTTCTTATGATTCTCGTTCCATTTGGCACTCGAACCACCATGGCCTCAAGTGACTCGACCAACCATGGTATTCGGTTAAGTCATCACTATCATTATAAGATAAGTCTGATTCGACAATAAGCCCTCGAGTGACTCGACCAAGTATACCATGTTCTCAGGTCACCGGTGACATCTCTATATCGTAGGCAAGGTAGCGAATCACGAAATAGGTGAGCCTCGAGTGACTCGACCAACTCAACCTACGTCAGGAATCGATCCCTACTTATAATGATGAAAGGTCATATGGGTTAATCTAATTACCTCATGTTTACCGACTTAATATTATAAATAGATGAAATTTTTGATTTGGTCTTCTAATATGATGTGTCACACACATACATATTTAATATATATATCTACATCGTATGCAAATATATATACATATCTAGTAGGTATACAAGCAATCACACATTACACGAGCAATCGCACATTACATAGCAATCACACCAGATGATCATGGACCACAACCTAATATGATTAGGCCTAAGCCAGTAGGCCTAATCACTCACATCAAGATCTATGTGTGTAGCGGTGCATCTCTATGCTCTATGATCGTCTATCTCACCCTCGTCGGCTCCGTCGGCATCTCGACGCATCTCCATATGTCGTAATTGTCCATCTCAACCTCGTGGGTCCCACTATCGCTTCCATGCTCCTGCTGCGCCTCCTCGTGTGATTACAACTTAATCATAGGCATGCAGGTCCGACAATAAACGAGAAATAAAATGAAGGCTCGTAGGCCCTAATAATAATAATCATAAGTACATACATCACACAGTCCATGATCATCCATCCACATATCATACATCACATGTACACATCATTATCAT